>NC_134688.1:167954086-168275158 GCF_050947455.1 Rhinoderma darwinii | reverse complement strand
TCCTCTTTCTCTGGCATCTGAGCATGCGTGGTTGCTCTCATAGCGCATTTGACCGACCTTGCTCCCGGCACATGGCATGCTGGGAGAAAAGTGATGCATGCTGGGAGCAGACCGGAAGCTGTCATAGGAGGCATGTAAAGAAAGTGCAGAATGTAAAGCGAGAATGTTTACAGCACAGAAAGAAACAGAAGACTTCAAAAAGGTATTTAGGGGGGTGTATTTATAGCTTAAAAAAACATTAGACTTTTAAAAAAATATTTTAGATCCCGGAAAACCCCTTTAAGGTTACTTATGTCATAACGCAGTCTTTTCACGGCGCTGTGACATAAACCTGGCACGGTTGTCCTGTGCCAGCTAAAGCGGGTGTTGGGCTGTCTAAAGACAGCCAGGCTTCTGCTCTAACAGGTATGATTAAAGTTTTCTTCAATCCCACCCATTTAACCACTTAGATGCAGCGGTCAATAGTGACTGAGGCATCTAAGTTGATTCAGAGGGATTGGGCTCCCTCTGTAACCCCATCAACACCCTCACGGCGTGAACAGTGTTTCCATGGCAGCCGAGGGTCTAATAAAGGCCGAGGCAGGGACTAATAGAATCACAGTTTTACACTGACAGGCATAATATAATGCAATACAGAAGTACAGTATTGAAGTGTATTATAAAAGTAATCAAATGAACACATAGTAAATTCCTATAGTGAGACTGAAAAAAAAGTACAAAATTGTTTCATAAAGTTATTAATAAATCAATGAAAAAACTAACCTAAAAAAATATGAAAAACTCACTTTTTCTCCTTACAAAATGCTTTATTATGAAAAAAAATTTAAAAGGCATAATTGGCATTTCTGCATCCGTAAATATCCGAACTATTGCATTCTTCTGAACGCCGTAAAACATTAAATAGAACACAATGGCGGAATTGCTGTTTCTGTTCATCCTGCCTTCTAAAAATTGGAAAAGGAAACTGATCAAAAAGTCGTATGTAACCTAAAATGGTACCTATAAGGCTGGGTTCACACGTGGCGGAATTTCACTTAAATTCCGCAGCGGAGCCGTTTGTCCATTGACTCACTTTAATTTAGCAGTGTTCGTTTAGACGATGCGTACAATTCCGCTGCGGAGCATAGGCTGCGGAGCGGAATTTGGTGTCCGCAGCATGCTCTGTCTGTTGCGGAGCAGTGGCGGACTCATGGCGGAATTTCTCCATTGACTTCAATGGAGATTCTAATTTCCGCAATGAAGTCCGCAGCTGTCATGCACATGTTATGTGTGCTGCGGATGCGTCTTGCTTTTTTAACTTGACATTTCTTCATTCTGGCTGGACCTATGTATTTCTAGGTCTACAGCCAGACTGAGGAAGTCAATGGGGCTCCCGTAATGACGGGAGCGTTGCTAGGAGACGTCAGTAAATAGTCACTGTCCAGGGTGCTGAAAGAGTTAAGCGATCGGCAGTAACTGTTTCTGCACTCGGGACAGTGACTACCGATCCCAATATACATGTATCTGTAAAAAAAAATGAAGTCCATACTTACCGAGAATTCCCTGCTTCTGTAATGGCAGGGGGTAGGGAGACGGACAAGTGAGCCCTAATCTACCCGCCACTCTGTCCCTGCCTACTTGCAACGACCCGCCCTAGGCGACGGGGTACAACTGGGCGGCAGTCCCTGCGCTCAGTAAGTGCACGACAAACACGACAAACATACAAGGAACACAAGCAAGGAAAAGGGGCCGTTGCCCACGGCAACACCGTGAGCAACCAGAGTGGTGAACGAGCCGAGTCAAGCCAGGAGTGTGCGAGGTACAAAACGAAAAGCAGAAGAGTAGTCGGTAAGCCAGGGTCGGTATGGAGCAGGATCAAAAATAGCAGGAGCTGTAGCTGGGCCAGGAAACCACAAGGAAAGAAACAAAAGCAATAACAAGCACAGAGGGACAGGAAGTGCAGGCTTAAATAGACCGAGGGCGGGAGCTAGCTGAGTCTGGCCAGGTTACGATAGGCTCTCCCACTCCTAAGCCTGCCAGCCTGAATGGTGGAAGCAGGAGTCAGTCTCAGGGATGTATTCTCAGGTGCTGACTGATTAGTTCTGGGAGTTAACCCTGCTGTGCCTGGCAGATCCTTTACAGTACCCCCCCTTTTATGAGGGGCCACCGGACCCTTTCTAAGTGGACCTGGCTTACTGGGGAAACGCAGGTGGAACCTCCTGACCAATACCCCAGCGTGAACATCCCGGGCGGGTACCCAAGTCCTCTCCTCGGGCCCGTATCCTCTCCAATGGACCAGGTACTGGAGGGAGCCTTGGACCATCTTGCTGTCCACAATCCTGGCCACCTCGAATTCCACCCCCTCCGGGGTGAGGATGGGAACAGGAGGTCTCCTCGAGGGAGCCAAGGACGGGGAGCAGCGTTTGAGGAGGGAGGCATGAAACACGTCGTGTATCCGAAAAGACGGGGGTAACTCCAGCCGGAAGGAGACAGGATTGAGGACCTCAATGACCTTATACGGCCCAATAAACCGGGGAGCAAACTTCTTGGACGGAACCTTGAGACGCAAGTTCCTAGACGACAACCACACCAGATCCCCGACCATAAACAGGGGGTTAGCAGAACGTTTTTTATCAGCCTGAGTTTTTTGTATGCTCTGGGACACCTCTAGATTTTTCTGAACCTGGGCCCAGACTGTGCACAGTTCCCGATGAACGACCTCTACCTCAGGATTGTTGGAACTACCAGGTGAAACGGAGGAGAACCGTGGATTAAACCCAAAATTACAAAAAAAAGGAAAGACCCCTGACGAGTTACTGACCCGGTTATTAAGGGAAAATTCGGCGAGGGGAATGAAAGAGACCCAATCAAATTGACAGTCAGAGACAAAACACCTTAAGTATTGTTCTAGAGATTGATTAGTCCTCTCCGTTTGGCCATTGGTTTCAGGATGGAAGGCAGAGGAGAAGGACAGATCAATCCCCAACTTCATACAGAAGGCTCTCCAAAACAATGAAACAAATTGTACCCCTCTGTCCGAAACAATATTGACAGGGACCCCATGGAGACGCAGGATGTGTTTGACAAACAAGGTAGCCAACGTTTTGGCGTTGGGTAGTTTCTTGAGGGGCACAAAGTGGCACATCTTACTGAAGCGGTCCACCACCACCCACACCACCGACTTGCCTTGGGATGGAGGCAAATCGGTGATAAAATCCATGGAGATATGTGTCCAAGGTCTCTGGGGAATGGGCAACGAACGCAGTAAGCCCGCTGGTCGGGACCTGGGAGTCTTGGACCTAGCACAAACCTCACAAGCGGCGACGTAGGCCTTAACGTCTTTAGGCAACCCAGGCCACCAATAATTTCTGGTAATGAGGTGTTTGGTACCCAGGATGCCTGGATGGCCAGCTAGTGTGGAGTCATGATTTTCCCTAAGTACCCTTAGCCGGAATTGCAGGGGAACAAACAGCTTGTTCTCAGGAAGGTTCCCGGGAGCTGCACCTTGATCAGCAGCAATTTCAGAGACTAAATCAGAATCGATCGAGGAAATGATTATACCTGGAGGCAAAATACAAGCAGGATCTTCCTCCGAAGGAGGGCTGGCCATGAAGCTACGCGACAGTGCATCAGCCTTAATATTTTTAGACCCAGCCCTATAGGTAACCAAAAAATTGAATCTGGTAAAAAATAACGCCCATCGAGCTTGTCTCGGGTTTAGCCTCCGGGCAGATTCTAGGAAAACCAGATTCTTGTGGTCGGTAAGGACCGTTACCTGGTGCCTAGCCCCCTCCAGGAAGTGGCGCCACTCTTCAAATGCCCATTTAATGGCTAAGAGTTCGCGGTTGCCAATATCATAGTTACTTTCAGTTGGCGAAAACTTCCTGGAGAAGTAGACACAGGGGCGGAGATGGGTGAGGGACCTGGTACCCTGGGACAAGACAGCCCCCACTCCCACCTCAGATGCGTCAACTTCCACGATAAATGGCTCCATTTGGTTGGGCTGAACCAGCACCGGGGCCGAGACAAAGCACTTCTTAAGGACCTCAAAAGCCTGGACAGCCTCAGGAGGCCAGTGGAGGAGATCAGCACCTTTGCGAGTGAGGTCCGTAAGGGGCTTAGCGATGACCGAGAAGTTAGCAATAAATCTCCTGTAGTAATTAGCAAACCCCAAAAAACACTGTAATGCCTTCAGGGAGGCAGGTTGGACCCATTCCGCCACAGCCTGAACCTTGGCGGGGTCCATGCGGAATTCATGAGGAGTGAGGATTTGACCCAAAAATGGAATCTCCTGTACCCCAAACACACATTTTTCGGTTTTGGCAAACAGTTTATTTTCCCGAAGGACCTGGAGCACCTTCCTGACATGCTCCACGTGGGAGGACCAGTCCTTGGAAAACACCAGTATGTCATCAAGGTACACTACCAGAAAAATCCCCAGGTAATTTCTCAAAATCTCATTTATGAAATTCTGGAAGACCGCAGGGGCATTACACAACCCAAAGGGCATGACGAGGTATTCGAAATGGCCTTCGGGCGTGTTAAACGCAGTCTTCCACTCATCCCCCTCTTTGATGCGAATAAGGTTATACGCCCCCCGTAGATCCAATTTAGAAAACCATTGGGCCCCCTGAACCTGATTAAAGAGATCAGGAATTAAAGGAAGGGGATACTGGTTCCTTACCGTGACCTTATTCAGGCTACGGTAGTCAATGCATGGCCTAAGACCACCATCCTTCTTCCCCACAAAGAAGAAGCCAGCACCTACCGGAGAAGAAGAGGGACGAATGTAACCCTTGGCCAGGGATTCCTGGATATACACTCTCATAGCTTCACGTTCGGGACAAGAAAGATTAAATATCCTACCCTTAGGAAGCTTAGCTCCTGGTACCAATTCGATAGCGCAATCGTATTCTCTATGAGGAGGTAACACTTCGGAGGCCTCCCTAGAGAAAACATCAGCGAAGTCCTGAACAAACTCAGGTAGCGTATTCGCCTCCTTAGGGGGAGAAATAGAATTAACAGAAAAACATGACGTACAACATTCATTACCCCATTTGGTTAGCTCCCCAGTATTCCAGTCAAACGTAGGATTATGCAACTGCAACCAGGGAAGACCTAGAACCAAATCGTACGATAATCCCTGCATCAACAGTACAGAGCATTGCTCCAAATGCATGGAGCCAACAAGGAGTTCAAAAACAGGGGTATGCTGAGTAAAATAACCATTAGCAAGAGGAGTGGCATCGATACCCACTACCGGGACAGGTTTAGGCAAATCAATAAGAGGCATAGCAAGGGACATAGCAAATTCCACAGACATGATATTAGTAGAGGACCCTGAATCCACGAAAGCACTGCCGGTAGCAGACCTACCACCAAAAGAGACCTGAAAGGGAAGCAAGATCTTAGTACGTTTCATATTTACGGGAAATACCTGTGCGCCCAAGTGACCTCCCCGATGATCACTTAGACGCGGAAGTTCTCTGGCTGCAACCTTACGCTTAGGACAGATGTTCACTTGATGCTTGTCGTCCCCACAGTAGAAGCAGAGACCATTCTTCCTGCGGAATTCTCTACGTTGTTGGGGGGACACGGAGGCCCCGAGTTGCATAGGTATCTCTGAATCTTTCGGGGAGGAACGAAGCAACGGAGCTTCGGGAGGCATCATGGGGGAGTCGGAGGAGAAAACACATAAACGTTCACGTTGTCGTTCCCTGAGACGTCGGTCAAGTCGTATCGCTAAAGCCATAACCTGGTCTAGGGAGTCAGAAGAGGGATAGCTAACTAGCAGGTCTTTCAGGGCATTCGACAGACCCAACCTAAACTGGCACCTTAAGGCAGGGTCATTCCACCGAGAAGCTACGCACCACTTCCGAAAGTCAGAGCAATACTCCTCAACAGGTCTCTTACCCTGACTTAAGGTCACCAGCTGACTCTCGGCAAAGGCAGTCCTGTCAGTCTCGTCATAAATAAGTCCGAGAGCAGAAAAGAAAGAATCAACGGAGGAAAGTTCAGGGGCGTCAGGAGCCAAGGAGAAGGCCCACTCTTGGGGCCCTTCCTGGAGCCGGGACATAATTATACCCACCCGCTGGCTCTCAGAACCTGAGGAATGAGGCTTTAAACGAAAGTAAAGCCTACAACTCTCCCGAAAGGAGAGAAAAGTCCTCCGGTCCCCTGAGAACCGGTCGGGCAACTTGAGGTGGGGTTCAAGAGGTGCGGTGAGGGGAACTACCAGGGTAGCATCAGGCTGGTTGACCCTCTGAGCCAGGGCCTGGACCTGTAGGGAGAGACCCTGCATTTGCTGAGCCAGGGTCTCACGGGGATCCATAGTGGTGTCAGGGACCAGGGGTAGACTAGGTATGGGCTTGTTATTATGTAGGCTTGTTATTATGTAATGGCAGGGGGTAGGGAGACGGACAATTGAGCCCTAATCTACCCGCCACTCTGTCCCTGCCTACTTGCAACGACCCGCCCTAGGCGACGGGGTACAACTGGGCGGCAGTCCCTGCGCTCAGTAAGTGCACGACAAACACGACAAACATACAAGGAACACAAGCAAGGAAAAGGGGCCGTTGCCCACGGCAACACCGTGAGCAACCAGAGTGGTGAACGAGCCGAGTCAAGCCAGGAGTGTGCGAGGTACAAAACGAAAAGCAGAAGAGTAGTCGGTAAGCCAGGGTCGGTATGGAGCAGGATCAAAAATAGCAGGAGCTGTAGCTGGGCCAGGAAACCACAAGGAAAGAAACAAAAGCAATAACAAGCACAGAGGGACAGGAAGTGCAGGCTTAAATAGACCGAGGGCGGGAGCTAGCTGAGTCTGGCCAGGTTACGATAGGCTCTCCCACTCCTAAGCCTGCCAGCCTGAATGGTGGAAGCAGGAGTCAGTCTCAGGGATGTATTCTCAGGTGCTGACTGATTAGTTCTGGGAGTTAACCCTGCTGTGCCTGGCAGATCCTTTACAGCTTCTGTCTCCAGTCCGGCCTCCCAGGATGACGTTTCAGTCTAAGTGACGGCTACAGCCAATCACAGGCTAATAACAGGCTGCAGCGGTCACATGGACTGCCGCGTCATCCTGGGAGATCGGGCTGGATGCCGAAGGAGGGACGCGTCACCAAGACAACGGGCGGTAAGTATGAATTTCTTTGACTTTCACAAGGGAAAGTGCTGTCCCTTCTCTCTATCCTGCACTGAATAGGGAGAAGGGAAGTACTTTTACCGCAGTCCGCAGCAGCTAGTCCGCATCAATTTACTGCACATTTTGTGCAGATCCGCAGCAGAATCTGCAACGCAGATTCTGTGCGGCATTGATGCGGACAGTTGCGGAGGAAATCCGCCACGTGTGGTCATGCCCTAAAAATTACTATTCGTACTGCGAAAAATAAGCTTTACCACAGCTACGTCGGTAAAAAAATAAAAATGTTATGGCTCTTAGAATATGACTACACAAAAACAAATACTTTAATTCAATAAAGACACATTTTTGTTAAAAGTAGTAAAACATAAAAAAACTATATACATTTGGTTTCACCGTAATTGTAATGACCTGCAGAATAAAGTTATTATGTTATTTATACCACACAGTAAAAGGCATAAATTGAATTTTTCATGACCCACAAAAAAGTTAAGAAAAGTTAAAAACAAACACTCACATGCCTATGTCTACGGAAAAATTAAAAAGTTATGGTTTTTGAAATCTGTCATTAAAGGAAAGGAGTCCCAATTTATTTGTATTTGTTTGATGTATTTTAAGTTATGGGCCTATTTTTTAGAAATGATTTAAATGTGTTCCCTAATGTAACTTTATTTATTTGTGTGTTTTTACTGTTGTGGGTGCATCCATCTTTATTAGCATCTGTGTATGTGTTTCTGTACAACACATACACAGAGGCTATAAGGCATACTCAGGGCGTAGAAGACTAGGGCCCGGAGCCGACCATATCTCCTAAGCAGGAGCCATTCTAGCTATTCACAGTGTCCCTCTGTTCAAAATGGAAGACGGGAACCATTTTGTTGAAGAGCGGCAGCCCCTGCACAGGGCCGGAATTAGGGCTGTGCGACCTGTGCCATTGAACAGGGCCCATCAGTCCAGCAGATGGAAGGGGGGGTTCTCTGGCTCCCTTCCCCTGCTTGTGTTTCAGAAGCGCCCGAGCCCGGTGACTCTGCAGCTGCCATTCCGCCCGGGCGCTTCTCTCAGTGGTGTTGTTATCACTGTAGCAGCCACACCAGGCATGAGGGCGCCCATACCGCCTGTCGACTCACTCCCCCCATGGCCAGCGGCGCCACATTCAATAGTATCTGCGTCCTAAGGTATCTCCCTGCTCTGCTATCTACTAGTGCCCCTGTAGCTCCCTGAAGGAGCGGAATCACCGTGTGGCCGGGGATTCCGCTCCTGAACGGAGCACTTGATGTGTCTGTCCATATATGGCCAGTAACATCAGGAGCAACTCCTGAAGCGGAATCCCTGTCCACAGCATTGCCAACGCTGTGACCGGGGATTCTACTCCAGGAGAAGGCCCTGACGTCACTGTCCATAAATGGACAGAGACGTCAGGGGCTTCTCCTGGAGTGGAATCCCCAACACTGTGACCGGGAATTCCACTCCAGGAGAGGCCAATGAGGCATTGGCGGAGTTCTAATTTTTAACAACAGGTACCCTATCTTGCGAACAAAGACATACGTGCTGGGGGGTCGCAGTGTTTTGCGGTGTATTGGTATTTTAATAATAAAATAAACAATTACGATATGCCAAATACACTTTATATTAAAGTGGACTCTAAATAAAGAAATTCCTTGTCCAGACTGGATTTCCACACTATGTACTGTATATAATTATTTAAGCTTACATACATATCTCCCTACCCACACTCATTATATTTCACTCATTACGTATAGACCTATGTGCGCACATTCAATATCTTAAGAGTGCTCAGCCTGTTTAGTTAGGCTGTCAACTGTGAGAAGGGTGGAGGACAGTGCGGCGTGCGCAGTAAGCCGCGTCAAATCTCCCGGCTAATGCACACATACGGCGCAAGAACCAAGCTAAGTGCATATATATACTGCACCAGAACCAAGCTCAGTACATAAATACAACACCAGAACGAAGCTCAGTACATATATTAAGCACCAGAACCAAGTTCAGTGCATAAATATAACACCAGAACTAAGCTCAGTACATATATACAACATCAGAACCAAGTTCATTACATATATATAGAATCAGAACCATAATTAGTACATAAATACAACACCAGAACCAAGCTTAGTAGAAATATACAGTGCCAGAACCAGTTGTATATATGTTCTTAGCTTCCCTTTGGTGATGTATATATGTATTGAGATTGTTTGTTATGATGTATATAACTCCAGAACCAAGCTCACTACATAAATACAGCTCAGTACAGAGATCATTTGCAAATTCAGTTTAAACCCTCTCATATAAGTTTATACGGCATAAAACTACAGCTCCCAGTATAGCCAGAATGATGGTAAGGCTATGCTGGGAGTTGCTGTTTCACAAAAAGGAACGATACAGCCATCATCTCGTTGCAGATCATACAGTGACTATAGTACTGATCAGTCACAAGGAGAATAAACTTTTACATTTAGTTACTCACTGGTGACATCTCAGATTGTAGTCATTCTGTTTCTCTTTTCTTTTCCATTTGGTCCAGACCTCTATGATGACGCCTCCTGGCCACGACCCATTTCTGCAGAGTTTGCGGCTCAGATGTCTTTGGAAGCTCACTTCCATACTCTATGCCACAAAATATAATAGTATCATACACTGTGCCCCTGAATATAATAGCACCATACACTGTGCCCCTTAATATAACAGTGCTACACACTGTGCCCCTGAATTTAATAGTACCATACACTGTGCCCCTGAATATAATAGTACTATACACTGTGCCCCTGAATATAATAGTACAATACACTGTGCCCATGAATAAAATTGTGTCATGATAGTGCCCCTCAAAGAGCCCTCTGTAGATAGTAGCGTTTCCTGTTGTTAGTTCCAATGTAGCGTCTCCTGTAAATAGGGCACCCTGCAGCATCTTCTGTAGATAGGGCCCCCTGTAGCCTTCTCTGTAGATAGTGCCCCCTGTAGCGTTACCTGTAGATAGGGCCCCCTGTAGCATTCCCTGTAGATAGGGCACCCCGTGGCACTTCCTGTAGTGCCCCCTGTAGCGTTCCCTATAGATAATGCTCCTTGTAGTGTTCTCTGTAGATAGTGTTCCCTGTGGCAGTCCCTGTATAATGCCCCCTGTAGCGTTCTCTGTATAGTGCCCCCTGTAGCATACCCTGTAGGTAGGACCCCTGTGACATGCCCTATAGATAGGGCCCCTGTGGCATTCCCTGTATAGTGACTCCTGTAGCATTCCCTGTAGATAGTGCACCCTGTGACATTCCCTGTAGATTGGGCCCCCTGTAGCATTCCCTGTTGATAGGTCCCGCTGCAGCATCCCTTGTAGCGTTCCATCTAGATAGTTCCCCCTGAGGTGTTCCCTGTGGATAGTGCTCCCCTGGTGTTTCCTGTAGCTAGTGCTCCCTGAGGCATGCCCCTATATAGTCCCCTGTAGTAAGTGCACCTTATATAGTCCCCTGTAGTTAGTGCCCCCTATTCAGTCCCTTGTAGTTAGTGTTAGTGCCCCCTCTATAGTACCCTGTAGTTAGTGCCCCCTATATAGTTCCCTGCAGTTAGTGTTAATGCCCCCTATATAATCGCCTGTAGTTAGTGCCCCCTATATAGTCCTTTGTAGTTAATGCCCCCTATATAGTCCCCTGCAGTTAGTGTTAGTGCCCTCTATATATTCCCCTGACGGAATTTTGAGGCAGATTTTTTCTGCCTTATAAAAAATGCTGTGTGCGCATACCCTAAGAGTGTAGTGCTTGCTTTAGCCTTTTTCTGTCTTTCTCAAAAAAATGTTGGTAGTGGTGCTGAGGACTTTTTTTTTCCAGGGGTGCTTCGAGTCCAAAAACTCTGTACTAGGCTACATGATGCAAGGATCCCGTCGTCGTGGAGCAGCTCAGTTCGTCGTGGGAACGATGCCTAGGTGAGTACAATAAGGGGTTACTATCTACAAGGGGGGCTGTGTGTGGCAGCCAGGGGGGGGCATTATACTGTGTGGAGGCCACTAAGCGGACATTTTACTGTGTAGCGGCACTACAGAAGGCAATAAACTGTGTGCAGCACTTAGTGGGCATAATACTGTGTGGGCACAATTAGAGGACAAAATAATGTGTCCTTGAAGGGGTTATAATATATTATATAATTAAATATTATTATTATACTGTATGGGGGCACTAAAGAGGCATTATACTGTTTGGGGGCACTAAATAGGGCATTATACTGTGGGGGGGGCATTATACTTTTTTATGGACCATTTTTTTTATGATGTCGGTTTAGCTCTTTTGAAGGAGGAGCGCTGCCTCCCCTTCATTTCAACCTTCTGGTACTGCTGACAAGATTAAAGTGGCGGTTCACATTATTACAGCATTCTCCCATTCACTTGAAAGGTAGAGAATGTGAATTGTGAACCGTCGCTACGTGGGTGTCGGCGATTCACCGAACAAGCAGGGAATGAAGGGGAAGAAGCGCTCATGCTGAACAGCTGATCGGCAGGGGTGTTGAGAATCGGACCTCAACTGATCAGATATTGATGGCCTATCCTCTTATCTCTTCCTTTTCTTCCTTAATTGGAGCTCTCTTTTTATATATATATATATATATATATATATATATATATATATATATATATACACTACCGTTCAAAAGTTTAGGGTCACTTAGAAACTTCCTTATTTTTGCAAGAAAAGCACAGTTTTTTTCAATGAAGATAACATTAAATTAATCAGAAATACACTCTATACATTGTTAATGTGCTAAATGACTATTCTAGCTGCAAACGTCTTATTTTTAATGCAATATCTACATAGGTGTATAGAGGCCCATTTCCAGCAACCATCACTCCAGTGTTCTAATGGTACATTGTGTTTGCTAACTGTGTTAGAAGGCTAATGGGTGATTAGAAAACACTTGAAAACCCTTGTGCAATTATGTTAGCACCGCTGTAAACAGTTTTGCTGTTTAGAGGAGCTATAAAACTGACCTTCCTTTGAGCTAGTTGAGAATCTGGAGTATTACATTTGAGGGTTCGATTAAACTCTCAAAATGGCTAGAAAAAGAAAGCTTTCATGTGAAACTCGACAGTCTATTCTTGTTCTTAGAAATGAAGGCTATTCCATGCGAGAAATTGCTAGAGAAACTGAATATTTCCTACAACGGTGTGTACTACTCCCTTCAGAGGACAGCACAAACAGGCTCTAACCAGAGTAGAAAGAGAAGTGGGAGGCCCCGCTGCACAACTGAGCAACGAGACAAGTACATTAGAGTCTCTAGTTTGAGAAATAGACGCCTCACAGGTCCTCAACTGGCAGCTTCATTAAATAGTACCCGCAAAACGACAGTGTCAACGTCTACAGTGAAGAGGTGACTCCGGGATGCTGGCCTTTAGGGCAGAGTGGCAAAGAAAAAGCCATATCTGAGACTGGCTAATAAAAGGAAAAAATTAATATGGGCAAAACCACACAGACATTAGACAGAGGAAGATTGGAAAAAAGTGTTATGGACAGACGAATCGAAGTTTGAGGTGTTTGGATCACACAGAAGAACATTTGTGAGACGCAGAACAACTGAAAAGATGCTGGAAGAGTGCCTGACGCCATCTGTCAAGCATGGTGGAGGTAATGTGATGGTCTGGGGTTGCTTTGGTGCTGGTAAAGTGGGAGATTTGTACAAGGTAAAAGGGATTTTGAATAAGGAAGGCTATCACTCCATTTTGCAACGCCATGCCATACCCTGTAGACAGTGCTTGATTGGAGCCAAAGCACACCTCCAAATTATGCAAGAACTATTTAGGGAAGAAGCAGGCAGCTGGTATTCTATCTGTAATGGAGTGGCCAGCGCAGTCACCAGATCTCAACCCCATAGAGCTGTTGTGGGAGCAGCTTGACCGTATGGTACGCAAGAAGTGCCCATCAAGCCAATCCAACTTGTGGGAGGGGCTTCTGGATGCATGGGGTGAAATTTCTCCCGATTACCTCAGCAAACTAAGAGCTAGAATGCCAAAGGTCTGCAATGCTGTAATTGCTGCAAATGGAGCATTCTTTGACGAAAGTAAAGTCTGAAGGAGAAAATTATTATTTGAAATAAAAATAATTATTTCTAACCTTGTCAATGTCTTGACTATATTTTCTAGTCATTTTGCAACTTATTTGATAAATATAAGTGTGAGTTTTCGTGGAAAACACAAAATTGTCTGGGCGACCCCAAACTTTTGAACGGTAGTGTGTGTATATATATATATATATATATATATATATGACCCAGACCACCATAATGACTCAATAGTGCCCCTGGTGACCCAAATAGTACTAATGCCAGATAGTGAGCAAAATAGTAATAGTGCCCCAGACGGATGTAAATGCAATGTTTGCCCAATGGTTAAAGCTGCCCTGCCATGATGTACTGTTACCATGTGTAACTTCACAGGTTGCACACATGGTATGTCCGTGCCTGCCGCAGTGAGCAGTTGTCCAAGTAGGATTTCCTTACTTTTTGGGAAATAAATAGCTTTTTTAAGTATTGCTCTATACCACCAGCAGTTCTGGAACCAGCATTCAGAGAAAGGAAGATGGCCAAAAATTTCTAACATTACAGAATTTATTTATGGCTAACATTTTGTACAGGATGAACTATTGCACCAATAATATAGCCCTGCATGTTTGTACATAATTAAAATTTTTATAATATAAATTTCCATCCATACAATTATCATGTGACATAATATTTTATCTTATAGATGGTTCAAATAATATTGTCACGATGCGGGGTATGGACCCACTGGGCCGTACCGCATAGCGGGATGGCAGCTGGCCAAACAGGTAAGTATAGAGTTCAATTAATTCAGCGAGGGTACCTGAGGCAATCGTAGCCAGTAGCGAGGCAGGCACGTCCAGGACCAGGCGGCGGGCAGTCGTCAGGTGAGCCATAGCAGATCAAGTGTAGACTGTAGCACAGGACGGCAATAGCACAGCACGGCAATAGCACCAGGTAGCACGGAAACAGGATACAGGATACAGGAGCAAGGTACACTGGGAAACTGGAAGACACTGGGAGACCATAAGCACGACAAACAATGGGTAATGAACAATGCTCTGGCAAAGAGCAAGGAGGCAGAGGCCTTTTTATAGCCCAGCATCCTGGGCTAGATTGCAGAGTTCCTGCAAAAATGCGCACACTGGCCCTTTAAGGACGTGCACGCGTGGACGCGCGCGCCCGCCGGAGACACTCTGAGTCCGGAAGTGAGTGCCGGCACCTGACAGGAGGATAACGCTGCAACGAAGTAAGCTGTCCATGGCCATGGCCGTCGAGGTTAACGACCGAACGACGAACCGTGGCCATAGACGTTACAAATATAAATGCCAAAACTGATGTGGTCAGTAACATTCTAATGTCCTTAATACTCCTGTGATAATTAAGCAATTATTATCAATAACAATATTATTGTACAGACAGCATGTTCATTTTTTTTATTGATTTATGTGAAGAACCTAAATATAAATTTAAATATATGAACACAATTAGTAAAAAAATAGCTAAAAATCTATTCTTGCTTATTCAGTTCTGACTTTACCAACATCATAACCTATTGCCCAAACAGAAAACAAGCTTCCTAAATTCGAATAGATAAATTGAAAAGTGTAATTTTTAATTTCTCATAAAATATGACGCACCATTTTTCATAAGTGAATTCTGTGTTTCTTTAGTTATCCTTTACATTTTTTATTTTAGGAAGCAGACATGACTAAAGAATGCAATCATATATTTCTTATGAATTAATAACTGCCAAGAAAACTATTTATATTCCTTTAATATATTCCTATAGATGTTGAAGAGCGGCTTTGTTTTCAAATACCATATCAGCATTTCACTCAGAAAAGATCAATTAACTTTATGGTTCACCTCTTGAAAAGTTTTACTTGGAAATGAATATTGCCAAAAGTAACTTATTGACTGATATCTTAATATTTTATTTTGCTATCAAGAGACATGAGCTTTGGAAGACTAATCCAGAATGTGCTTGATCAAATGGATTTAGAATTAGTTTGTCAGAGGTTATTACCTGGGGAATAATCTCCTCTCTAATGGAAATATTCCAACATAATCTGTATAATTATCACCACTGCAAGCTACTAAAGTCATTGATTTCCTGTCATATGAAAACAACAAAACTCTCTAAAATTCAGCATGATGTGAACAATGTGTTTTCAAGTCAATTCATAGTAGATGTCCGTGGATCCTTAAAAAAAATCATGAGGGAGCTGAATTAAAAGCATATAAATATAGGGGGTAGATACAAAACACTAAATTTTTATTCTCTCGGATGTCCAAAAGAATTTACCTTGTGCCCTTGTAATAAATAAATTATGCATAATAACTATGAATATGTTGCCAATTTCCACAAAGCAATAAGCAAGCTGGAATTACTGTGCCAGTAACGTATTATGTTGTGTTGAGAAGCTTAAGGGGAACCTGTCAGTAGTTTTGGAGCCACTAAACCACCAGCATGTCATTATGCAGCTAGGGTTTCGTGTTTAAAACCTGCCCACGTCAAAAATGGACATTTAGGGAATAGTCAGTAAAGTAAATTACAACTTACTGCGATGATACTGGGAGCAGCATTAGGTGCAAGCACATGAAGCCGAGGACAGTAGGAGGCATGTGCAGTGAAGCGAGGTGTATTGTCCTCATGCGCCCAATGCTGCTGGAATCCTTACCCAGACTCCTTTCAGTAAGTTATCGTTTACTTTACAGACTATTCCCTAAACTGCCATTTTTTATGTGGGCCGGCTTATAACACTAAACCCCAGCTGCATAACATGCTGGTTATTTAGTGGCTCCAAACCTACTGACAGGTTCCCTTTAAATAACATAGCTCAAAATGTCCTGTATAGACATTAAATGTTAGGATTCTGTCTTTCAGCTGCCACTATTAGATGCAGTTTAGGAGCTTGCTGCATACTGTTTTATTATAAGTCCATTATTAATATGTATGCATTTAGCTCCTAAACCACTCTAATGTTTGCTTCCGGCAGCAAAACTTTTATTATTTAACTATATTAATATGTAGGGAATTTAAAATTTAAAAAAATAGAGCTCCAACCACTATGAAGATAAATTAGGAAATTAGTAGCACAGAATTTTTAACTGACTTAGACATTCACTTTAAGGTTATCTTCAATGAAAAACACAACTTGCTAATATTGTTCTCTCCATAAAAAAATTCTGCAAATGATGTTGTTCTGCAAAGGATGCTGTTTGCAATGGATCAGCCAGCTCTCTCTTATTTATAGATATGGAACAGACTTGCTGTTTTAAAAAGTAAGCAATACATAGCACAGGTTAATACTAGAATAAAAGGGACAACATTTCGTTAAGATCTATCATAATTAAAGTAACATTAACTAAACATAAAAGTGAATCTTTGGTTCTACACAAATGAATCATAATAACAAAAAAATCTTCTAATACATGGGTAAAGAGAAAACTTGGTAATAGAAGTGACCTTTTTCATGTTACCATTGACAGAATACATACACTGTTTACAGCACCTGAGTAGTGGATAATGCAATTCTCTAAGATACAAGTAAAAGTTCACCAAGGTTCATTTTAAAGAGGTTTTCTGATCTTTTTTTTTTTTTTTTTTAAACCCACTTATAGCTTCATATGGCTAAAAATAACAAATAGTAACATACCTTTCATTCCACTGCTCTTAATGGTTCTGCCATCCCTGCCAATCTTTGTTTACATGTCATGTGTCATATTTGGCATGGGACCACAGCAGCCAATCACTGGCTGCTGTGGGGATGTGTAGACCATACAGATATCACAGCTGCGGCTCAGTCACTTGTCAAATATGATACGTCACCACTGCAACCTATGATGCGGAAGTGGAGCGGAATTTGAAAGGTAAGTATATGCCTATTGTTACGGGGCCCGTGGACTAAATATATCATAGGGTCACGTGATGGGTGGCGTGAACCCACTTTGTCCCCAAGTGATTTGAGGTAGGGCGAAACCAAGGAGCAGAGTCTAAGAGAACCATTGGTATTCACCCTTCAACCCCTATACAGGGATCTGGACTTTGCTGCAGAGAGAACCCCAGGTCGCTACCCAAAGAGTAGTCTACCTTGGTGACTGCCAACATAAACAAGCATAGTGCAAACTCAATGGACAGTTAGGGGAGTCAGGTATAACAAATGTCAGGGCAAGCGGAAAAGGTTTGTCACGGGTCACTAGCAAGAGGTCAGGGCAGTGGCAGGCAAGGATGGTCAAAAGGTACAGGCAGAGCTCAATCACAAGAAACCAAAAACAATATAGCAAAGCACCACTAGACTAGCTAGGTAGAACCTAATTCCTCAGTCAACGAACACAGGAAAAAGAAAGACCCTTTATACCCAGGGAAAGCTGGGTTGATAATTTGGCCAAATTATCTACCCACTAAAATTCAGAGCAGAGCACCGACGGCATGAGAGGCCGCCACACACTGACATTGAAGAAGAGGAGCGACGTCAGCCCAGAGCGAAAAGACGCCTGTGGCGGGGAGCGCTGGTCATTCCCCCATTTTCGTTATTTTAACCATATTCAGCTATTATGCTGGAATAAGTCATGCAGTTTTCTATAAAGTCTCAGGCAGCACTCTAAGCTGACTGGAAAAGGTGGAAAATTCATAAAAAGATGCCCCCTGATATCTCTGTGGGTAGTCTGGTATATAGTTTATAAAATATTACTGCTGTGTACACCAATATTGATCCTGACTGTCTGACTGTAAGCGAGAGCATGTGAGTGGATAATGGCACAAATGTCATACTTTGCATTGCAATGGGCAAAATACACTGCAGATTTTTTCTGCACCATGTGATCAGGATTTTTATAAATCCTATTAGGGCTAGCTTTATTGGGGCAATCTGGGCAATTGCCCTAAGCCACCATCCTGAAAGGTGCCTTCTTCTGTTTAGCAATTCTTTTTCGATGCTTGTCTTTGAGCAGATTTGAGCAGGCAGGCAGCTGAAAAGCAGTAACAGGGTGAGACTTACTCCGTAGAGTCAGCTCAGTGGCGCTGGTATATTTACCCTCCTGTTCAGTTCAATTCAGGATGCCGCTGCACTTGGTTCAGACACCATTTAACATCAGGACGTAAAGTACATTAATGTACACAATGTCCTGATGCTGCACAGCATCAGCACGCGGTATGGTAATAGCCAATTGTCAATTTATTCATACATATTTAGGGGAAATAACAGAGAAACATCACAATGCAGAGTTGTAAGAAAAGGTGCTCCAATATTGTTATTTCATGGGTAATACAAGTATTTACTAAGGGCCTGTTCACATCTGCATTCGATTTCAGTTGATGGGTTCCGTCAGACCTTTCCACCGGAGAAACCCATCAAGGCAAGGCACATGGAAACCATAGCCAATGCTTAATTTGCTAATGGTTTCCGTTTGTCTCCATTTCGTAAGGTTTACGTTTATTTGATGGAATCAATAGCGCAGTTGACTAAAGCAATGGTATCTGTTTGCCTTTCCGATGATGGGTTCCTCCAACAGAAAGGTCTCACGGAACCCATCAACGGAAACCGAACGCTGATGTGAACACATCTTTAAATAGACACGTCAGGAGAGCTGACAGATCCGTTTTTTTTTTATTGTTAAAGCGTTACTAAACGCTCAATCAACTTTTTATTTTCTAGAAGCATGTGTAATATAAATATGTTTTGTAATATACTTTATTAATGAATTTGGGCTCCTTTTTGTGTTATGTGTGTTTTGAATGGCAACTCCGACACTTTTCTACCATATTTTATTTCTTGTATGTCTCCTGTTGGTAGCAGAAATCCGTTCACTGTGTGAATGTATGAGTGTACGAATTATGCTGCCTTTGACTACAGGTGAGTGGTGGCCCCATCCTGACTTCAGATGTGCACGCCCCCATCGTGACGTCAGGAATGTCTGTCTGCCTCTATGTACTATACAGTTCATGGAAGAGACTGTGTACACTGGTCTCTATGATTCTCCCCCTGTCTCAGGATACTAATCGGAGCTGCTAATTAGCATCAGATAAGGCTAGGACTGCTCCGTCCGTCCCCCCCTCCTCACCATTCACCCTGCCGTCCTGTCTTATCTTCCCTGCACTTGTCAGGCAGAGTGAAAACCTCTGATTGCTTTCCTCTGGAGTGTGCAAAGATATTCACATCTCTGTATATAATGTGTGCTGCTGTGCATAGCTCAATGCACGCTCACAGTACTGTAGTTTTACTTCAGAGTTCACTGCCCATGAAAGATACTGTCTGTTTTACTATGTGTGATCGTAACATCACACACAGTAAAACACGCCCCCTAGATACACCCCTAGACACGCCCCTAGCAACTGGCCAGAATCAGGAAGTGTGAGAAAATAGATGTAGACAAAAAAGGTACTTTGAAGTGAAAAAAATTACTAGGAGTCATGTAGTCACATAGAGGGACATAATAGCAGTTTAAATATTTTTTTGGGGTGAAAGTTTAGCTACGCTTTAAGTACTTTGCCTGTAACTGTGGTTGATCAGCACTATATTTTTTTGTATTTTCTGCAGTGTGATAATACTCCGAAGACTGCCAGTATAGAACTGGTATTTGACCACTGTATGGTCACAGTATGGTGGTATTATTGGTTATATTGGCACTTGTATATTGGCATACTGTTGTTCCTTACTGGAAAAGCGATTCCCCTTCCTTGACCATGTGATTAGGTGTTTCTATGTTCCACTTTTAATTTTCTTCTTGATGGTTATGGTGTGGTTTACATATTTAAGGGAGTGGTGAGAGGAGTGACCAAAGAACGTGAAACGCACTGTGGTGTGCGTTGCTGTTATGTTTACATTTCTATCCAACCCTGTACTAACCACTGCATACCGGGAATACCCAACAAGACCTGCTGTTTTGACGTCCTCTAGCCATCACAATTTAGCCCTTGTCAAACTGGGACCCCACTTTTAATTTTGCCCAGGGTCACCCTTTATTTGAAACCGGCCCTGAATCCTATACACTTGTATTGATCAGATCTCCACAATAAGTGAACATAAAATGACACCATTTTCCCTTGCTGTCTGTGTATGCCCCACCCAGGTTTATCTCAGGCAGCAGAAATGCTAGGTGCACCCCTGACTAATATGAACATTTAAGCAATACTATGAACTGTGGAATGATAATAATTAAAATGACAATAATCTGCACAAAATCCTGCTGCTTTAAAAAACTACAGACCCATTATTTTTCATAATAGACACTGCACAAAAGTCTCCTATTTATACAGACTCTCCATGAATTTATAAACCCTGACCATCGTTGTGTCCCATTGTAAACATTGTCTAGTAATATCTGTCATTATATTTAATATGAAAATATTAGTTTTCTGTAAAGAGAATCAATTCGTTTGATTACTGTAATATCAAGAGGCCAAGCTAACAAAGAAAATGTTCACTTTTCTTTTACATCAGTCACGTATGCTCTAAAGCCAGTATTCCAATAATATAAATTTTTCTCGTGCTTGATACAACTGTCAATCATTTCTATGAGTCCTCTCATGTCCTCAAGGAAGATTGAACACAATGCTTAAAAATTGATTGATTTGGAGAACCGTCAGCCATAAACATCATTCCATCAAACAGATATTAGTTTTACCTTATTTTGAAGTTATTAAACATTTTAGATACTTTGATTGATTTTATGATATAGAGCCTACACAAAAAAAATTCAGCGAGGTCAGATAGATGGGAACCCACAAGGGGAATACAAATAACATGATCTAGGGGATGAGAAGATGTTTCCTGAGGAATGTTATTCTCCAGCTAAATGAAAATTTATATCAATACGGAGTGCAGTCTTCAATGACCTCTGAAGTAACAATTTCCTATAAAGTATCAAAGTTTAAAAGCCATAAATATACTTTAGTATGCACAGCTGGAAGAAGCATCTAAAATGTGAATCAGCATTTCTGTTTTATTCGTAAAATATATTAGGAGTCATTGGCGGTGACTGGAGGAACATCAGTATACCTAGGAAATGTCACTCTGTTCATTTAGAAGTGTGTGCGCTATCTACTAAAGTATGACAAAGTGTCCTTGATGAAGATGAACAAAAATATATTTATTTTAATATATAAAATGCAGGTTTATTCCTTTTATTAGTGAAATAGTATGTAATATGGTTAAGAATCCTATTGTTTGTGATTTATAAATAATATAATGTACATACAGTAAATGTAAAGAAAGCATGCATGAAAACCTACACATTTTTACAGTATTTCATAGGAAATAAGTAATGTCACAGTAACAATAAAATATACATTCCACTCCAATCTTTAAACAAGTTTATGCCCCCTCCATTTTTTATTAATTAGAGCTCATTTCCTTTGACGTAAATCATAGGATGAATAATGGTAAAACAGAAAGTTTGTCATCTTCAAATGTAATAAAAGACAGTGAGCAATGATTGCCAATATTGCTGCGGTTATTTCCCTTGCGCCTGTGTTATGTCATGATTCATATGCAGCATAGGCAAGGTGTAAATTTATATTAACGTGAAAACACTGTGCAGCTGCTATAGCTTAACATCATACATAGCATAGAATAGAAATTAAATATTGTATAAAAAAGGTGGATATAACAATATCCTGAAATTATAGCTGAAATGGCCTCTGGAACCTACTGAACTCAAAATATCCCGGTGTGAGATGTTAAGCAAACAGGTTAACAAAATCATCCACCTCCAACGGATGCCATTTGTCAGTCATCTATCGCAAAAAAAACAATGTCAATCAGTGTGTTTAGTGAACCTTTCTAAATACATTTTATTAAAAATTATTTTTAATTTTTGAGATACAGCTGCTTTGTATTCTGTAAACAGAGCAGCTGTATTTTGCGCTGAATCCTGTATCCGTCAGGTCAGCGGGACTGACGGGTTCAGTATCAGCGGGTCTTACGTGTCTCTGACACGCAGGATCAAGCTGTTATTTATCACATCTAAGTTCATAACGTAGATGTAATCGATAATAGGTGGATCGACACACAGGACCTTTTGACACTGAACCGTCAGTCAGGGGTACCTGACGGATCAAGGTCTCAGCACACGATACAGCTGCTCTGTATATAGAATACAAAGCAGCTGTATCTCAAAAAGTTAAAATAATTTTTACTCAAACTAATTAGAAACTTTCACTAAACACATTTTATTTAAAAAAAAAAAAAGCGCTCAAAGGTGTACATAGCCATTTTTACTGGATGGCTGTGACAGATGCCTCACACAGATGGCATTTATTGAACATCTGTTGCCAATAGACTGAAAAAGTATACGTTTAGCATATATGTTTTCTATTGGACGGCGCGGGATTGTGTTGAATTGGTATCATGACAAATTGTATAACTTAACGCATTTCAAGAAAAGTGAAGTTTGGACACATCTGTATAAGCAGGTTCTCATCACCTGTCAAGGAAGATGGCACAATAACACAATGGCATATTGAGCAATTACTCAGTTTTAAACATTTTAACCCCTTCCGGACATTTGACGTATCCATACGCCAAAGTCGGGTAGGGGAAGTATGGAGTGGGCTCACGGAGTGAACCTGCACCATATGATGCGGGTGTCGGCTGTTTAGAGTAACGAGCGGCATCGCGCTCAAGCGGCATCGCGCTTGAGCGCAATCCCACTCGTTTAACTCGTTAAATGCTGCAGTCAATAGCGACCACAGCATTTAAATCGTTAGAAAGAGGGGGGTGACCCACTCTAACAGCTCATCGCGCCCCCCCGCAACGCAATCATTAAGGCCCCCAGGTCCGCCATCTTTGTAGGGCTTAATAGTTGCCTATCAGAATAAAAAAATATATATATATTAAAAGTTTAAAAAAACAACCTTTTCCCATTTTCCCCCTAGAGCATAGTAAAAAAATAAAATAAATAAACATAATTGGTATCGCCGCATCCGTAAAAGTCTGAACTATTACAATATATCATTATTTAACACGCACGGTGAACGGCGTAAAAAAAAAATTGTAAACGCACAAAAAATGAAATAAAGAGTGATCAAATTGTCGCATGTACACCAAAATGGTATTATTAAAAATGACAGCTTGTCCCACAAAAAATAAGCCTCCATAACACTCAATCGACGGAAAAATAAAAAGTTATGGCTCTCGAAATTTGGCGACACAGAATAAATTTTCTTTTTTACACTTAGGTTTTTACTTGTAAAAGTAGTAAAATATAGAAAAACTATATATATTTGGTATCGCCGTAATTGTATTGACCCACAGAACAAAGTTCACATGTTGTTTTAATTGCACAGTGAATTCTGTAAAAACGGCGTGCAAAAAACCATGGAGGAATCACTGCTTTTTCATTTTCTACCCAACAAATAATTTTTTTCCCATTTCCTAGTACATTATATGGCAAAATAAATGGTGTTACAAAAAACTAAAACTCATCCCGCAAAAATCAAGCCCTCATAGTACTATATCAACAGAAAAATAAAGATGTTATGGCTTTTGGAAGGTGGGGAGGAAAAAACGAAAATGAAAATCTGAAAAAGGGCTGCGGCGGGAAGGGGTTAAAAATAAACATGTTAAGTTTATATTGCTTTTTTGACTGTGACTTTCGCAAAACTGTAGCAAAACCACCAGCGTTTTGTGAAACCAATGTGTTGTTAAGAAAATCTGCAATAGAACTACAATTTGTGAACACAGCCAAAGTAATATCTGCTTCTTGCCGTCCTGGATTAATTGGCTGCACATATAGTTATATATGTTACACTAAAACTAGAGTTACAGTACAAGACAAAACAAGGTCGCCCACGAGAAATTGCTGGATTACCAAGACCACAATGTAACCTCAATGTGTACATTAGGAAAAACAGTTGCAAGCGACTATGCAACCATCGCAAGAAATATTGAAATTTTGGCAAATTTTTTGCGATTGCTCGCTTCAACTCTTTTTCCTGCAGTTACAGTTTTACAGCGGTTTTACAATGAATCACGAGCAACAGTGGCGTAACTACCGCTGTAGCAGTCACAGCGGCTGCTAGATGGCACGCGGCATGAGGGCGCCCATCCTGTCTGCCGGCATGGGCCCCCCATTCCTGGTGGCGCCACTAGCAGCCGCTGCGTCTGCTACAGCAGTAGCGATGCCACATTCAATAGTATCTGCATCCTTAGGACGTAGATACCATTGAACACTATGGCAGAGCAGGTAGGCCTGCAGCCTATCAGGCACAGGGTCAGGATCCCTGCACAGGTCAGCGTGATGATGTCACTGGATTGCGCCAGCCTATACATGGATCCCGTCAGCGTTGAGGAGCAGCTTCGTTCATCAGGGGAACGGAACCTAGGTGAATAAAATGTTTTTTGTTTTATTTGTTTCAGGGGCACTATCTACAATGGGGAGTGGTGGCGCTATATACAGGGGGGCTGTATGGCACTATCTACACGGGGCAGTATGGCACTATCCACAGGGGAGGTGAGGGGTGCTATCTACAGGGGGGCTGTAAGGCACTATCTACAAGGGGGAGTTGGGGGCACTATCTACAAGGGGGGCTGTATGGCACAATCTACAAGGGGGAGGTGGGGGCGCTATCTACAAGGGAGGCTGTATGACACTATCTACAAGGGGGAGGTGGGGGCGCTATCTTCAAGGGGTGCTGTATGGCACTATCCATCAGGGGGAGGTGGGGGCGCTATCTACGAGGGGGCTGTATGGCACCATATGCAGGGGGCTGTATGGCACTATCTACAGGGAGGGCTGTATGGCACTATCTATAAGGGGGAGGCGGAGGTGTGACACTACCTACAGGGGGGCTGTATAGCACTGTCTACAGGTGGGCTGTATAACACTGTCTATAAGGAGGGTTGTATGGCATAATCTACAGGGGGGCTGTATGTCACAATCTACATGAGGGGGCTGTATGGCACAACCTACAGTGGGTGTATGGCACAATCTACAGGGGGATGTATGGCACAATCTACACAGGGCACGATCTACAGGGGGCTGTGTGTGGCACCCAGAGGAGGGGGGATCAGTCAAAAGCTTGCTATGGGGCCCAGTGTTTCCTAGTTACGTCTCTGAGGAGCTACCTTGTATCACTGTGTAGTCCTAGCTTTACAACGAGGTACATGTCTTTATGTTGGTATTTTCAAATGATATGAGCATGAATATTGCAATGTAAAGATACAGTAGTTTGTGTTAACTGTTTATTTTGTATTTTGCTTGATAGTTCTCTACCCTTACCAATTAGATTTATTAACTCTTCCATCACTATCTGATAATCTTTAATATTTGATAATCTAGTACCTCTTAAATCCCATTCATGCCAGGCTGTGCTCTCATCTGCGTTGAAGGCTCCTTCAGGTGCTCTATTTTAGTACATGTATCTGTTTTTTGCGATTTTACGTGATCTTCAGGGACATGTACCATTCAATTCAATTCAACTGAAGTGAAAATAAACTTTGCAGGGGTATATCTTATTTAATCAGATTATCTATGCTAGTTTATACCTCCTTAATATATTCAAATAATATTCATTACAATTATTTCACATGCAAATATTCACTAAGTAGCATAACATATTTGTTTCATTTTAGATTAATGATTATCATTTGGATTTCATGCTTAATACTGTAAGACTTAGAAGTCATGCTAGAAAAAATTACAAAAGAATAATTTTGCACTAAACAAATGTAACCTAGCTATGTATTTGCTATTTAATTGTGTTTGTTTTTACGTAGCTTTTATTCATTTTCATAGTTACACTTGTCATAAACAGTTTTAATCAAATGAAATAAGGACTACATTTGTTTATCTTTGTAGTTAATGTTCTAGTCTTTAGTGGTACTATACCTTGTAGTAGGTGAACAAGCGAAGTGAAATTAAAATGATATACTGTATATGGTTTATGTATTTGTCCACCTACAGTAGGCATGGTGCTATATTACAGCAAGGAGTTATGTGCATAGGTGACGCAAAGGGAGATGCTGGTTGGAGTTTAATTACTACATAGGCCACTTATGGTACAAATGGACTTAGGAAATGTTCTTTACCACTCACACCTATATCAGGCAGTAACAATATTGAGTGATGCTTTATGTGTATGACTAAAGAAGTTATAGCAATAAAAACATTACATGTGGTCAGAGACTAGAGTCTTAAAAGATCGGGGGCACAAGCCCTATGGCATACCTTTTACACCCCCTTCCCACCAGACTGCCCGATAGAGGAGCGTGATTCCTCACTCCACGGAACACATTTCCAGAAAAATAGTGTCTAACATGTTTAACAAATTGTACCAAATTGTGTACGTCACTGTGATACATTTGGCTCAGTTTCTGCCTGTCCGGTCTAGTTTGATCCTGTCTAAATTCGAAACAGCATTAATAAATGTCCCACTATGTGTGAATTTGGCCTTTTACACATGCAGTATTACCCAGCAGTTGTGAATTTTGAATTTAGCCTTAAATAAACAGGAAACACACTTGCAAAATTAGTTTAACAAAACTGCATTAGTGTGAGTAGGATTAAATGAAACAAAAACACAAGTGGTACCTGCATAGTGTGCTACTATTACATATCCAAAAACAAAGGGTTTAATCCTCAGATAATAATCGTGGCCAGCAGGTGTAAAGTAAAAAGTGAAATGGCATCTCCTGTTAGGAAACGCCTATTCCTTTAATGATCTCCATGACTACTGTTCTGGCTTCTGGGTGGTTCTGATTTTTCCTTGAACCTAACTATTTTCTCTATCTTTCTGCCTATCAGATTTGGTTTAGTATTTATACCTGTCCTTCCCACACAGTCTTTGCTTGTGATTTTCCTTACCTACTGGTGTCTTGATCAAGCTTCTGACCAAACCCCATACCTCTGACTTTTGGACTTCACAGAATACTGACCTCAGCTTGTCTCTCGCTAATCCCTTGTTTGCTGATTTGGATTATCTGCTCCCGGCTGGCTCTGACCTATGCTTTACTTGCTTATTGATTTGGATTTTCTGTTTAACCTTTGGCTGTCTGGTTATCCTGTTTAGGTTTGCCTGCATTGCACCTCTTATCCAACATTGAACTCTGCTAAAACAACCTGGGTTCTATGCAGCAAAAAACATCCTGCCTTGTGACGGGCTCTGGTGAACACCTTAGAGTAGCCTTAGTTGATCAAAGTTGTGGCGGATTTGAGGTTGCGGATTTATATGCACGCTCTCTCTCCCAGCAGTCTCCAGTAGCCTTTGGCGAATTGACTCCTAGCAATTCCATAACACCCCAATTCCAAATTGACATTGAAAAATGCAAAAATGACCTCTATATCTGCCAAAATACCACCCCTGCTCATTAAAATAAATCACCACCTACGTCACAGAGGTTTGTGTTTCGCCTTTGTCTGAATAAAAACAGCATGAAAGTGATAGGCTAACTATCCAATATTATTGGTAAATGGATAGCAAAATACAATTATGCATTCAGATTACAGCAGAAATTGTTGATATATTCTATTACATTTGTTATGGACTGTTTTCTAATTGCTTGTCACAACCACTGAGCTATAGTGTCTGCTCAGCTGCGATTTACTGTTTGGTCAGCTTGTCTTCTCACATTAATCATACCTTGTTACATTTATATTACACTGTGCAGATTAAAAAGGTATCACACGATAAAAGAATAGAATTTACTGTGACCATACAAAGAAAGCAATACCAAGGAAGATTTCACAAACAACATTAAAGGGGTTTTCCACTTTCTGAAAACTGATAAACTATCCACCGTACGTGTCCGACACCCGGTTCCCGCACCGATCCGCCACACCGGCTGCCTCCGGGCGCCGGACAATGTTGTCGGAAGCAGATGTCTCCGGTCAAAGAATAGCGGCCAAGCTGCAGTATTGCAGCTCTGCTCCTATTCAAGTGAATAGGAGTAGAGCCGCAGTTCTGCCGAATGGCCGCTATGCAGTGGTCGGAGCCATCTGCTTCCAGCTCCAACTACTGCATACCGTTCCAAACAACCATTGCAAGAAGCCAGCCAGAGTTGCAGATCAGTGCGGGGTCCGAAAGTCGGACACGCACCGATCATGTACTGATGACCATCCGGCGGATAGGTCATCAGTTTTCAGAAAGTGGACAACCCCTTTAAGGTTTTTACATTGGGTTAAATTATGTTGAGTTTTATTAAACAGACGATTCTCCTTATAGCAAATTTCCACACTTAAATACCATATTTTTTTATTAATATAAATAGGATTTGAAGATCTGTATCAGAAAATTGCAAAAATCGGAATTGCCTTCCCCTAAACAAAATAACTGTAACAAAATTAATCAGAACTTTACATGTTTTTATTATCCAATTCTGATAATGTCACAATAGTACCATCCGCACTTTGTCCTCTTTATTTCAGAATGTCACCATCATATTGACGGCCAAGCCACCCTATAAGTGTCATCTAGTTTCCCCTATGCCCTAATAGTGTCAGCCACAATTAGCCCTCTTAATTGCATAATTTGCCTATCATAGTCCTTATAGTGCCAGCCAAACTACTCCCTTATTTCCATCCAGTTTCCTCTGAGCCCCAACATTGCCAGACACAATAAGCCCCCTTTAGTTCAAAGTTGTCCCCTACAGTCACTTACTGTGTTGTCCTCAGCCTAAAGCATCTCCTGTGCGCTTACCTACCTGGGGTGAAATCCACCCATTGCAACATGTCTATGACAAGCCATGAACTAGGATGGTAAATACTCTCTCCTGATTCCTGTGGATCTCTCTGTAGCCTTTGACACTGTAGACCACAAAGTCCTACTTAACATGCTCCACTCTATTGGCCTTAAAGACACAGCTCTCTCTTGGTTTTCTTCCTATCTCTCTGACCGCTCGTTCATTCTGTCATTTGCTGGTTCTACTTCTTCTCCTCTTCCACTTGCTATCGGGGTTCCTCAGGCATCAGTCCTAGGTCTGCTCCTCTTTTCTCTCTACACAGCGCTTATTGGACAAACTATCCGCAGATTTGGCTTCCAGTACCATCTCTACGCTGATGACACCCAATGATATGCCTCTTCCCATGACATCACCCCTGCTCTAAGACAAAACACCAGTGATTGTCTGTCCGCTGTCTCTAACATCATGTCCCCTCTCTATTTAAAACTGAGCTCCTTGTGTTCTCACCGTCTGCTAACCTACCTAAACCTGATATCTCCATCTCAGTGTGTGGCACTACCATAACTCCTAGGCAGCACGCACGCTGTCTCAGGGTTATTTTTTACTCCAATCCTACCTTTACTCCTCACATTCAATCACTTACACGCTCCTGTCATTTTCACCTCAAAAACATCCCCAGAATCCGCCCTTTTCTTACTGAGGAAACAGACAAAACTCTTGTTGCTCTGTTTCTCTCTCGTCTTGACTATTGTAACTCATTATTAGTCGGTCTTCCCCTCACTAAACTCTCTCTTCTCCAATCGTCAATGCAGCAGCCAGGCTCATCTTTATAATCAACCACTACACCAACACCTCTACTGAGTCATTGCACTGGTTGCCCATCCCCTTCAGAAATAAATTTAAACTTATTACTCTCACCCACAAAGCTTTCCACAGTGCTGCACCTCCTTACATCTCCTCCCTCATCTCTTTTTACCAGCTAAATTGCGCTCTACTTTCCGCCAATGACCTTAGATTAAAATCCTCCATAATCCGAGCCTCCCACTCCCGTCTCCAATATTTTTCTCATGCTGCACCAGTCCTCTGGAATGTGCTATCAGATTAATTCCCAATATCCACAGTTTTAAACGTGCCCTGAAAACACATCTTTTTAGACAGACCTATAACATTCTCTAATCTGACTCCTTTCCTTGGCCCCATTAGTCATCAAAATATGATTCCCTTACACTCCTTGCACCGTACTGCATTTCATATCCGTCATACACGGATACTAGCTGGTGACCGGCTCATGCAGCTTTATGTGTACCACCCCATGTGTATAAAAGATGGCTGGACCATTGTACTGAACAAACACTTTTACACTTTGTGTCTCCTTTATTTCCTCATAGATTGTAAGCTCTTGTGAGCATGGTCCTCAATCCTCCTGTCTGAATTGTAAATTAGGTTTGTCACTATGTAAGTCACCCCACAAAATACCTCAATGCGCGTTTCTCAACTTTCGTCAGGAGTCCTTATTGACGTGTTGCAATAGGTGGATTTCAACGCGGTTGTTTTCATGATTTTATTCTGTTTGTCTTTGGGGGTAAACTAGTTTAATTGTCTTTATTAATAAAGAGTAACTTTTTAGATGTGAAAAATTTGGTCTTTGTCATGTCCACCTCTCCCCGCATTATGCTTACCTCTTCCCGGTGTCCCAGTTCACAATGCTCCTCTTCTTCCTGTTCTTCATCTAGCATCTGCTCTTGCCTCCAATGCTCTGCACTGGGTCCTACCCTTGGTTTCTTAAAGTGCCAGCGCGCCAAAATAATTTCTCTGAGACACCCTGGTATAAAGGGACCTCCCCTTACATCACACTTTGCATAAGCAATTTGGTTCACTAGTGTTCCCTGAGTTCCTAGTTTATCTGCCTTCTCCTTATATTGGATATCCCTTGATTTGACGTCAGCCTGTTCCATCCTAGTCTGCCTCCTGCCCTGAACATTTGGCTTGTTAACCGTTATGAGCCTATGCCACCTTCCCTGACCATTTTCTATGAATCCAGGCTGCCAACCCTGATCTTTTGCCATAGAAAACTAGCCAACACCTGTTGCATCAGCTGTCACCAAGGAACACTAATCTTGGGGAAGCGAACTGGGGTTCCCTTGCAGTGAAGTCAAAATCCTTGAACGGGGGTTAAAGGGTGAAGACCAACCAAATGTTCCCTCAGACTCTGCTCCCTGGGGTAGTCCGAAGTCAAATCCCTTGGGGACAAGTTGGGTTCACCGCCCCCTTGCTGGGACAGTGAAGTGTAATTCCACAAGCTCCGTCACAGTATCCCTTTAGGGCTCTTTTACAATCTCTAAGTAAAATATGTTATAAACATTTGAGTGGATTTAGCAATGCTGTGTTATATTTAGACAGTGCAGACTTAGACCAAGCTGTCAGAAGATGCGCAAAATTTTTGAAAGTCGCACACGTTGTATGAGAAATTTCGCACATCTTGCTAGATATGTTAGACACTTTTCTCTTCTTTATACCACCCTTTGGTTGGCTTAGTATACAATTTATTTTGCACAAAATTTTTGCACAATTTTGGCACATTTTAAGACACATCCCTTTTGATAAGCCACACCCTTTCAAGACACTTTAGAAAAGAGTTTAGTGAGGCACAAACATCTGGTTTTTTTTTGGCGCATTTGCTTCATAAATAGGTCTAAAACTTGGTACAACATTATGCGCCAGAATTGTGGCACATTTTGGTTCATTTTATGACTAGGTTCAGTCACAATAACATTAGTAAATCTGTCCCATTATCTATCACCTCCACTTAGGCAATGGTCACATTTGCGTCAGGGCTCCGTAAACCAAAGGTTTCTCTTTCCATCACCATTGATTTCATTGGTGACGGATCCGGTGCCAATGGTTTCAGTTTGTCTCCGTTATGCAAGGGTTCTGTCGTTTTGATGGGATGAATACCGTAGTCTACTTGGTTTCTGTTTGTGTCAGTCAGGGCTCAGTTCTGACAGAAAGCTCCGACGGAACGTCTGGACGGAGCCCTGACACAGATGTGAATGAAGCCTTAGTCAGCAACATACACTGTAAAGGATTACAATACATATGATAAATATAAATAACAATATAACTGTTTATTCCTATCTAAAATCACACAAATACATAGGTAATTAACGTTGTATTATCTTAAATCACAAAAAAGTTTTAATTTGCTCCCAGCGATTAGTCAGTGTTAGTTTATTCTACATGCACTTGAAAACAGTGCATTCATTTAGAATGACCTAATGATGGCCCGTCCTAATTGTTGATGGCAGCAAGTGAAATGCATGTGGACATACAGCAAATTGATTCATTAGTGCCATGCATTGAAATACCTTAATATTTCTAACCTGTACCGTCTTGCACATCAGGCATGTAATTTGATAACTCAAAACTAGGAAAACGTGTTCTCAAAACATAGGTTAGAAGCATCAGTATTTCAGCTTTTGAACGTTAAAAGATAATTATAATGTAGTAATACAAAGTCAAATACTGAATTTCGACAGTCGAAATACCCACAAAATTCTCTTTTACCTTCTGTACAAATTCATATACTATACTTTCAACTTTAAGATGTGCAGATTCATATGTACAAGGGTGTAGGTACAGGGGGTGTAAATTCAGCAGTCACATCCATCCATGATGCCCGAGGGGGCCCTCTGCCAGATTAGAAGACAACAGTATTATAAATGGCACATGGAGGGTGAGGTGGAGTCTCAAATTATATATTGGGTCCTGGAGAATTCAAGTAACATATTCCTAGGTAAAAAAAGCTTGAATTCCCCTAAATGATACTTCAGAAAACATAAAAAAAACTCTAAGGTGATGAAAGACCCTTATGACTGATGTGAAAAGTAACTATAATAAAAAAAAGTAGTAATGGATTACATTTCCTTTAACAGCAATAATCAAACACTTTCTATATTTTTTCATTTAATAAGTAATAATTCACAAAACTTCAAACCCTTTTTTGTATATAATATTTTGTTTAAATACCAGCAATCAATCATTATGACAAATTTGCAATAAGGCCTCCTACAGACATAGCAGATTAGTTGTGGATTTTTGATCCGAATTTGCAGTGGAAGACTTTTGAAGGCAAGTGTATTTGATTTCAAAAACTCTCATCCACATGCTGCTGAACAGAACAGAAATCGGAGCATGCTGCGGATTTTCAAATCTGCAGCAAGTTCATTCTGTTCTGGATGTTCACTGCGGATATCACTGTTATTAAAGAAGAAGGAGTGAAATTCACAGTAAAATCCACAGCAATGCTGCAGAATATCTGCAAACAAATTCTTTACGTGTGGGGGTACCCCGATAGGGGACATCTGTGAGAGGATGTATACTTTACTACTACTACAATACTTTGCCAAAACCTCATGAACGTGCAGCAGAATAAAAATTTGCATGGAATTTAGGACGTGCTGCTGATTAATAACCCCTTAACGCAATATCATGTAACTGCACGTGATAAGGGTTAGGTATGTATGGGAAGTATGGAGCGAGACCATGGGCTGAGCGCGCTCCATACACCCGACTGTGTTACGCAGCCGACACCTCACTGCAACGGGTGGAATCAAAGATCACTTTGATTCCGCCCATTTTACACCTTAAATGCCACGTTCAATCGCGACCACAGCATTTAAAGTGTTAGAATCAGCATTTAAAGTGTTAGAATCAGGGAGCACCCCCTGAAACAAGACATCGCCTGATGGATGCCGTAAAAACATAACCCCCAAACAAATGGCATAATCGCTATTTTTTGCCCATTTCACTGCACATTTTTTTTCAGCTTCCCAGTGCATTATGCAGTACAATAAATGGTGCCATGAAAAGCTACAACTTGTCCCGCAAAAAACAAGCCCTCATATGGCTATATAGATGGAAAAATACAAAAAATTATAGCTTTTGGAAGGTGGGGAGGAAAAAACAAAAGTGAAAATCCGAAAAGGAGAGAAGGGGTTAAATCAGCTGCATGCCTATTATGTTGCAGAATTGTAACGTATTTCATCCTTTACAATGTAAAGGGTTAATTTGCTGTAAATCACTAGCAAATTGTGTAACGCACACATTGAGGAATTTGGTGCACAAAATCCGCATCAAAACCGCAGGTAATTCCGCAGGTAAAATCTGCACCTAATAGTGATTTTCCACGTGTATTCCGCACCATGAAAATAAATCCACCCCAGGAATAAGTAGAATGCGACTTATATTACATGGAAAAGCCGAGGATGAGCAACTTTGAATGACAATGGGAATTAGGCCTGGTTCACACAGTTTTTTGCAGGTAGAAAAATCTGCCGCGAAATTCCTTCAAGCTTTCTCTGCCTCCCATTGATGTCAATGGTAGGTCAGAGACGGAAATGCCAGAAGAAAGGGCATGTTGCTTCTTTTTCTCGCGAGCGTATTTTTCCCCGCCTTGATTTCAACAAGAGGTGATTTTGGCTGTTTTTTGCCGCAGTTTCCAACACGGTTTCCGCTGCAAAAGATGCGGCAAAAAAACTCTGTGTGAACAGGGCCTTATCTTGTGCGGATCTGCTACACGCTTGTGGGCCATCTGCGGCAGAAATCAAAGGGAAAGTCTCAGATTTTTGCTGTGGAAAAACACATTGAACTTTAATGGCAATGAAAGGAAAGGAAATCTAACGTACAGTATAAACAATGTAGACGATAATTCAAAGGACTTCAGTATATCCTTTTAGCCTACATCGGGCTGGTAGACCTTATTTTTGAAGGATGGAATAGCGTATTAGACTTTGCTATTCCGGAGTTCCCAGGCAGAGCATCACAAGTGCTCTACCCGTGGACTTTGTTCCTGGGAAAGCTCCTGACATCACTGTCTATATATGTAAAGGGATGTAAGGGGATTCTCTGGGGCCGGAATCCCTGGCCAGAGTGTTGCCGACGCTCCGGCCGTGTACTCAGACTTTGCAAAGCTTCGGATGTCACTTTACGTATATGGACATCAGGAACAGAGTCCCTGGGCAGAGCGCTAGTAGAAGGCTCCAGCCCTGTTCATGAACAGTGACTTCAGGAGTTTCCCCTGGGACATTCCCCGGGTGACGTAACCCACTGTATGCCATACAGTCGAATATGTTTTGGCTAAATATATCAAAATCCAGGGCATTAACCGGTCACTGACTGCTCCATGGTTTCCTTCACTGTGATTTACATAAGAACAAGAATCAGTGCCACACTTTCCGTTGCCCACCCCCGGTAATGGATGGGGGGCCCAGATATCTTGTCTGTATGGGGCTCAGAAATTCTTGATGGCGGCCCTGCGTATAGTGCATGTAGTACAGGTAGAGTGCAGTACAGTACATGTTATACAGATAGAGAGCAGTACAGTTAATGTAGTAGAGGTAGATACAGCACAATGCATGTAGTACAAATAGAGAGCAGTGTAGTACATGTATTACAGGTACTGTAGGTAGCAGTAAAATACATGTAGTACAGGTAAAGATTAGTACACTACATGTAGAACAGATAGATACAGTAGCAATACAGTACAATTAGTACAGGTAGATAGCCCTGCAGTAAATGTAGTAAAAGTATAGAGCAGTATAGTGCATATAGCACAGGTAGAGAGCAGTACAGTACATGTAGCACAGGTAGAGGGCACTGCAGTACATGTGTTACAGGTAGATAGCAGTATAATACATGTATTACAGGTAGAAAGCAGTGCAGTGAATGTAGTACAGGTAGAAAGCAATATAGTACATGTAGTATAAATAAAGTACAATACATGTAGTACAGATAGAGAGCAGTGCAGTACATATATTATAAGCAGAGAGCAGTACAGTATATGTAGTACAGGTAGATAGCAGTACAGCACATGTAGTACAGGTAAGATGTAGTACAGTTCATATAGGACAGGTAGATACAGTTGCAGTAAAGTACAGTTAGTACATGTAGAGAGCAATACAGTACATGTAGTACAGTTAGATAATCGTGCAATAAATATAGTACAGGTAGAGAGCAGTACAGTGCATGTAGTACAGGTAGGGTGCAGTACAATACATGTAGTACAGGTAGAGAGCCGTATAGTTCATGTAATACAGGTAGAGAGCAGTACAGTACATGTAGTAGAGGAAGAGAGCAATACAGTACATGTAGTACAGGTAGATAGCAGTACAATGCATGTGCAGTACGGGTAGGGAGCAGTACAGTAAATATAATACAGGTAGAGAGCAGTATAGTACACGTAGAACAAGTAGATAGCAGTAAAGCACATGTTGTATTGGCAGATACAGTAGCAGTACAGTAGATGTAGCATGAGTAGAGAGAAATGCAGTTCATGTAGTAGAGGTAGAAAGCAGTATGGTACATGTAGTACAGTTAGATAGCCACATAGTACAAGTAGAAACAGGTAGATAACTGTAAAGTACATGAAGTACAGAGAGATATTATTATAGTAAATGTCGAACAGGGAGATATTTGTAAAGTACATGTAGTACAGGAAGAGTGCAATACAGTACATGTAGTACAGGTAGATAGCCGTACAATAAATGTAGTACAGGTAAATAGCCATGCAATAAATGTAGTACAGGTAGAGAGCAGTACAGTACATGTAGTACAGGTAGAGAGCAGTACTGTATATGTAGTAGAGGTAGAGAGCAGTACAGTACATGTAGTACAGGTAGAGAGCAGTACTGTATATGTAGTAGAGGTAGAGAGCAGTACAGTACATGTAGTACAGGTAAAGAGCAGTACAGTACATTTAGCACAGGTAGGGAGCAGTACAGTACATGTAGTAAAGGTAGAGAGCAGCACAGTACATGTAGTAAAGGTAGAGAGCAGTACAGTAGATGTAGTACAGGTAGAGAGCAGTACAGTACATATAGTAGAACAGGTGCAGTCGATAACAGCACAGTACATGTAGAACATATAGATAGCAATGAAGTACATGTAGTACAGGTAGATAGTAGAACAGGACGGATATCTGAATCCTCCAGCGAATTGCATGCTCCGCAGATAGGCACTTCACAGCACAGTCTGTAGCATTTTTTAATGTGGTTTTAAGCTATTATTGAACATCAACGACAATGGCAAATTGAATATATTCTAACTTGAAAACATTGTAACTTTAGGGATCACTGTACAACCCTGCACAGTTATCAGACTAATACATGCCTATTTCCCATCATTTGTCATTTGTCAGATTCACTTGTAACTTAATATTTTTTGTAAACAAAATCTTTTTATTCTTTTAAGTATATTTCAGAATTCTTTTTAGTATCCAGCAGTATTTTCTTTTCACAGAAAAGTAACAAAAGTAACAAACGTATCACATTTAGGCATTCTCAATATAGCAATAACATGAATGTATCTATCTTTTTGTTATACTTATTTTCTTCAAGTTCAATAAAACAAAAAAATCTCATCGCTATCTCTGTTTAAATGCTACAATAAGATAAGGTGCAAGTGTTATTCAGTCAAGGGCAATTAAGCATACCTATCATCTAATGCAGGAGACAGCTTAAGAAGTGGTTCATTTTGCCCATTAGTGGGAACATCATAAGGGTGCAAATGTCCTTTAAAATAAAGCTTCCATAAATAGGCCATCTGTTTTCCATTATATCAATATGAATAAGAGCTTAATTCATGCCAGAATCCTTTCCAGTATTTAACTGGGGAAAAAAACTTGCACAATGCAACTTTTGATTTATATTTGTGAAAATTACTTCGTTTGGGATCTATCATCGTATCATTGCAATCCAAGATTTAATAAAGCATCATGCGTAATAATGAAATCTATTATTCCATCTATGAATCACTCATGTGTTAATAAAGCCATCTGCATTCTGAATTACAGAGGAAACACAAGCATGAAATGTTGTGTTCCATATGTTAATAAAATATTTTTAGAACATCAATAACATTTTAATTAACTAATCATGAAAACGCTAGAGCTTGTTTATGGTACAAAAAGTTGTTAAAACATTTTCTCATGACTTACATGGATCTGTGGGTTTTTTTTCCCAGAAAAAGCATCATTTTTGGGCTGCATTTCATGTTGTAAAGGGAAGTGTTTTCTATGTCGGATATTAGTTGGGTGTGTATCTCTGCCCTCTGGGGCAGAAGACATTAGACACATCCAATGCATTCGCAAGAGCTGCCCTTCCCCCCCCCTTTCTCAACAGGTAATGGTATTCCATGAGGTAGCCATAAGCCCATGTCCTTCCCCCCCTTGCACGCGCATGAGCATGTGATGCCACACAGATGTGCACAGACAAGGTATAAGAGGGTCAACAGCCTTACACTCTCTCTCTTTTTTCCTGCTCTCCTGCTCCCAACGGAAGCCCCTTCCCTCCTGGTCTGCTCTTGCCTCATGGCCCTTCCTGAGAGACCACACCAACCTTGGACCAGATGAACTGCTAAGTATTTTCTCCCTTATTCACCCTAAGCAACCCTTTCTCTCCAGCTCCTCACCTGCACATTCCCATACCCTATTTACCCTTGTAGTTCTGAGTTCCCCTACTACCCTTGCGGCCCTGAGTAACCCCTGCAGTAATCATAGTTATCCCTAAGTAACCCCTGCAGTAACTTGCTAGCCCTTCAGTACCTCCTGAGTTCCTAAGTTAACCCTTGCTGTCCCTGTTACCTGATTAACCCTTAGTGTACAGGGATAGTTATTGCTAGGTGGAAGTGGGACAGAAATAGTGAGCGTGTATTGTATTTTAACTGTATTCATATGTATGTTTAGGTATGTGGGTGGAGGTATAACGTAGGTTTGTGATACCGTTGTTATACTGTACTACGTATGGTGTGAGTATACTCAGTATATATTAATTGTTATATGTATTGGGGTATACTGATAATATACTGTGATCAGTTACTGTGTCCTGTGTTTGGTGTATTTTATATGTAAGTGTGATTATTGTTAGTAATAAATATTACCCTTTATTTACTATACAATTGTATTTACTCAGTCGTATACACTTGAGTAGCAGCAAAGCAAGTAGATTAACGTTAGTATAAGGAAAAGGTAGGGGAACTAGGCATAACCCTAGTGACCCTGTTTATAAAGGAGGTAGTAATAGTGGGTGACACAAGTAGGTGAAACTCGCTATTATACCAGCACTTCTACATATGCCGAGCCAGGTAGGAGGAGTAGTACTGTGCGGTGTAGAGATATTATAGAGGATAAGTAGTACTGTGCGATTTAGAGATACAAGGGAAGTAGTACTGTGCAGTTTAGAGATATTATACAGGAGAGAAGTAGTACTGCGCAGTGTAAATATACAAGAGAAGTAGTACTGTGCTGTTTAGAGATACAAGAGAAGTAGTACTGTGCAGTGTAGAGATACAAGAGAAGTAGTACTGTGCGATGTAGATATACAAGAGAAGTAGTACTGTGCAGTGTAGAGATACAAGAGAAGTAGTACTGTGCAGTGTAGATATACAAGAGATTTAGCACTGTGCGGTGTAGAGATACAAGAGAAGTAGTACTGTGCAGTGTAGAGATACAAGAGAAGTAGTACTGTGCAGTGTAGAGATACAAGAGAAGTAGTACTGTGTAGTGTAGAGATACAAGAGAAGTGGTACTGTACAGTGTAGAGATAAAAGAGAAGTAGTACTGTGCGGTGTAGAGATACAAGAGAAGTAGTACTGTGCAGTGTGGAGATACAAGAGAAGTAGTACTGTGCGGTGTAGATATACAGGAGAAGTAGTACTGTGCAGTGTAGAGATATTATACAGGAGGTAGCAATGGTGGGTGACACAAGCAAGTGAAATCCACCATTGTACTAGCCCTTTTACACACGTGTGTGTGTGTGTGTGTGTGTGTGTGTGTGTATATATATATATATATATATATATATATACTTTTATATATATATATATATATATATATATATATATATATATATATATATATATATATATATATATATATATATATTATAGATATATATATATATATACACTACTGTTCAAAAGTTTGGGGTCACCCAGACAATTTTGTGTTTTCCATGAAAACTCACACTTATATTTATCAAATGAGTTGCAAAATGACTAGAAAATATAGTCAAGACATTGACAAGGTTAGAAATAATGGTTTTTGTTTGAAATAATCATTTTCTCCTTCAAACTTTGCTTTCAATTACAGCATTGCAGACCTTTGGCATTCTAGCTGTTAATTTGCTGAGGTAATCTGGAGAAATTTCACCCCATGCTTCCAGAAGGCCCTCCCACAAGTTGGATTGTCTTGATGGGCACTTCTTGCGTACCATACGGTCAAGCTGCTCCCACAAAAGCTCTATGGGGTTGAGATCTGGTGACTGCGCTGGCCACTCCATTACAGATAGAATACCAGCTGCCTGCTTCTTCCCTAAATAGTTCTTGCATAATTTTGAGGTGTGCTTTGGGTCATTGTCCTGTTGTAGGATGAAATTGGCTCCAATCAAGCGCTTTCCACAGGGTATGGCATGCCGTTGCAAAATGGAGTGATAGCCTTCCTTATTCAAAATCCCTTTTACCTTGTACAAATCTCCCACTTTACCAGCACCAAATCAAACCCAGACCATCACATTATCTCCACCATGCTTGACAGATGGCATCAGGCCCTCTTCCAACATCTTTTCAGTTGTTCTGCGTCTCACAAATGTTCTTCTGTGTGATCCAAACACCTCAAACTTCGATTCGTCTGTCCATAACACTTTTTTCCAATCTTCCTCTGCCCAATGTATGTGTGCTTTTGTCCATGTTAATCTTTTCCTTTTATTAGCCAGTCTCAGATATGGCTTTTTCTTTGCCACTCTGCCCTGAAGGCCAGCATCCCGGAGTCGCCTCTTCACTGTAGACGTTGACACTGGCGTTTTGCGGGTACTATTTAATGAAGCTGCCAGTTGAGGACCTGTGAGGTGTCTATTTCTCAAACTAGAGACTCTAATGTACTTGTCTTGTTGCTCAGTTGTGCATCGGGGCCTCCCACTTCTCTTTCTACTTGGTTAGAGCCTGTGCGTGCTGTCCTCTGAAGGGAGTAGTACACACCGTTGTAGGAAATCTTCCGTTTCTTGGCAATTTCTCGCATGGAATAGCCTTCATTTCTAAGAACAAGAATAGACTGTCGAGTTTCACATGAAAGCTCTCTTTTTTCTAGCCATTTTGAGAGTTTAATCGAACCCACAAATGTAATGCTCCAGATTCTCAACTAGCTCAAAGGAAGGTCAGTTTTATAGCTCCTCTAAACAGCAAAACTGTTTACAGCGGTGCTAACATAATTGCACAAGGGTTTTCAAGTGTTTTCTAATCATCCATTAGCCTTCTAACACAGTTAGCAAACACAATGTACCATTAGAACACTGGAGTGATGGTTGCTGGAAATGGGCCTCTATACATCTATGTAGAAATTGCATTAAAAACCAGACGTTTGCAGCTAGAATAGTCATTTAGCACATTATCAATGTATAGAGTGTATTTCTGATTAATTTAATGTTATCTTCATTGAAAAAAACTGTGCTTTTCTTTATAAAATAAGGACATTTCTAAGTGACCCTAAACTTTTGAACGGTAGTGTATATGAGCTCCTTTCTCACATGTCATCATCATTCCGTTCAAGTCAATCTGGCAGAGCTGCAATACCAGACACAGCCCATAAACAAGTGTGATGCTGTTTCTGGAAAACTAAGAGCAGACCCATTTTCAAATATCCGACAACCAGTTCAAAAGATCTTATGCAATGACACATACAGTATATGTAAAAGCAAATATAATTAACCTAATATAACGCACACTGCATAATATAAACTGTACTGTGTTAAATAACATAATATTTATTGATATCAACTAAATTTGAGTGCAGAGCTACAAAATGCAGGTTCAATGGCATTGTTAGGTGAGTGATGTGATATATTATATCACATATAAGTACAAGATAAAAAGGTAACATTGTGTTGAAGAAATTATTAAGGCCAGATAGAAAAAGTCAAACTAAGGCCGAATTCAGATGACCGTAGTATACGTCCGTGTCACGACAGTTAAAACAACGGCCGTCACACAAACACATGTATTTCAATGGGGCCGTTCACACGGCTGTTGTATCGAGAGACCTGTGAAGGGTCCGTTGAAAAATTTAACATGTCCTATTTTCTTCCATTTTCATAGATCCCTCGATAGACTCAAATCTATGGGGATCCGTGAAAACGGGAAGCGCACGAGTGCAACTCGGATGTGAAAAACTGCCGTTTTTCACATCCAGGTTTGCACTCGTTCGTGTGAATCTGGCCTAAGGGTGAATGCATTGCATTTTGCCTTATTTGAGGAAATCATTATTAAAATCTATTTTTAAGGGACAGTCCTCTTTGCATAATATTGAAAGCATACAGTGCACAACTGTGCTCAAACAGAACATATATTAACCCTTTCAGTACCAGACTAATTTTCATTTTTATGCTTTTGTTTTTTCCTCCCGAACTTCAAAAAGTCATAACTTTTTAATTTTCTCATTGACACAGCCATATGAGGGCTTAACTGGACAAATTGTGCTTTCTAATGGTACTATTTAATTTTATGTGTGATGTACTGGAAAGCTGCAAAAAAATGGAATTGGAAATAAACAGCAGTTGCACCATTTTCTTATGGGTTTCAGTTTTTACAGTGTGCACTGTACGGAAAAAATTATACATTAACTATCACGGTGATACCAAATTTATATGGTTTTTGTTATATTTTAGTACCTTTAATAAAATGTTAAAGTCTAAAAATGTTTGCATCGCCATGTTGTAACCCCCATAACTTTTTACATTTCTCTGTATAGAGCTGTGTAAGACGTCTTTTTTTGTGCAGGGAAATATGTAGTTTTTATTAATACCATTTTGGGGAATGTCTGCCATTTCAATCACTTTTTATAACATTTTTGGTGGAGTTGAAGTTGCAAAAAACAGCGATTTGGCCATTTTGGCCTTTTTTCCCGCTACAACGTTCAGCGTATTGGATACATATTTTTATAGTTCTGGCATTTTCGGACGCAGGATACCTAATGTGTTTATGTCTTTTTTTAGGTGATCTAGGGAAAGGGGGTGATTTGAATTTTTATATTTTTTTATTTTTAAATAAACTTTTTTGACATTTTTTTATTACTATTTTATCCCCGCCCCCTAGGCTTGAACCTGCGATCATTAGATAGCTTATGCCATAGACTGCAATATCACAGTATTGCAGTCCATTGCAAAATCAGGGCATTGCCACAGGCAGGTCTCAATAGCAATCTTCCTATAGCAGGGCTGGTAGGGTTCACAAGGCTCCCAGCTGCTAGAGGAACACACTGGCTCCCGCGATGTCGCCAAAATATAGTTATACCTTGATAACTTTGCACATACTGTACTTGACATTTTCTCTTACAAATTCAGGAGGTTGCCAACTGAGATGTGTTTTTAACAGTAGTGAAGGAGTTTCCATATATTCTGAGCACTTGTTGCCATTTTTCCTATACTTGCAGGTCCAACTCCTCTCAAATTATCTCTGCTGGGTTAAGTTTGATGAATGACATCTGATACAGTACTCAATAATGCTTCTTCTTTCTCAAATACTTCTCACACAGCCTAGAGCTCAGAGGTACAGTGTATATACTCTGAGTCCTTTGTTCGCTATTTCCAAACTTCTTTTTACAGTTTTTTCTCTGTATTGAAGATAATTAAATCTTTCAAACCAATTCTAGTATCTCTACTCTCTTCATATCATGGGATGTCTATCTTATATCTTTATCTTTCTCCCCCCTTACTATCTTTTAGAGAATATTCTCCATCAATATTCCTCCCTCTTCTCTGACATTTTGTATTTATTTGTACTCATTTCTCCACTTTTTTTATTTGACTTTAAATGCTACTCCTGCATTATGTCCTACCTTTTGTGCTATTCTCTTTTCTATTCTCAAGGAATGGTAATTTTGTATTGAAACCAATTTTGTATCATGTTGCAGAGATATTCAAAATGTAGTCCTATTGACCCCTTACTGCCAGTTTTGACCTTCCTGACAGAGCCTGATTTTTCAAATCTGACGTGTCAATATATGTGGTCTTAACTTTGCAAAGTATTTGCTTTTCCAAGCGATTCTGAGATTGTTTTTTCATGACACATCCTAGTTTATGATAGTGGCAAGATTTTGTACATGATACATTCAGTGTTTATTTGTGAAAATACCAAAATTTGTTGAAAAAGGTGAAAAATTAGCATTTTTTCTAAATTTAAATGTATCCCTTTGTAAGACAGAAAGTCATACTACACAAAATAATTACTAGTTAACATTTACCAAATGTCTACTTTATGTTGGCGTCACTTTTTAAATGTCCTTTTATTTTTTTAGTACATTAGAAGCCTTATAAATTTGCAGCAATTTTTTACATTTTCAAGATCATTTCCAGAACAGGTTTTTTAGGGACCAATTCAGTTCTGAAGTGGCTTTGATGGGCCAATATATTAAAAATCCCTCTAAAACACCCTATTTTTAAAACTGCACCCCTCAAAGTATTTAAAGTAGCATTTAGGGAGTTTTGTAACCCCGTTTTCCAGGAATTAAGGAAATGTGGATTTCAAAGGTAAAACTATTCACTTTTTTTTTTACAGATATTCAATTTAATTTATATTTTCTGTAATGCAGAGGGTGTTAACAGAGAAACACAACTACATTTTTATTACCCTGATTCAGAAATTTTTAGAAATATCCCATATGTAGCCATAGTGTACTACTTCACTCAAACACAGGACTCAGGAATGAGGGAGCATCTTGTGGATTTTGGGACCTCTTTTTTGTTAGATTGTTTTGCAGGCACCATTATAGGTTTGCAGAGGCATTGGAGTGCCGAAATGTAAGAGACATCCACAAAAATATGCTATTTTGGAAACCTTGACCCTCAAGAAATCCATCTAGGGATGTAGTAAGCATTTAGAACCCACAGCTTTTTCATAGATTTTATTAGAATTGGGCCGTAAAAATGAAAAATAGATGTAGTTTTAGCTCAACATTTGTTCACTGGAGAAAAAACACCCAATAATTTGTAATGGACTTTCTCCCAAGTACAGAAATAGCCCGTATGCGGTTTTAAACTGCTCTTTAGGCATAAAGCAGGGCTCAGAATATAAGAAGCACTATTTGGTTTTTGGAGCGCAGATTTTGCTGCATTGATTTCTCGGTGCCATGTTGCATTTGTAGTCACTGAGGTTAAAGTACGGTGGAAAGGAGTGATCCCATAGTGGAAACTGTACCCCTCAAGGAATTTATAAAAGGGTGTAGTGAGCGTTTTGACTCAAATGGTGTTTTCCAAAAATGAATGTGCAGTAGATGGTGCAAAAGTGAAAATTGCAATTTTCCCAAAGATATGGCATTTCAGTGCCTAATATGTGGTGCCCAGCTTGTGTCTCTGTGAATAGCTGTACTGGTATTAGAAACCCTACATGTAGACCTTAAATTTTGCCAGAGGATACAACAGAGCTTAGTAGTACTTAGTTAACATTTTTACACAGATATGCTATTTTAGTGCCCACTATGTTGTGCCCAGCTTGAACCACTGGAGACACACCCCATAAATTGTTGATGCGAGTACTTCCAGATGTGGCAATGCCATATGTGTGGATGTAAACTGATGTTTGCGCACACTGCCGGGCTCACAATGGACGGTTCTCCATTTGGCTTTTAGAGCGCTGGTTTTGCTAGGTAGTAGTTTTGTTTGGGGTTTTAACCCCTTCGCGCTCCACGACGTACTATTCCATCATGGTAAGTGCATCGTTTGCACGCCATGATGGAGTAGTATGTCGCGGGAGGAACGGCCATTTCGGCCGTCTTCCCCACACATACAGGAACTGTGACAACTGCTGTCTCGTACAGCAGTTGCCACAGCTCCTTCAGTGGGGACCGATCGTGATGTCCCCGCTGATTAACCCCTTAGAAGCCACGTTCAATAGCGATCGCGGCTTCTTAGGGATTAAACCACCATCGAAGGCCCGTTACATGATAGCGGGCGGCAATGGTTGCTATGGCAACCGGAGGCCTAATAATGGCATCCAGCTATGCCATCTATGGAAGCCTAGTGTCTCCTGACAAAGTCAGAACCCACTATGCTTGCTGTCAGCGAGTAGCTGACAGCACTAATACACTGCACTACGCATGTAGTACAGTGTATTAGAATTGCGATCAGAGCCTCCTGCCTTCAATTCCCTTAATGGGACAAAGTAAAACATTTTAAAAAAGTTGTGTCAAAATAAAAAAAATTACGTTTTAAAAGTAATAAAAGTAAAAATCCCCCTTTTTCCCTTATGAGTCCTCTATTATTAATAAAAATAAATAAATACACAAATAAATTATACATAATTGGTATCGCCATGTTCGTAACGGCCTGAACTACAAAAGTATTTTGTTATCTGTCCCGAACGGTGAACGCCATAAACGAAAATAATGATAAACCATAGCAGAATCACAATTTTTTGGTCACTTCACCTCCCAAAAAATGGAATAAAAAAGATCAAAAAGTCACATGTACCTAAGAATGATCAAAACTACAGTTCGTTACACAAAAAACAAGCCCTCACACCACTTTCTTGATGGAAAATAAAAAAGGCATGGCTCTTAGAATAAGGCAACACAAAAAGTAAATTATTTTTTCTAAAAAGGATTTTATTGTGCAAACACCATAAAATAAACTGTAAACATATGGTATCGTCGTAATCGTATCGACCCGCATAATAAAGTGAATATGTCATTTATAGCGCACGGTGAACGCTGTAATTTTTTTAATAGAAAACAATATTTGATGTTTTTTAGTCACCACTCCTCTTAAAAATAGAATAAAAACTGATCAAAAAGTCGCATGCACACCATGAAAACTACAATGAATTCCTCAAGGGGTCTAGTTTCCAAAATGGGGTCACTTTTGTGGGGTTTCCCCTGTACTGGTACCTCAGAAGCTCTGCAAATGCCACATGGCGCTTAGAAACCAATCCCGCAAAATCTACATGCTAAATTGCGCTCCTGCCTTTCTGAGCCCTGCCGTTTGTCCAACTAGCAGTTTATGACCAAATATGGGGCATTGCCGTAGTCGGGAGAAATTGCTTTACAAATGTTGGGGTGCTTTTTCTCCTTTATTCCTTGTCAAAATTAAAAATTTGTATGTTTTATTGGAAAAATTTGATTTTCAATTACACAGCCTAATTCCACAAAATGCAGCAAAAAAACATGTGGGATCTAAATCTGGTGACAGAGCCTCTTTAAAGCAAAGTAGATGTGAAATTTACTAATTGAATTTTTTTGTCAGAAAATTCTTTTTATTCCATTTTTCTCTGTAAAACAGAAGGTCTTACCAGAGAAACGCAACTCAATACTTATTGCCCAGATTCTTCACTTTTGAGAAATATCCTAAATGTGGCCCTAGTGTGGTAATGGACTGAAGCACCGGTCTCAGAAGCAAAGGACCACCTAGTGGATTTTGAGGCCTCCTTTTTATTAGGCACCATGTCCGGTTTGAAAAGGTCTTGTGGTGCCAAAACAGTGGTAACCCCCCAAAAGTGACCCTATTTGGCAAACTACACCCTTCAAGGAACTTATCAAGGGGTATTCACACTCCCGACACTTCGGTAAAGTTTCTTGAGGATTTACATACACAGCACGGCGTGATCTCGCAAATCACGCTGTGCTATCATTCACAGAAACTTTACCGAAGTGTCGGGGGTGTGAATAGGGATAAAAAGAGAAAAACCACGGCGCCACCTTGCGCAGATCAGTCGGTAAAGGTGAGACAATGATGCCGTATTACAGGTATTATGCTCACCTAAGTAAAGAGTTTAACAGGCATGTAAGAAAACCACAGTGCTGCTGCCAGATCCGATTCGGCATCCAATAGGGACCGCTTTAGGAGGAGAGTTTGTGCAGGAGAAAAGAGGATCAATCCAAGGGCGCTGCTGTGTGGTGATAAAGATATGATCGAAGTACGGAGATAATCGTAATAAAAGGAGTTTATTCGAATGAGTGGCTACGCGTTTCGACGATGAACAATCGTCTTCATCAGGCCATATGCACAATACATTAAACACGTCTTATATACCATCATGGTTCATAAAATGACACGAGTGAAAAAACCGCCAAATCTGCAAAGGTCAAGGTGCGTTCGTGACGTCACACCCGGCTTTTTACCTCTGGAACCAATCACAACATGGATCAGTGAAAAGTTATACATGTTCGGTATAGCACTCATACACAGTAAGTTTATTACAAAGGAAAAGATAAAAGATATATATAATAAAATAATGTCGACATATGAGAAACAAAATGAAAATAAAACCATGCCAAAATAAAAGGATAAAAAAGCACAATACGTGGAAGTTAAAAATACTGAGCTACAAACCAGTAGGTTGTTAGGTAGCAAACGAAGGACGCCGGGACGCGAACTTGGTAACCAGGGCAACCTGGCCGAGAACATTGCTACAGAGCATACGAGGATATGTTTTTGCTGTGGAAACTATGTAAGAATTAGATCTTTATTAAGAATATGTGTGCAATGTGCTGTACTTTATTGCCTAGATGGTTTGTTCGGGATTTTATGTGACTCTAAACAGAAGTGTTGCCAGGCAACTGAAAAAACAAAGAGGACGGGAACAGAGAACGAACTTTTCAGCACTCGCTATGAATAGACCAAAGAAGACCGCTTCGGGACAGGTCTGTAAAACATATGTATAATATGTGTGAATAGACATCGTGTCCTGGCAGGAAGTGATGTCTATTCACTCTCAAGACACTTCAGTAAAGTTAATGTGGGAGTATGTGACTGCACAGCGTGAACTCGCAAGATCACGCTGTGTTTTGCGAGTACTGCTAAAAATGAATGGAGAGAAGTGTATGATGCTGATTGGTCAGCATCATACACTTCTCTTTACAACACCCAGTTGGTAAAAAAGTAAAAACACGCCCAGTTGTCTATTAAGAAAGTAATTAGCATAAATCTAAAATTGTGCATAACTTGCTCAAAATTGGTCGTTTTTCAAAATAAAAAACACTGTTGTTATCTACATTACAGCGCCAACCACATTATGTAGGAGATAGGGCACTTATAATCTGGTGACAGAGCCTTTTTAAATTCCTGTGAAACACCTAAAGGGTTAATAAACTTTCTAGATGCTGTTTTGAATACTTTGAGGGGTCTAGTTTCTAAAATGGGGTGTTTGATGGTGTTTCTAATATATAGGCCCCACAAAGCCACTTCAGAACTGAACTAGTACCTAAAAAAAGGCTTTTGAAATTGTATTCAAAATATGAGAAATTTCTGCTTGTAACGTCCTAGAAAAAAAAAGACTGTACAAAAAATGATGTCAACATATAGTAGACACATGGGAAATGTAAACTAGTAACTATTTTGGGTGGTATAACCCTCTGTCTTACAAGCAGATGCATTTAAATTCAGAAAAATTATTTTTCTTTTCAAATTTTCTCAAAATTTAGCTATTTTTCACAAATAAACACTGAATATATTGACCAAATTTTACCACTAAGCATTCCGAAGTTAATGCCACATAAAGTGAAATATGTCAGATTTAAAAAATGGGCTCTGAGCTTTAAGGCCCAAACTAGGCTGCGTATTTAAGGGTTTAATGGCATTTCAATTTATAACATGGGGGCATGTGTAATCTTTCTAGAGTACATCAGGGCATAATACGTTGATAAAATAATGGGTTAAATAAATAATAAAATTATCCATAGATGTGTGTTATGTTTTCAAACAATCCATTATGCACAGGAAAGGTTTTTTGAGGCAGGTGTCATACTGATAAATGGTGTCCTTTCTAATCCCCCCTTGGTACACACTATGCACCTTTTCTGTTTGGGGAACTTTGTTGAGAAAATATTGCACTGATACAATAAGGGTACCCTTGCTACTAGTAGATGTGTTTGGGCCCTCCCCTTCCTGGTTCCCATATGTTATGGCCTTGATAACCACCTCTTGAAACAGAAGAAATGTTCCTTCTGGCATGTACATTGGGATGTTTTTTCATCCTTACATTATGGGAAGCTATTTTATTTTTCCCTAGACGTAGCTGTATGAGGACTGTTTTTTGCAGGTCAAGCTTTTTATTGTTATTATTTTGAGGTACAAGTGACTGTTTGATCACTTTTTATTCCATTTTTTGGGAGAAAAGTAATAAAAAAAAAACAAGACCAGGAAAGTTATTTTTTTGTTTTTTTTTAATACGGTGTCGATCGTACGGTATTAATGATATGTTAACTTTATTCTCAGTCAGTACGATTATGGCAATACCAAATTTATACAGTGTTTTTATGTTTTACAAATTTTACACAATAAACATTATGCGTTTCTATCGCCTTATTCTGAGAGCCATAACTTTTTTGTTTTTCTCTCAACAGAGCCCTTTGTGGGCATGTTTTTTGCAGAACAAGTTGACGTTTAATTTAAACCATTTTGGAGTACATGCAAGTTTTTGATCACTTTTATTTAGAGGCAAGGTGCCCAAAAACAGCAAATCTGGTATAGTTTTTTTTGAGGGTTTTTTTCACAGCTCTTACCGTGCAATATATAGTTGACATATTAATTTTGTTCTGCAGATGAGTACGATTCCGGAAATACCAAATTTATGTAGTTTTTTTAGTGTTTTACATCTTTTTCACACTAAAATTACTTTTTTGGAAAAATAATTTGCTCTTTACACCGCCATTTTCTGAGAGTTATGAGACTTTTCTATTTGCATTAACAGAGCTGTGTGAGGGCTTGAATTTTGTGGGACTAGCTGTGGTATTTATTGATTCTATTTTGGGGTACATGCAACTTTTTGATCACTTCTTATTCCATTTTTTGGGAGGCAAAGTGACCAAAAAGCAGCAATCCTGGCATTGTTCACCGCGCAAGATAAATAATGTAATATTTTTGTAGTTCAGGTCGTTTCAAACATAAATAAGGCAATACTAATAATGAACTTTGATTTTAATTTTTTTCCAATGATAAAGGACTTTTAATTGTAATACTTTTTTTTTCCTTTTTTTATTAGTGTAATTTAGAGACTTAAGGCCTGAAACTCTGATCGCTGTTATAATACATTGCACTACTTATGTAGTGCAATGTATTAAAACTGTTGGTTCCATACTGTCAGGCTTCCATACATGACAGACCTGTAGGCCATTGTTAAGCCTCCATTTGCCACAGCAATCATTAGCAACCCCCCAATTGTGTCACAGGGTAACCGATGGACTACAAAGCACTAAGATGTCGCTATCGACTGTGGCAACTAAGGGGTTAACTGGTTGCTGACACAGAAGAAGAAGAATACTCGTTCTGAGTGACGGGTGCTTGCTACATTAGTAGAACCGATAAAAACACAGGGACATATACAAAAACACCGAAAAAGGCCATACTTACAAATGGACACAGCCAGGCCAGAAATGCTGATGAAAGGGCGAGCAGGTGCTTTAAATAATAATAGCCACTCCCACTAGTCTTGAGGGGAGTGGTGTGTGGTGCATGGGATGTGTAGTAAGAAATAATAAATGAATAGTGTGTGTGCAAGTGTAATACTATAAGTGAAATATAGGGGGCAGTAATAAATGAAGTGCCTCAATAGAAATAAATGGATAATGGGGTGCAAGTGAGTGAAACATGGAGGGATAGTGTGTACGTCATGAGGCACAACGTGTATAGCCAGGTAGAAGCCTATTTGTGACGCCTTGATAATTCATAGAGCGGGCTACCCTGCTTGCTATGCCAAACAACAACACACCATGCTCTCCCAGCATCAAAGACCCGGCTGTGTCCAAGAGAAGCGAATATACATAATAATGAAAAATACCTGGGGTATTGGTAATCATGGCCTTTTTCGGTGTTTTTGTATATGTCCCTGTGTTTTTTTCGGTTCTGTTTGTGCATCAGGAACGTTCTGTTCCAGTTTAGGAGTTAGGGACTCGCAAGTCTGGGGATCCTTGTCGTGGATTGCGAGCTTGCGTCCTTTTGGCCAAAATGATTACCAATACCCCAGGTATTTTTCATTATTATGTATATTCGCTTCTCTTGGACACAGCCGGGTCTTTGATGCTGGGAGAGCATGGTGTGTTGTTGTTTGGCATAGCAAGCAGGGTAGCCCGCTCTATGAATTATCAAGGCGTCACAAATAGGCTTCTACCTGGCTATACACGTTGTGCCTCATGACGTACACACTATCCCTCCATGTTTCACTCACTTGCACCCCATTATCCATTTATTTCTATTGAGGCACTTCATTTATTACTGCCCCCTATATTTCACTTATAGTATTACACTTGCACACACACTATTCATTTATTATTTCTTACTACACATCCCATGCACCACACACCACTCCCCTCAAGACTAGTGGGAGTGGCTATTATTATTTAAAGCACCTGCTCGCCCTTTCATCAGCATTTCTGGCCTGGCTGTGTCCATTTGTAAGTATGGCCTTTTTCGGTGTTTTTGTATATGTCCCTGTGTTTTTATCGGTTCTGTTTGTGCATCAGGAACGTTCTGTTCCAGTTTAGGAGTTAGGGACTCGCAAGTCTGGGGATCCTTGTCGTGGATTTCGAGCTTGCGTCCTTTTGGCCAAAATGATTACCAATACCCCAGGTATTTTTCATTATTATGTATATCCGCTTCTCTTGGACACAGCCGGGTCTTTGATGCTGGGAGAGCATGGTGTGTTGTTGTTTGGCATAGCAAGCAGGGTAGCCCGCTCTATGAATTATCAAGGCGTCACAAATAGGCTTCTACCTGGCTATACACGTTGTGCCTCATGACGTACACACTATCCCTCCATGTTTCACTCACTTGCACCCCATTATCCATTTATTTCTATTGAGGCACTTCATTTATTACTGCCCCCTATATTTCACTTATAGTATTACACTTGCACACACACTATTCATTTATTATTTCTTACTACACATCCCATGCACCACATACCACTCCCCTCAAGACTAGTGGGAGTGGCTATTATTATTTAAAGCACCTGCTCGCCCTTTCATCAGCATTTCTGGCCTGGCTGTGTCCATTTGTAAGTATGGCCTTTTTCGGTGTTTTTGTATATGTCCCTGTGTTTTTATCGGTTCTGTTTGTGCATCAGGAACGTTCTGTTCCAGTTTAGGAGTTAGGGACTCGCAAGTCTGGGGATCCTTGTCGTGGATTGCGAGCTTGCGTCCTTTTGGCCAAAATGATTACCAATACCCCAGGTATTTTTCATTATTATGTATATTCGCTTCTCTTGGACACAGCCGGGTCTCTGATGCTGGGAGAGCATGGTGTGTTGTTGTTTGGCATAGCAAGCAGGGTAGCCCGCTCTATGAATTATCAAGGCGTCACAAATAGGCTTCTACCTGGCTATACACGTTGTGCCTCATGACGTACACACTATCCCTCCATGTTTCACTCACTTGCACCCCATTATCCATTTATTTCTATTGAGGCACTTCATTTATTACTGCCCCCTATATTTCACTTATAGTATTACACTTGCACACACACTATTCATTTATTATTTCTTACTACACATCCCATGCACCACACACCACTCCCCTCAAGACTAGTGGGAGTGGCTATTATTATTTAAAGCACCTGCTCGCCCTTTCATCAGCATTTCTGGCCTGGCTGTGTCCATTTGTAAGCATGGCCTTTTTCGGTATGCTTGCTACATTAGGATGAGCATTCTCATTCTGTGTGCAACACAGTGTGCGCGCGCAATCATGAGCGGGGCAACGGCTGTAAAACACTGCCTCAGCCCCGCTCTAACGGGATTGGGAAGAGAAATCTCTTCTCTCCACCATTAACCTCTTGAATTCCGCAATCAAAGCTGATCACAGCATTCAAAGTGAATAGGAGTAGGGACTCCCCTTTGATCGTGTCACAGGAAATCCCTGTGACGCGATTGATGGCCATACCTTGTATGGCCACACAGCCCAGTGTCCATTGAAGGACTCCAGGGCTGTCTGACCATATTTCACATTGTTAGAGCATACTGAGGTATACCCTAACAACTGCCTGTTTCCATTAGATATATTACGGTTTTATTGATATTGACAATGGCAACACCCCAGGGGCAGTCTGACTATTCAGGCATTAGGGTAGTGAGCAATGTTCCAGGCCTAAAATAAGTTAACCCCTTAAGGACGCAGCCTAGTTTGGGCCTTAAGGCTCAGAGCCCATTTTTGAAATCTGACCTATTTCACTTTATGTGGTAATAACGTCGAAATGCTTAAACCTATGCAAGCAATTCTGAGATTGTTTTCTCGTGACACTTTGGGCTTCATGTTCATGGTAAAATTTGGTTGACATATACAGTGTTTATTGGTGAAAAATTGCAAAATTTAGAGAAAATTTAGAAAAAATAGCATTTTTCAGAATTTAAATGCATCTGCTTGTAAAACAGACGTTTATACCACCCAAAATAGTTACTATATCACATTTCCCATATGTCTACTTTCGATTGGCATCATTTTTTTAATATTCTTTTATTTATTTGGATGTTATAAGGCTTAGAACATAAACAGCAATTTCTCATATTTGTAAGAAAATTTCAAAAGCCTTTTTTTTAAGGTACCTGTTCAGTTCTGAAGTGGCTTTGAGGGACCTATGTATTAGAAACCCTGATAAAACACCCTATTTTAAAAAACTATACCCCTCAAAGTATTCAAAACAGCATTTAGAAAGTTTTTTTAACCCTTCAGGCATTTCACAGGAATTAAAGCAAAGTGGAGGTGAAATTTGCAAATTTCATTTTTCTTGGTGAATTTCAATTTTATTCCATTTTTTTTGTGTAACACAGAAGGTTTTACCAGAGAAACACTACTAAATATGTATTGTCCAGATTCTGCAGTTTTTAGAAATGTCCCACATGTGGCTCTAGTGCGCTCGTGGACTAAACCACAAGCCCCAAAATCAAAGAAGCACCTAGTGCATTTTGAGGCCTCTTTTTTATTAGAATATATTTTAGGCTGCATGCCAGGTTTGAAGAGGTGTTGAGGTGCCAAAACAGTAGGAATCCCCCAATAGTGACCCCATTTTGGTTTTCGGGTGCCATGTCGCATTTGCAGAGCCCCAGAGGTATCAAAGCAATGGAAACCCACCAGAAGTGACCCCATTTTGGAAACTACACCCTTCAAACAATTCATTTATGGGTAATGTGACTATCTAGACCCCATAGTTTCTTCACAGAACTTATTTGAATTGGGCTGGGAATTTAAAATAAAAATTGTTTCCCAATAATATGTAGTTTTAGCTCAAAATTTCTTATTTTCACAAGAAATAAAATACTCCATTTTGTTGCCCAATTTGTCCTGAGTGCAGCAATACACCATTTGTGGTGATAAACTGCCGTTTGGGCCTATGGGAGGGCTCAGAAGGAAACGAGCGCTATTTGTTCTTTGGAGTCCAGATTTTGCTGGATTGGCCTTCGGGTGCCATGTCGCATTTGCAGAGCCCCAAAGGTATCAAAGCAATGGAAACACACCAGAAGTGACACCATTTTGGAAACTACACCCCTTAAGGAATTCATTTATGGGTGTTGTGACCATTTTGACTCCACAGTTTTTTCACAGAACTAATTTGAATTGGGCTGGGAATTAAAACTAAATTATTTTTTTCCAATAATATGTAGTTTTGGCTGAAAATTTATTATTTTCACAAGAAATAAAATACCCCATTCTGTTGAACAATTTGTCCTGAGTGCGGCAATACCCTATTTGTGGTGATAAACTGCCGTTTGGGCCCATGGGAGGGCTCAGAAGGAAAGGACCACCATTTGACCTACTGGGGATTTTCTGGTGCGAAGTCATGTATGCAGAAGCCCCTGAGGTACCAGTACAGTTGAAACCCCCAAGAAGTGACCCCGTTTTAAAACTATACCCTTGAGGCATTCATCTAGATGTGTAGTGAGCATTTTGACCCGAAACATACACCCCATAAACTGTAATGTGGGTTCTCACGGGTACGGCAATACCCTCAATGTGGCCGTTATCAGCTGCCTAGGCACGCAGCAGGGCTTAGAAGGGAAAGACAAGGGGGGATAAGCTGTGCGGAGTGCATCAGGGTAAGTAAAACTGGGGTAGATTAAAAATCAAGGGATGTATGATACATTTTGAAGCACTCTTTCATACGGAGCCTTAGTTTTTCGGGACACGTGTCACATTGCTATATTGTTTCCTTCCTTATCCCACTCTTATAGCAGACTTTGTACCTCTTTTGACTTTTTCCTTTCTTGCCAGTTTGGGGAACTTCACCTGGAAAGTGTTGCCCTGGTACTATGGGTGCCCCCCCTTCTTGGTCCCTAAAAAATAGTTTCTTGATAACCACCTCTTGAAATTCCAGGAAAGTTCCCGTCTGGCCTGTACATCGACGTAGCACGTACGCGTTGTACAATGCCATTTGTATGATGTGCCCGGCCAGCTTCTTATATCACACCGCATGGCGCTGTAGGGCTTCAGGGCTTGATCTGACAAGTCCACCCCTCCCATGTACCTATTGAAGTCCAGGATGCAGTCTGTTTTGGGGGTCTCTGTACTGGTACATGGGTACTGGTGTGGCATCTCTCTTGTCCTTGTACGTGACACACAATATGTTGCTGCTAGAATGTGCCCTGCTCTCACCCCTTCTTGTTTGCCCAAGCAGAGTCTTAGGGAGGCCTCTCAGATTTTTTTTCTAGCAGTGCCGCATGCCGCAGGACTTCTGGTTACGAGGAAGTTGAAGAGTGGGACGCTGGTATAAAAATTATCCAGGTAGAGGTGGTAACCCTGGTCCAGCAGTGGGTGCACCATATCCCACACAATTTTTGCATTAACTCCCAGTAAAGGGGGGGGGGTCATTCTGGGGCTGAGCACTGGTGTCCTTCCCTTCATATATCCTAAATCTGTAGGTTTACCCTGATGCACTCTCGCACAGCTTATACATCTTCACGCCATACCTTGCTCTCTTACCCGGCAGGTACAGGCGGAATTGAACCCTCCCTTTAAAATCCACTAAGTACTCATCAATAGAAATACACTTCTCGGGGGTGTATGCTTGGGAAAACCGGGCACTGAAACGGTCTAATAGGGGTCTCCATTTATACAAACGGTCAAAACTGGGGTCATCTCGGGGTGGGCACGTCTCATTATCAGTATAATGGAAGAAGCGAAGTATTGCCTAATTTATTTATTTTTTTAGGTTCGAGTTCAGTTCGGAAGTTGCTTTGAGGGGCCTATATATTAGAAACCCCAATGAAACACCCCATTTTAGAAACTAGACCCCTCAAAGTATTCACAACAGCATTTAGAAAGTTTATGAACCCTTTAGGTGTTTCACGGGAATTTAGAGCAAAGTAGAGGTGAAATTAACTTTTTTTTTTTGTCAGAAAATCCTTTTTATACCATTTTTTTTTATAACACAAAAGGTTTTACTAGAGAAACGCAACACAATACTTATTGCCCAGATTCTGCAGTTTTGAGAAATATCCCACATGTGGCCCTAGTGCGGTAATGGACTGAAGCATCGGCCTCCAAAGCAAAGGAGCACCTAGTGGATTTTGAGCCCTCCTTTTTATTAGGCACCATGTCCGGTTTGAAGAGGTCTTGTGGTGCCAAAACAGTGGTAACCACCCAAAACTGACCCCATTTTGGAAACTAGACACCTTGAGGAATTCATTGCAGTTTTCATGGGATGCATACGACTTATAGATCAGTTTTTATTCTATTTTTAAGTGGCGCGGTGACTAAAAAACAGCAATTCTACTATTGTTTTTTTATTCTATTTTTTTACAGCGTTCACCGTGCGCTATAAATGACATATTCACTTTATTCTGCGGGCGATACAATTACGGCGATACCATATGTTTTTATTTTATTTTTTTATGTCTTATGGCGTTTGCACAATAAAATACGTTTTGTAAAAAATTATTTACTTTTTGTTTACCTTATTCTAAGAGCCATAACTTTTTTATTTTTCCATCAATAAAGCCGTTCGAGGACTTATTTTTTGCGTAACGAACTGTAGTTTCGATCAGTACCATTTTTAGGTACATGCGACTTTTTGATCTCTTTTTATTCCATTTTTTTGGAGGTGAAGTGACCAAACAATTGTGATTCTGGTACGGTTTATTATTATTTTCTTTTACGGCGTTCACCGCGCGGGATAAATGACTAAATAATTTTGTAGTTCAGGCCGTTACGGACGCGGCAATACCAATTATGTATCGTTCATTTGTTTGTTTATATATTTTTATTCATAATAAAGGACTGATAAGGGAAAAAGAGCGATTTTGACTTTTATTACTTTTAAAACTTTTATTTTCTTATTTTTACACATCTTTTTTTTACTTTTTTTTTTACTTTTTTACTTTGTCCCACTAGGGAACTTGAGGGCAGGAGGCCCAGATTGCTATTCTAATACACTGCACTACATGCGTAGTGCAGTGTATTAGAGCTGTCAGCTACTCACTGACAGCAAGCATAGTGGGTCCTGAATTCGTCAGGACCCACTAGGCTTCCGTCGATGGCATAGCCGGACGCCATTGTTTGTTGTCCGGTTGCCATAGTTACAATCGCAGGCCGCTATCGTGTAGCAGGCCGGCGATTGTAGCTTAACCCCTAAAAAGCTGTGATCGCTATTGAACGCAGCTTTTCAGGGGTTAATCAGCGGGGACACAGCGATCGGTCCCCGCTGTAGGAGCTGCGGCAGCTGCTGTACGAGACAGCAGCTGTCACAGCTCCTGTATGTGTCGGGAGGACGGACGAAAAGGCCGTTACTCCCGAGACGTACTATTAGGTCATGGAGCGCAAACGCTATGGTTAACATGACCTAATAGTACGTCCAGGAGCGGGAAGGGGTTAATGCCTCCTTATTCAGTTACAAAAGGGCACGCAAAAAATGGAGGATGAAAATTATAAATGCGCCTCAATTGCAATTTATTAACATAAACCAAGTGTATCATCGGTATAGTGATTAATAAGTGGCCCATGAGCTTTAATGCCTGAGGGTCCAGATTATTCTCTATCTGACCTAAAATACCCATTGGTTACCTAATTTAGTACACTAATCCACTTCACTTTACTGATTATAAATATCTTTTCATTAAACATTTTTTCACAGCTTTAGGCCTCATGCACATGACCGTAAAAACTCCCGTTATTACGGGTCGTAATTACGACCCGTAATAAAGGGCCCATAGACTTCTATTGGCGACGGGTGCCTTCCCGTTTTCTCACGGGAAGGTGCCCGTGCCGTTGAAAAAGATAGAACATGTCCTATTTCAGGCCGTAATAACGGCACGGGCAGTCCATAGAAGTCTATGGAGCTCTCGTAATGGCGGGTGGCTACATGTGTGCACCCGTCATTACGGCAGCGTTGCTAAGCGACGTCAGTAAATAGTCACTGTCCAGGGAGCTGAAAGAGTTAACTGATCGACAGTAACTCTTTCAGCACCCTGGACAGTGACTACCGATCAGTATAAACCTGTAAAAAATAAAAATAAAAGACGTTCATACTTACCGAGAACTTCCTGCTTCCTCCAGTCCGGTCTCCCGCCCGTTGCCTTGGTGACGCGTCCCTCTCGACATCCGGCCCGACGTCCTGGATGACGTTTCAGGCCATGTGACCGCTGCAGCCAATCACAGGTCAATCACAGGCTGCAGCGGTCACATGGACTGCCGCGTCATCCAGGGATGTCGGGCTGGATGTGAAGAGAGGGACGCGTCACCAAGACAACTGCCGGGTAAGTATGAATTTCTTTAACTTTTATTACAGAAAAGGCTGTCCCTTCTCTCTATCCTGCACTGATAGAGAGAAGGGGCTGCCGATTAGTGCAATGCTATTTTGCCGCCAAAAACGTGCCCGTAAATACGGGTGGAATACGGGTGACACCGGACCCATATTTACGGGCACGGGTTCGTAAATACTGGTGCAAAACGGGTGGAATACGTGTGACACCAGACCCGTATTTACGCCAGTATTTACGGGTGGGAAAAAATACGGTCGTGTGCATGAGGCCTTAGTAGGATTCCATGACTGTGGAATTTACTTAGTATTTGTGAGATAATACAAATATTTAATTGGCTTTCTTTATTAATAAGTCATTAAAATTCAGAATATTTCTTATGCCTATCAGAACTTTTTTATTTCAATATAATCATCCAATCCTTCTACTGTTACAATTTATAAGCAACCAGAATGTTAGATGCTATAGGAATAACTGATCACTGAGTTTCATCTATATTTAAGTATTGAAAATATAAAGTTTTAAAATGTTTAAGACATTTTTCTAAATTTGTATATTTTATTTTACCGTCCTTTTAACTTTGCCCCTTTTAAAACTTTATTTGTAGATACATTTGAATACTTAATAATAGGATTACTGATTTCCTAATGATAACATGATCAAAATTTTGTCTCATCATTTAAAATTGTTCAGGGCCGGATATTTGCAGTTAGCTGTAATTCACAATTTTTATTTTAATCTAACAAATGGAACCCATTTCGCTTTAAGATTATGATGCTTTTGTCCACTTTAGATCAAAATTGTCACATTCCATAAGGTTATATAAAGAGATATGAACCAGTGAAATCATAAAACACATAATATATAACTAAGTGCTAAAAACCTTTCTAAGATCTTGATAGTCTTTCCACTTAGTGCATCTGCCCGTGTATTCGTTCTCTGGTTTCCATGGATTCAGAACATTATTCATTTTGTTTAATAAATATCATTGCTGCCACTCATCTTCCCAGAGCTATAGCAATTTTATTCAAGTGAAGCACACAATGATTTCAGCATCCCGCCTTAATGTGATCTTGAAAATTAATTTCCCATGCAAGCCCTGACATTGATAGTGGAGTGGATAGATGCTGAATTGATTTACGGTTTGTTGCTGGTGTACCCCAAAGCTGGTCCCACTTATGGACATGGTAATTGCAACTAGATGGAGATGAAACCACATCAACAGAAATAAATGCTGGGATTCATATAAAAAGTAACATACTTTGGGATTTATGAGCTTTAAATAAATGAAGCATTTTGAATGATCAGTGATGCACCATCAAAGAGGCTACACAAAAGTATTGGCCCTGACCTTCTTTCCTGTAACAGATGGAGTATTTTCCTGTGAATTAATATTTGATTTTTTGCATGAATAAAAAGGTCTTTTGAAATACCAAAAATTAATTGATATTAATATTGCAAAGGCATTATTCCAGAGCATTTGAGGATCACAGGCTATTTCCAAATGAATAGCTTGATGTGCTAAGTCTTCCGGGAATGCTTCAACCAACGAACATCAAGAAACTCAAATATTGTGATTAGAGGCCAAAGTCACAGAAAAGGTTTTAAATGTAAATGGATCATCTAATAAATGTGTTCGATGTAAATGTTCAGCAGGTTATCACTGTTGCAGCATTAGCATATTTTATTACCTGATACAAAGGGCAGAAAGAGAAGCTTTATAAGAAAAATAGTAAAAAAAATTCTATACAGTAAAAGTTAGCTGGACTACAGTAAGTAACAATGTCCTGGGACATTTACTTTAAAGCTAATCCTAAAAATCCCTAGTTACCATTGTATATTTACATGTATTAAGATGACACCAAGTACGTATAGTGTATTTAATTTATTTTCTCCAATAATATAGGGCTTAAGGAAAAAAATTTGATTTTTTTATTTTTTATTTTTAATGCTTGAAACTTTTTTATTTTTCAAAAGCATTTTTTTTTCATCCCCCTAGGGGAATTGAAGATCCAACTTGCTGATCCGGAACCTCTCCCGACGTTAGACCCACGTGACAGAGTGGCACGTGATGTATGCTATCTGCATGTCACCAGGGATGCCTGTGCACTCAGATAGGTTAAAAGAACATAGAAATAACACTTCATCATTATAGATTAATACATTGTGACCCCCATCCGGAAATATATAAACATGAGAAATAGATAAGGTCAAGATATCAACTCTATCAATCAGTACCCTGCGAATATAATTTCAATATAAATGTTGCTTTTAAAAAAAGAATTGTGCCTTTAAAGTGCAAAGTGCATAATGAAATATTAAAGTGAAAATTATATAAAGTGCTTATGCATAAGCAATCAAACATCAATGTAGTCATTGACCAAGAAATGTAAAGGTTTTTTTTCCAAAAATCATAAATTATCACCTATCCACAGGACAGTACATTGCTCGGGTGTTTCCGTCATTCACATTGACAGTTACCAGAATGGCCGCTCCTCCATCCAAGCTTCTCCTTAATGCAGGGGGTGTAATAAGGCGGATCTGGGGGTTTCTGAACTCCTGTTCTCACAGTCGATGGGGGACGCGTGGATCGGTGATAATTTAGGATTTTGGTAACCCCTTTACATTCAATTACTGTGTAAAAATGTATATACGATACAAATGTCATATGGTCAAAATACCACCATAAATAGTAGTAGGAAAACATAATATGTAAATAATTAATATATGTATCTAAAACAGTATATATATCTATTATGAAAAATATTAACATTTCATTAAAGTTCAAAATACCACAAAAATTTATATACACGTGATATGTGTAAAAAGAAGTACAAAAATGAAACAGATACACATGCAAAAATAATAAGACACAAGATCAAATAATTAAAAAGTGAAAAAAATTGCTGTTTTTGTAGAGTGCCACCCCCAGATGAAGTCTTTCAACCGAAAAGCGTGTCGGATGGATGCCATTCCACATGGTCACCTTAACATGAGTTTATAACAAGTTTTATTTCTAGCTCATATGCATGTGATGCATCTCGACATGTAGGTTTTGAATTGTAGTGATGCTTATGGATTATGCTATAATGTATTACATTGTCATATACATAAATTTGATCTGTAGATGCCAACCATTCTGTGTTGTGTTTCTCAATATGTGTGTTTATTTGGATTATTAAAGATATATTTTCTATTTAAATATTTGGCTCTTTTGTGCATTCTTGTTCTTTCTTTGTTGGTTTAGATACGATGTATGAAGTTGAGTGCATCCTGTGAGTGACATACAGTTTCTAAATTTTTGATGAGATCTTGTATATACTGCAGTATAAAGCTGACACATGCTGCTAATGGCGTGGGTTCAACTTCTGAGCCTGCGACATTAGCGTGCTCTAGAGTTAAGGCATTTTGTGAGAGCCGCTTTCCTCCAGTGTACCACTTAACAAATCTCTCAGTAAGAGACTTGAATTAATGTAACCCTTTAGTTCCTCCCAAATGAGAGATATAGCCAACATAATTTGAATATCTTAGGTCCTGTTCACATCAGCGTTGGACTTCAGTTTATTGGTTCCGTTTGACCTTTCTGTCGATGTAAATGGTACTGCTTCCGTTGCAGTTGGTTTCCATTTGTTTTCGTTCTCTAAGGTTTCTGGTTTTTTTTTTGCGGTATGCTATTATTTCCGCGAAAAAAACAGAAACCTAACAGAGTGGAAACAAATGGAAATCAACTGCAATGGAAGCATTACCATTGAAATCAATGGTAATGCAAACAGAAACTATGATTTCCGTTAGTCTTTCCGTTCATCGGTTCCTCCGACGAAAAGGTTGAATGGAACCGATGAATGGAGCCCGACGCTGATGTGAACATAGCCTTAGTCAAACAGAGAATTACAAGCTGCCTGTGTGTCTGTAGAGGGACTTTGCAAGTTGAAAAAAAAAAGGCCTCTGATCACAGCAGCATCACCATAGATTCAAGCAGGCAATCTGGAGTGACCAGGACTGGGCTGTGGTTCCACTGAGTCTAAAACATGGCAAACATTGATAACTTCCTGTTAGTTAATTCGGAAGGAGAGGTCTGCAACACAAACAGGAAAGCTTTGAAGGGAATGGCTCTGCAGACGCACTGCAAATTATGATTTAATGTGAACTTTTTAATTTTTACTTAAAGAGGCTCTGTCACCAGATTTTGCAACCCCTATCTGCTATTACAGCAGATAGGCGCTGCAATGTAGATTACAGTAACGTTTTTATTTGTAAAAACGAGCATTTTTGGCCAAGTTATGACCATTTTTGTAATTATGCAAATGAGGCTTGCAAAAGTCCAAGTGGGTGTGTTTAAAAGTAAAAGTCCAAGTGGGCGTGTATTATGTGCGTACATCCGGGCGTTTTTAATACTTTCACTAGCTGGGCGCTCTGAAGAGAAGTAACATCCTCTTCTCTTCAGAACGCCCAGCTTCTGACAGTGCAGATCTGTGACGTCACTCACAGGTCCTGCATCGTGACGGCCACATCGGCACCAGAGGCTACAGTTGATTCTGCAGCAGCATCAGCGTTTGCAGGTAAGATCGACTGTTAAATTACTGCCTGCAAGAACGATTAAGAAAAAACAACTATAATTTAATTGAATATATATTAAAAATGGGCTACTAGCCAAAAACCTCAGGTAACAGGCATAAGCAGTTAGCATCAAGATGAATGGGATAGTGCTAGTGACAAAGAGCCTCAGCTCAGTTCACATAAATCTAACAGCCCCTCTCATAAAACAATAAAGTGATGATGCAAACTGCCACTAATAATTACACCTGCCTAAATAGTCAGTGTCCCTACGAGTTTCTGCACTCTATTTTATTAAGAGTGCGTCCTCAGGAGTCACAAACAACCAGGCGGTCCTATAATGTATTTTAGGACTTCTGTATTTAAAGAGGCTCTGTCACCACATTATAAGTGCCCTATCTCCTACATAAGGAGATGGGCGCTATAATGTAGGTGACAGCAGTGCTTTTTATTTAAAAAAAAACGATCTATTTTCACCACTTTATTAGCGATTTTAGCTTTATGTTAATGAGTTGCTCAATGGACAACTGGGCGTGTTTTACTATTGACCAAGTGGGCGTTGTACACAGGAGTGTATGACGCTGACCAATCAGCGTCATACACTTCTCTCCATTCATTTAATCAGGGATCCTTTTAGATCACTATGTGCTGTCTTATACTAACACATTAACGATACTGAAGTGTTTAGACAGTGAATAGACATTCCACGGGATGTCTATTCACAATCCCTGCACTTCGTTAACGTTTCTGTGGTAGTTAAAGCAGAGCGAGCGTAATCTCGCTGTAACCTGTCATTTACAGCGTAATCTCGCGAGATTACACTTGCTCTGCTGTAACTACCACAGAAACATTAACGAAGTGCAGGGATTTTGAATAGACATCCCATGAAATGTCTATTCACTGTCTAAACACTTCAGTATCGTTAATGTGTTAGTATAAGACAGCACATAGTGATCTAATAGGATCCCTATGCGCTGAAGAAATGAATGGAGAGAAGTGTATGACGCTGATTGGTCAGCGTCATACACTCCTCTGTACAACGCCCACTTGGTCAATAGTAAAACATGCCCAGTTCTCTATTGAGCAACTCATTAGCATAAAGCTAAAATCGCTAATAAAGTGGTGAAAATAGATTGTTTTTTTAAAATAAAAAGCACTACTGTCACCAACATTATAGCGCCGATCTCCTTATGTAGGAGATAGGGCACTTATAATGTGGTGACAGAGCCTCTTTAACAGTCGATTATTGTAATCCCGGACGGCACTGAAAAGTGCTGTATCGTGTCTCCCAGCGTGGGAACCACACTGATATCTGGCCGCTCGCGCGCTGGGAGAATGCCGAGTATAAATGGACTTAATCCCGCCCGTCAAATCAGCATCATTGGGGGACCGCGGCCAATCACAGTGCAAGGCGTCATGCATGATGTCCGTTAATAGGTGTGGCCCCACTGTCAGTGAGGCACCAATCTAATTGGTGGGACGTCTTAGCGTTCCTGATCACCCAGGAAACCCAGGCGGCTTGTTTATATCATAAGCTGAAAATACCAATGGAACGGAGAACAACCAAAGAAGATCGATTAACCCTTAGGTAGAAGAATGAAAGTACACGTGACCCATACTATAGAAGAAACCAAGCAATAGATCATGCAAATCGGAAAAGAGCTAGCCAGCGGAGATTCATAACCTCATCATAGAAATACACTTAAAATTAAAATTAATAATTAGTATGCCACATCAAGGTACATGTCCAAAGATGGAGGCATACCTGTTGAGTATACCGGTCAGCAGAGAAATGGGACGATGATGATATCATACAGCCCGTTGTACTGGACAATTCAAGTCCAGTCACAATATCACTGATATATAAAGACATACATCGAGGGGACACGACCTACAGTCCCTAGAGGTGAACATTAATACCTCTAATAGTCATGATGGTCAGAGGAAGCAAGTGAAGGAAATATGTTTGTTTAAACCCAGTGGTTTCGTCGTCTCCACTCTAAAAATCCACTGCGCCTCTTTTTGGAGAATCCGTCTATTCCAATTTCCACCTCTATCAGGTGGACAAATCTTTTCTATCCCTTGGAACTTGATCAATCTGTGATCTCCCAGATGAACCTCTCACATATGCCAAGAAACAGGGGTGTCTGCTTTCCTAAGAACATCACCTAAGTGATCTCTGATTTGTCTTCTAAATTCTCTAATAGTTTTTCCTATGTATTGGATATTACAAATACAAATTAGGAGATAGACCACACCCTTGGTTTTACAATTGATAAAAGACCTGTTCTCATAGGTCTTCCCGGTAGAATTACTCTTAAAGGTTTTGCTCATCAGGATAGTGTCACAGGCCTTACATGTCCCACATCGATGGGTGCCCTTAGTGGACGAGGTCAGCCACGTTGTCATTTGGAGTGGAGTGAGATGACTATGTACCAGCCTATCTCTGATATTGCGCCCTCGTCCAAATGTAATCGAAGGGTATTCTCCTACTAAACCCCCCACAACAGGGTCAGCCCTTAAAATCCCCCAGTATGTTTCAAGGATCTTACGTATTTCCCAGCTGGCTGTATCATATGTCCCTATAATTCTAGGCTGATCTTCCCGGATCTGCTTTGGTTTAGGGTTAAGAAGTTGATCTCTGTTATAGCCTATGGCATGTTGGTATTCACTCTTTAGGACTCCCTCAGGATAACCTCTTCTTTTAAACCTCGCTTTCATCTCCTGGGCCGAAGTTTTAAAATCAGAAATCGAAGAACAGTTATGTCGAGCCCTTAAATATTGGCTCTTGGGTATCCCCTTCTTTAGGGCTGTTGGATGAAAACGCTCCCATCGTAATAGATTATTCGTATCAGTATCCTTCCTGTACATATTTGTCCAGATCAATCCCTGGTTAGTTTTCTAAACAGAGATATCCAGGAAGTTAATTTTGTTTTTGTGAATTTCCGATGTGAAGAAAAGACCCAAATCGTTATTGTTAAGGCCCGAGACAAAACTGTGAAACTGCTCTCTTGTGCCAGACCACAGAATAAAGACATTGTCTATGAACCTTAGCCATAACAGGACATTAGACGTCCATACCTCGATATCGTCACAAAATACAACTTCCTTCTCCCACCAGCCTAGAAAAAGATTGGCATATGATGGGGCACAAGGGCTACCCATCGCCACACCCCTTATCTGATGGAAAATGTTATTGTCATAGAGGAAGAAGTTGTGCTCTAACACAAACAAGAGTAATCTGGTAACAAAGTGATTATGGGACCTACAGTGTGTGCATCTTCCCTGCAGGAAGTTATCTACAGCCCTAATCCCAAGGTTATGGGGAATAGAGCTGTAGAGAGCCTCCACATCAAGATTGGCCAAGAACACCTCTCCGTCACATCTGACATCCTGAAGTTTCCTGAGGACATCCATAGTATCCCTAATATATGACGGAAGGGAGACAACAAAAGGTCTTAAAATAGTGTCAACATAGAGACTAGCATTTTGGGATATGCTGTCTATACCAGACACGACTGGTCTCCTTTTGGCAAACTATAGAAAGCTTTTTCTCTATCATCAATACGTTTCTCCTTATAGGCATCATTAACAATATCTCTAAGTTCATTGAGAAAGCCCACAGTGGGGTCATTAGCAAGAATTCTGTAGCATGCCCTATCCTTCAGGATGTGATCACACATCTGGCCTATTGTATTCGACTCGTAATCACAATATTTCCCCCTTTATCAGAGGGCTTAATCACATTTTCAAGTGACTGAACTGCCTGCATCTCTTCCCTCGATGTATTATATTTCATGTGAGTATGGCCCTTGAGTTTTTTTTATTTGGTCACTCACCACCTCCAAGAACACATCAATAGGGGAATTATCGTTAATGGGGGAATTTTTAACCGAGGATAGTCTTAAATCGGTAAATGGACCCTCTCCCATCTCTCTATGGCCTTCCTCCCAAAGGTCATCCAGCAGTCGCACTTGAGGGAAATCCTCCTCAAGAATACCCAATTCCTGTCACTGTAGTCTGTAATGGGTCTTAACAGGTTCCCGACCGCTGGCGGTGTTTTTATGGCCAGCGGTCAGGGTCAGTGGCGGATTAAGTAGACCATGGGCCCTGGGCTGTTACCCAAACTTGGGCCCCCCTTCCTCACCGTAACTATTTTTAACACTACCTTTTTGGGCAAGCATTAACAGTGTTACGATTCCCCTTGTCACAGCGCGGTGTCCCTACATACTGACAGGATCACACTGTGCAGGGACACAACCTCCTGACAAGGGGAATTGTCTATCAGTCCTGGACCGCAGAAAGACTTTTTGTGAAATACAAGGATTTCCTATAATAAACATGTCAGGAGAGGTGACAGATTCTCTATAAATCTAGTGACTCACAGGTGACGACGTCTCAGATTCTAGTAGTTTTTTTCCTCTTTTCTTCTCCATCCGGTCCAGCGCTCATGACGACTTCTCCCGGCCATGACTCATTTCTGCAGAATTTGCCACTTAGACGTCTCCTCACTTTTCCAACATTTCCACACCTATAAACGAAAATAAAGTTATCATGGTGCCACATAGTGTACCCCTAAATATAATAGCACCAAACACTGCGCGCCTGAATATAATACCACACACTGTAAAACACCATACACACAGCCCCCTGTACATAGTGCCACACACAGCCCCTGTAGATATTACACACCCCCATAGATATCGCCATACACAGCCCCCTCTATATATCACACATCCCCCTCGTAGAGAGCGTTACACACAGCCCCCTATAGATAGTGCCATACAGCCCCCCTGTAGAGAGCGCCACACAGCCCTCCCCCTCTTGTAAATAGCACCAAAAAGCCCCCCCTATAAAGAGCGCCACACACATACCACGGTGGATAGCACTACACAGCCCCCCCTTGCCTCACAGCGCTCCCCCTTGTATATAGTGCCTCACAGCGCTCCCCCTTGTATATAGTGCCTCACAGCGCTCCCCCTTGTATATAGTGCCTCACAGCGCTCCCCCTTGTATATAGTGCCTCACAGCGCTCCCCCTTGTATATAGTGCCTCACAGCGCTCCCCCTTGTATATAGTGCCTCACAGCGCTCACCCTTGTATATAGTGCCTCACAGCGCTCCCCCTTGTATATAGTGCCTCACAGCGCTCCCCCTTGTATATAGTGTCACACAGCGCTCCCCCTTGTATATAGTGCCACACAGAGCTCCCCCTTGTATATAGTGCCACACAGCGCTCCCCCTTGTATATAGTGCCACAAGGTTATGTACACATTTAAAAACTTTATATTATAATTATATATATATATATATAGTATGTCTGTGTATCAGTGTGATTGATTGATTTTATTAAAAAATATTTTTACTTTTTGAGATACGGCTGCTTTGTATCCTGTATCCGTCAGGTCAGCAGGACTGACGGGATCAGTGACACGCAGGATCCACCTCAAATCTATCACATCTAAGATTATAATTTAGCGCAGGGCCCGTTTCACTGATCCCGTCAGTCCTGCTGACCTGACGGATACAGGATACAAAGCAGCTGTATCTCAAAAAGTGAAAATATTTTTTAATAAAACGTAATTACAAAGTTGCACCAAACACACATTTTTATTAAAAAAAAATAAAACCGACGTTATTTTTGCGACGTTTTTTCCGTAGACAATGCAGGTTTCGTTTTTTATCGTTTTTATGCACACATTTTTTGCCATTTTAGAATTTTTATTCATAAAGTTTGAAAATAATAGTAAAAAAAGAAGCTTTTTTACGTTTCAGCTATTTTTTTTGGTAATAACATTGTTTTACCCTAAAATAGACCTTTTATCTGTGATCGTCATTGTCTACCGTAAATTTTAATATATTACATGTCTATATTAGGGTAATTGGGTCAGCGCTAGCGTTACAACAATGATTGGCGGGGGGGGGGAACGTTTTTTTTGGGGTGGGTATTTTATGTGTATTTATTATTATTTATTTTTTTTGCACTTTACTATTTTTTATTACTATGTTCTGATCCTCAAAGGTCAAAAAAGACCTTTGGGGAACTTTATATCTACTTTCTCTTTGTTTTACACCATGTTTTTCCACTGTAACTGGAGCTGCACAGCAGCCCCAGTTACAGGGGAAATCAGCCCTCTCACAGTGACGATTGTCACTAATAGGGCTGTGCTGGGTCTAGTAAGACCCAGCAACAGTCTGCCACTAACGGCACCCGGCGATCATGTGACCTGTCACATGATCACCGGGAGGAATAGAGACAGCGCCGCTGCTGCTGTCTCTATTCCTGTACACAAGCGTTCATTGAACGCTGTGTAAGAAGACATCGGAGAAGACAGAAGCAGCGAAAGCTGCTTCTGTCTTCTCCTCAGGGTCCCCGGCAGTCACTGACAGCCGGAGACCCGACATTCAGCTGCCCGATCGCGCGGGCAGCAAGTTAAAACCCGAGCCGTAGAAAGTCTATGGCTCGGGTTTTAAGCACCCGTCCCTGACCGCTGGCCGTAAAAATACAGCCAGCGGTCGGGAACCAGTTGGGCAGGAGGATAATCCTGTACTGACCTCAGCGCCGGTGACCGCCCGCCGGCTCTTCTCTTGCTGCTTTGGAGTAACAGAACAGCCGTCCGTCGCTGTTCTGTTACTCAATGGCGGCGGCCCGCACTGTCAGGGAGGCGTGTCCTACCCCTGGATCCCGGCGAATTCCCTGCTCCTCCCCATCTTCGGCCGTTAGCAGCGCTAGCGCGCTGAATAGATTTACGAGATAATGTGCGTTTCGGGCTGCCATGGGCCCCCTGGAAGCCCCGGGCCCCGGGCGGCCGCCCGAAACGCCCATATGATAATCCGCCACTGGTCAGGGTCTCTGAAGTCCGCCGTATAGACTAATTACGGTGGCACTTCAGAGACTGCGCGATCGCGTGCACATAGCCCTGTGCCCGGCTGTTGCTATTGGCACTGGGCAGAGTGTCAGGGGCCAATATTTTGGTCCCTGAACATGTGATCGCTGTGACAACCAATCACAGCGATCACATGCATTTCTATGTAAAATACAGTGTGCACGAAATTGCGTGCACACAGCCCTGTGCCCACGCTGTTATCAACAGCTCTGGGCACTGGGCAGAGTATCAGGGACCAATCTAATGGTCCCTGAACATGTGATCGCTATGAAAGCCTAACACAGCGATCACATTTGTTTTTACTTTGGAATTTCTGGCAGCAAATCTCCTGCCTTTTTTCTTCTCCTCGCATATTGTTTCAGTGTGAGGAGAAGAAGAGACTTGAGAGAATTGCTGCCAGAATAATACTGTGAAAAAAAATACAGTGTTACACTTCAATACACTCTTTCTATAGATAGATTTCTATCTATCTATACAATCTATCCATCTATCATTTTTTCTATCTATCTACCTTTCTATCTTTTATTATATTAGAATAGGCAGGTAGGGAATATATAATTATATATATATCCATATATATATATATATATATATATATATATATATATATATATATATAAATATATATATATAAGTATATATATATATATATATATATATATATATATATATATATATATATATATATATATAATATATAAAAAGTTTGTTTAGTTAGTGTTAGTGACGTTATGGCGAGGAAGTTATTTAGCGCTGAGGAGGCATACGCCATGCTGTGGTCAGAGTCTGAGACCGCATCAGAGATGGCGTCAGAGATGGAACCTGTTTTAGGCAGTGACGATAATAGCGTCACTTCAGGTTCATCTTCAGGGGACGTTGTCCCTGATGCAGTTGAAACTACAGAACATGAAAGCGCGGCGCCTATTAGCGCTGTAGCACGGGACAGCCTGGTCCTTCCAGTTCAGGCTCTTGTATGGGCACCTGCTTCATCTTTTGGGCCTAGAATCCATGGATTTACTGCCACTCCTGGCATAACTGTGGACAATACAAATTTTGTCCAAATGATTACTTCCATTTATTTATTACAGATGACCTAAATATGATTGTCCACGAAAATAATTTATATGCTGCTCAGTATATAAGGCAGAAAACTTCATCCACCCATGCCAGAGATTGGACGCCCACCAATTTGCAGGAATTAAAAAAAAATTGGGGCTCAGCCTAAATATGGGTATTGTCAAAAAGCCCTCCATAAGATCTTACTGGTCAACAAGACCCGCCCAAGCCACCCCAGTGTATTCTGCAGTAATGCCAAGGTCTCGTTATGAGAGAATAATGAGGTTCCTCCACTTTAATGACAACACACAGGCCCCCCAAGTACCGATGCAAACCGTGATCAGTTGTTCAAAATAAGACCGCTAATAAATTCCCTCAATAATTTATTTCTGTAACTCTGCACCCCTGAGCAGAATGTAAGTGTGGACGAATCCCTCCTTAACTTCCATGGAAGACTTAGCTTTCGCCAATATCTACCTTGCAAAAGGGCAAGATATGGCGATAAGCTCTACAAATTGTGTGAAAGCGGGTCAGGATATACCACCGCCTTCAGGATTTATGAAGGGCGGGACCGCACAATAAATGTTCCTGAATGCCCCCTGATATTTCCACCAGCAGTAAAATCGTGTGGGAGATAATGCAGCCTCTGCTTCACAAGGGGTACCACCTGTACGGCAATAATTTTTATTCGAGTGTGCCCCTGTTTATGCATTTGCATGCTGCAAGGACTGGGGCATGTGGTACCATGCGCAAAAACCGAATTGGTTTTCCGCAGAAATTAGTGGGGAAGCGCATGGTAAAGGGGGACTCCTGTGCTTATGCACCTAAAGAATTGCTGGTGGTCAAGTACAGGGATCGCAAAGATGTGTATGTACTAATCACAATACAAACCGCAGGAACAGTGGCAGTGAGGGAAAGAGGGGCAACATCGGACAAGCACAAACCAGTGAGGTTGTCCGAATATAACAAGTGCATGGGGGGGTGGATTTAAGTGACCAGGTTTTACAGCCCTATTTGGTAAAACGCAAAACAAAAACCTGGTACATAAAAGTGGCCATTTATCTGTTACAGGTGGCAATCCACAACTCATTTGTGCTCTATAAACAAACAGAGGCAGAGACACATATCTGGATTTCCAGGAGAAAATTATTGAATGCCTCATTTTTGATGTTCAGGACACCAGAGAATGCCCCCAGTCTGAGGATGTCACGCGACTGACTGAAAGACATTTCATCACTCGCATTCCCCCAACACCAACTAGAAGCAACCCCCAGAAAAAGTGCCGCGTCTGCAGAAAAGATGAGCACCACAAAGATTCCCGATATTTCTGTCCATCATGTCCCTCGCAACCAGGCCTGTGCATTGACCCATGTTTTAAAAAAATACCACACTGTTCTGCATTATTAGATTTTAGTTAATTAGTTGAAAATATATCTTCCCTACATTACATTTTTATTTTTCCCCTGATTTTACTCCAAGGGTGAGGGAGGGAATGGGTGGGGGGTGGATGTCATGTTTGCATATTTTCTAAAGTTCTTCTGCTGGAGAGCACCATTTGCATAAACCTGAAATTTCTTATTTTAGAAAACCCCAAAAAATTAATTCCCATTATACCCCATGATGAATATTTTGGGATCTCTGCTTCAAGAGCAGATATTTTGGAAGTGTTATAGCAACTCTGTGGAGTTTTGTAAAACCAGCTTTGAAAAAAGGCGATTTGTGAAATAAGCTTCTTCTATCGTAAGCCCTCCTACATCTCTATGTGATAAATAAGGCACACATATTTGGTATCCCCATGCACAGGAGAAGTGGCAGAATGTGAAAGGAGATTAATTTTGTCCGTGGTCCATACTATGTGTGAAAAATGCTAGTATAAACTGACACATTTGATAGAAAAATGCTAATTTTATTTTGTTCCATCTTATTCAAGAAACTTTCAGAAGAAAACTGGACTTTCTAAAAATATGATAAACCCCTTGAAGAAAACCTTGTGGGGTCTACTTGTGTGAATGAAGTCATTTATGGGGTGATTCTAATGTTTCAGCAGCATTAGGCCCCACAGAATGCCGTATGCTGCTATAAAATCAAATGCAGAATTCCTGGACCGAAAAGGCCAAAAAGCCTCCTTTTATGCCAAGCCCTGGCACATGTGAATAAAGCACAAATATTTGGTATCTCCATGCACGGGAGAAGTGGAAGAATGTGAAAGGAGATGAATTTTGTCCGTGGTCCATTCTATGTGTGAAAAATGCTAGCATAAGCTGCCGTATTTGCTAGAAAAATGCTAATTTTATTTTGTTCCATCTTATTCAAGAAACTTTCAGAAGAAAACTGGACTGTCTAAAAATATGATAAACCCCTTGAAGGAAACCTTGTGGGGTCTACTTGTGTGAATGAAGTCATTTATGGGGTGTTTCTAATGTTTCAGCAGCATTACGCCCCCCAGAAAACAGTATGCTGCTATAAAATCAAATGCAGAATTCCTGGACCGAAAAGGCCAAAAAGCCTCCTTTTATGCCAAGCCCTGGCACATGCCCGCACAGTGAATAAAGCACACATATTTGGTGTCCCCATGCATGGGAGAAGTGTAAGAATGTGAAAGAAGATGAATTTTGTCCGTGGTCTATACTGTGTGTGAAAAATGCTAGCATAAACTGACGCAATTGCTAAATTCTTGAATTTTTTTCACATTTTGCCCACTTTAGAGAAAAAAAAATAATAATTTATACTGATAAATGCAACTAAAACAAAGCCCTATCCGTCCTTTAGAAAGAGTGTAAAATTCAAAGATGAACTTTATTCACCTGCAGAGTTATAGTCATCTAAAAAAGCGCAAAGCAAAATTGTGACATTTGCTCTGGTCATTTAGCTGTAAAACAGCCTAGACCTTAACCGGTTAAAAAACCTTTTCCATTTGAGCTTGCATGAAAATAAATTCAGATCTTTCACCCAGGTAAAAGCATCAAAGCTGTTAGTAGGGACAAATGATAACCCCTTTTTCAAGAGATTAATCTCATCGGTGGTCAGTGGGCATGATGATAAATTGATAATCTGAAGGTCATCCTCGGAATGAGGTGTCACCCGCTTTAAGTATCCCTTCTGTCTCGTTGGAGGTAATCCGAGATCGGATGGCTCTTGGTTAAAAAAAACCTCCCGATTAGGGCCCTTTCCCCTAGTTCTTCCGCTCTGATTGGGACGACCAGGGTACCTATTCTGGGTAGGATTCACTCTAGATCTCGTTGAGGGGTACCTTGGATTATCATTATCAGACACCTCCTGTTCGGAGGATGACAATTCCGTGTCCACCTCCTGATGCATATTCTGTCTGCTACTGTAGTCAAGGATTCTGCCCTCCTTAAAATCAATTGTGTCTCTGACAAACTGAAAATGTTTACGTTCCTTAATGTGGGCGGTGAACTTCTCAATCACCTTCTATAGGACAGTCTCCTTTCTTTCAAACTCCTGACTACCCGTAAATTTCTTAACGAACTTAATTCCATCTTTAAGATCTTTGGAACTACGTTCAAGTAACAGTTTTTCTTCCTCTAGAAGAATATGCATAAATCTAAGAGATGACTCGATTGATTTCTTTTCCCACTTTTTAATCAAATCCCCAGATCTCAGCCTAAGTGCTGGAACCAGGGTAATTCAGAAGCCACGCGGTACAATGGAATTTTTTAGCTAAGTATTAATAGTCTGAACCTCCCACCATGATCTAATGTGGTCCTTGTAAATTTTAGTAAGATTACGTAATGCAGCTGTAATACTCAAGTTTTGGGACTGAGGAGCAAACTCATTCTCTGAAAAAACCTCCCTAGCATCATTTATCCATATTTATATCACCAGTCAGAAAGCCTGCCATTCCTTCTAATGAAAATATTTATTGGAATGAGTACACTTAATACTGATAATTGATATACGTTCAATTTGATAAATTAAATTACTGCCTGCAAGAATGATTAAGAAAAAACAACTAAGATGCTAGGGCCTTGCCAGTGAGCAGAGAAATAATGGAGGCGATCCTGGTTTTATTTTACCCTCTGTAGACTGTAACTGTGTTAATATGTTGGTAATGAGCAATATTCTAGTGGACAGAACTAGATTGGGTCACTGAAAAAGGAATTATTCCATTTCAAAAAGGTATGTATCTATTTTTCTCATTATTTTGTTTGAAGACATTACTCCATCATGTCTCAAGTAATGCTAAAATCTTCTCCATATGCATTGCACTTTCCATGTAATATTTAGATGTTCCTTTATTTTACAATACCTCTTTCATTTTTGTATTTTTATGTTTTTTGTTGAACTTTTACTTTTCAGCATAAACAAAACGAATGTGAATATGAATGTTTCATTTCCCCTAATTTTGATTATGCTTGCATTAATATTCAGCTATTATAATTATGTTTTTATCAGATCAACACAGCAGTTTAACTTTTTTCTTAACAGGCAGCTAAGAAAGCTATCACAGTCTGTTTATATATTATTTATTGGATGCATTTAATGATTACATACATCATTTATGTTTCTTTTTATATGTTTATCCACTTGTGGATAAAGACAATGAAAGTGTTAGCTTCCCCCACTCTAAATGTGTCTAACTGGCAGGTAGCTTCTTGGACACTCCCACCTTCTAGTAGTGATGTATGTAATTTCCGCAACTAGAATATAAGGGGTAGTGGTTATACCTTCATATTATATTAAAGCCCTGTGTCTTAGCTTTTGGTATCAAAGCTATAGGTGCACAATTTGGGGCAAAGCACTGGCTTGAAGCGGTGGAGCAGGAAGAAAAGTTGTACCTCCTGGTTCTGTGTCTGTGTAAGGAAGGGGCAGGAGGAGGTAGCTGCAAGTTATAGCATGAAGAACAATCAAATCCTGTTACTGTCATTTTTGCCCCTATACAGCCTTCCAGTGACAGCATGAGGGCGATTCAGGAACTTTTGTACATGTTATCAACCCTCTTACCAATGAGAGAGGACATGTGTTCTTTGACCATCACATATAGGGAGATCTTTTTTTTCTACTAATGGATCAAAAATGTAAAAATTATCCTGGCTGCGAAAGGGTTAAAACATACACAAAAAACTATTTTAGCTTGCACTGCAAAAACGTCTCTGGGTCAGCTACTTTGAAACAATCCATTGTTGCAAAGAATAATGAGAATCGGCCACAGTTATCTACACTAACTGAATGCACCATATTTGATGATGCAATGGCAAGCTTCTCTCCACCTTTTTATTCAATGGGCTATAAGAGAAACAACCATCAACACCATCAGATAGTTCCCTACTTCAAAATGGTGAATTTGCCATTCCTGCATTTAAAGATATTAAGGCTTCGTTCACATCTGTGTCAGGGTCCCATTCTGACATTCGGTCAGAGCTGCCCATCAGAATGGGACCCTTACTGAAACAAACGGAAACCATATGTTTCCGTTTCCATCACCATTGATTTCAATGGTGACGGATCTGGTGCCAATGGTTTCCGTTTGTCTCAGTTGTGCAAGGGTTCCGTGATTTTGACAGAATGAATAGCGTAGTTGACTACGCTATTCATTCCGTCAAAACGCCGGAACCCGTGCACAATTGAGACAAACGGAAACCAGATCCGTCACCATTGAAATCAATGGTAATGGAAACGGAAAGCTATGGTTTCAGTTTGTTTCAGTCAGGGCTCCAGTCTGATAGAAAGCTCAGATGGAACGCCAGAATTTAGCCGTGATTGATATGTAAATGAAGCCTAAACCGGACAGCGAATGAAATCATAAAATCCAAATTGGCAGAATTTGCAGGAGTTCATAACAGGCTAGTACATGTTCACAATTCAGTCACAGATGAATATAAACATTTATGTGTGCTAATTGGACAGATATGGAGGTCAGAGACAGAATAAATAATATCAATTATCAATATCAATTTTGCAATATCCTATAATTAGTGACAAATAACCGGTACAGTATTTTCTCAACAATTATCTTGTTTACCTTTTACCTAATGCTCCTCAATTTGATATTATAGGAAACCCGTCTAAACTACCAGATAGACTCCAGATCATAACTTTTTTGTAACTCAACACTAGCCAAGAAGAATAGCATTCATCAATGTTACTAAACTACTGAGATTCTTCTCTATACCCTGTCGATGCAGATTTCCGTTGAAATTAATAATGATCACAAATGTTTCTAACACTGCCATCTCACATTAGGCCAAATGCCGATATGATAGTTGTAATTAACCCTTGTCTGAAGAGAACAACTCCTTATGGATGAAAAAAAATCCCTTTTACCTGAATGTGGAATGACAACTATATCTGGCTCACAAAAGACTAACCCCCTATTTTCAAAAAACCGGCCTCTTTATCAGATACAAACACTGGCTCTATCGTCTTCATGTATAAAAGAGTATTTGTTACATAAAAAGTAACCCCAGTGCACAAGATTACGTGCTTCGAGCCCGAACCGGCCTCTTTATCAGTTACAAACACTGTGTGTCTTGAAGGAAGCCAGTAATTCGATGGGAATAAAAAGGTTTAAAAATGAGTAGTTACTCTGAGACTCTCTGTGGCGCTATTCCTCAGGAATAAATCTAAAGGCTCTTTTGTCTTCATGTATAAAAGAATATTTATTACATAAAAAATATAACCACTGTGCACAAGTTTACGTGTTTTGAGCCCGAACCGGGATCTTTATCAGATACAAACACTGTGTCACAGTGTTTGTATCTAATGAAGGTCCTTGTTCCGGCTTGAAACGCGTAAACTTGTGCACTGTGGTTATTTTTTATGTAATAAATACTGAGTGGCTAAATATATGTATCGATAATATCATGTATATATTGGGCATACATGACAAGTAGAATATTGATATTGAAATTTATTTAATGTGTAGATCCTACACCTCAGGCCTTATTCACACAAGCGTGCCCAATTTGCATTCACAAAAAAATGTAATTTTTTTTTTTATCCATATGAGTTCATTCGTTTTTTTCTGCTCTGTAAGCACTACCTGGTTTCACTTTTCTTTTTTTCCTGCATTTCTTTAGCAAATGATTTGCGAAAAACAGACAGCAAAGAGTTGTGGTCTTTGTACTGTCTCTCTTTTTCACCCACTCAATGGGCAAATTTCCTACACGAAAACGGACCAGAATAGGACATGATGTGGGTTTCTCGCAACAGACACACGCTCTGTGAAAAAAAAACAGATGTGTGAACAGCCCCATTGATTTGCATATGTTCATTGTTAAAACACACAGCACACGGATCAGAAAAAAACATTTGTTTGAAAAAAGCCTTATAATATATGTGTTAATATAAAAGTTCTGATTACCATGTGTATAATTTAAAACATCTGCCTAACCACATTTACAATTATTTCATACACAATTTATCGCCCACTGTAAATGGCTCTCCACTTTAATGAAAATTTTTCATGCACCAATATCAATGACCTAATTTAACTGTATTAACAGTATTTTGTGTATTTGAATGCCAGCATCAATATTCCACACAATGTTCATTCAGTTTCTCATAACAACTAATACCATCAGACAAAATAAAGTAAGAATTTTATTTGTAGCTGCTTGGTGATATTTCAAACATCTAAAGACTGACTTTTAATACACTTTCTATAATTAAAAATAAATCTTCACCAACTTAGTTTAAATTGTTTGATGCCATTGATTTCCAAATAAAAATATTCCTTGACTTCATTCTTGATTCCTGAATCATGTAACCTCATATCAAGTCTTAGCCATAAACAACACAAATTCACATAACTTTAAGGTAATCCCAAAATTGATCATTCAACGTGTTCATGTTGCAAGTCAAGAAAATATATCACGTCTGTGGAAAGGCTTTCAGTAGAAAAAAAGTACTTGCCTGTGTAGAATTCTAAGGGCACAGTCAGACGTGGCGGAATTGCTGTGGAATTCTCCAGCGGACGTTTTTTACATTTGTTTTAATAAATTTTTAGGCAAGTTAGTTCAGACGTTGCGGAAAACTCCGCTGCGGACCATAGGCTGCAGTGCAGAATTTTCCCTCCGCAGCATGCACTGTCTGTTGCGGAGAAGAAGCGGAATTTCACTGCGTATTTCAGCCTTTGCAATGCAAAAACTCAACTGTGGCAAGTCCGCTGTGATATCTGCAACGTCTGAATTACCTGTCAAATATGCAAATGTTGGTGCCGATTTGTTGCGTAATTGCCACAAATCTGCACCAACATTTACAGCAGAAAAATTCCTTATAGGAGTATTCCCATTAACCCCTTCCCGACATTTGTCGTAAGTATACAACACGGAAAGCCAGTGCTTCCCGCAAAATGTCGAAGCTGAGTCAGTGCCATAATCGCCGGATCTCAGCTGTATCTTACAGCTGACATCCGGCTGTAAAGGTGGGGACCGAAATTAACCCCTTCAATGCAGCGTTCAAACGTGATCGCTACATTTAAGCTGTTTGCAGCTCATCGGAAACCCAGCAATGAAATTGCCGGGGTTCTGGTGGCTGCAATGGCAACGGGAGGCCTAATACTGGCCTCTTGGTCTGCCTAGCACGGAAGCCGGTCAAGATCTGCCCAACGGCGGAGCCTGATCGGCTTCCGTAGCCGCCGGCAAGATGGTGCCGGCTCAGGAGCTGATCCTGCGTAGTCAGCGTTGAAAGTCAGCTGTATGTTACAGCTGACATCCACCTGTAATGGCAGGAACCAGATCTAGCTCCGATCCCTGACATTAACCCCTTGATGCAGCAATCGAAAGCGATTGCTGCATCGTATCGGTTACTAGCAGATCGCCAGCCTTGACAGGCAATCAGGACTGGCGACTGTTGTAATGGCAACAGGAGACACAATGGCCTCCTGCTCTGCCATTACGGAAGCCGATGTAGGCCCCGCCGGGAGGCGAAGACTAATCGGTTTGCTGTAAGTAAATAACTGACAGATCTAATACATTGCACTACATAGGTAGTGCAATGTATTAGAAAAAAATTAATCTGACAGTTGCACCGTCAAGTCCCCTATTGGGACTTGAGAAAAAGTGTAAAAAAAGTATAAAAAAGTGTAAAAAAAACGTGAAAAAAATAAAAATTTAAAAACAATAAAAGTTTCAAGTAATAAAATAAAACACAATCGCCTTTTTTCTCTTATCAAGTCCTTTATTATTGAAAAATAATAATAAACCATATGTATTTGGTATCGCCGTGACTGTAACGACCTGAGGTATCAAAATATTATATTATTTATTGCACGCGGTGAACAGCGTAAAAAGAAAAACTTAAAAAACTTTACCAGAGTTTCTGTTTTCTGGTCACTTTGCCCTACAAATATTGGAATAAAAAGTGATCAAAAAGTCGCACGTATACAAAAATGGTACCTATTAAAACTATAGCTCGTCTCGAAAAAAACAAGCCCTCATACAGCTCCGTCGACAAAAAAGTAAAAAAGTTATGATTCTCACAACTTGGCGACAGAAAAAATACATTCTTTTTAAAAAAGTAATTTTATTGTGCAAAAAGTTGTTAAAACATAAAAAAGTTCTATAAATTAGGTATCGCCGGAATCGTACTGACCCGCAGAATAAAGGTAACATGTAATTTATAACGCGTGGGGAACGCTGTATAAAACAAACTAAAAAAACAATGCCAGAATTGCGGTTTTTTGTTTAACTGGCCTCCCAAAAAATAGGATAAAATGTGATCAGAAAGTCGCATGTACCCCAAAATGGTACCAATAATAACTACAGCTTGTCCCGCAAAAAAAAGCCCTCATACCACTACATCTATGAAAAAATAAAATAAGTTATGGCTCTAATAAGTCAGGAAATAAAAAATATGCAGTTGTGCAGCCCGAGGGGAACATTTCTTCTGTTTCAAGAGGCGATTTATTAAGGACCTAAAATTAGGGAAACAGGAAGGGAAGAGCCCAAACATATCTGCTGGAAGCGACGGTGCCCGTATTATACCAGGACAACACTTCCTAGCAAAATTCCCCAAACTGCAAAGGTGTGGAGTGTGGACCAAAAGGGGGATAAGAAAGGACGCCATATATCAGTGCTACACCGGCCTGTGCAGAAAGGATTGCTTCACAGCGTAACACACATCTATGGATCATTTTATTGTTTACCCCATTATTATACCACCTGACTATGCCCCTGATATACTCTGCCCAGCTTACATGTACCCCCACATTATAAGCGGAAACACCAGCAATACTCAAACAAATCTACTACCAAGCAAAATCCACGCACCAAAAGCCAAATGGCGCTCCCTCCGCTCTGAACCCTACAGCGTGCCCAAACAGCAGTTTCCTTCCACATATATGGCATCACCATACCCGGGAGAACCCTTTTAACAATGTTTGCGTTGTGTGTCTCCAGTGGCATAAGCTGGGCATGACATATTTGCCACTGAATGGTATATCTAGGGAAAAATATTAATTTTTAAATTGCCACATCTGCAGCGCATTCATTTATGGAAAAGACCTGTGGGGTGAAAATGCTCACTACACCCCTTAATAAATGCCTTGAGGTGTGTAGTTTCCAAATGGGGTCACATCTCAGGGGTTTCTTTTATTATTTCACATCTGAGCCTCTGCAGTTGTGACCAATACTTTGTAAATTGCCAAATTAGGCCTCAATTTGACATGGTACTCTTTCACTCCTGAGCCTGGTCGAATGTCCAGGCAAAAGATTAGGGCCACATGTAGGGTGTTTCTAAAACCAGGAAACCCAGCATAATAATTAGAGGGGTGTCTTGTTATGGTGGCACAAGCTGGGCGCCACATATTGGCATATCTATGGAAAAATCCCATTTTCACTCTGGAACATCAAGTGCACACTAATTTCTACAAAACACCTAGAGGGTTAAAATGCTTACTACACCCCTAGGTAAATGCATTGAGGGCTGTTGTTTCCAAAATTGGGTCACTTCTGGGGGTTTCCATTGTTGTTGGCCCACAGGCGCCCAGAAACCAATCCAGCAACATCTGCACTCCAAATGGCGCTCCTTCCTTTCTGAGCTCTGCCGTGTGCCCAAACAGCAGTTTATGACCACATATGGGGTATTGCCGTACTCGGGAGAAATTGCTTTACAAATGTTGTGTTCTTTTTTTCCTTTATTTGTTGAAGAAAAAGTATTGTTTTTATTTTCACTGCCCAATTCTAATAAATTCTATGAAACATCTGTGGGGTCAAAATTCTTACTACACCCCTAGATGAATTCCTCAAGAGGTGTAGTTTCCTAAATGGAGTCACTTTTTGGGCGTTTTCATTGTTATGTCCCCTCAGGGGCTTTGCAAATGTGACATGGCCTCCGCAAACCATTCCTGCTAAATGTGAACTCCAAAAGCCAAATGGTGCTCCATCCCTTCTAAGCCCTGCCGTGTGTTCAAACAGCCGTTTATTACCACATGTGGGGTATTGTTTTACTCGGGAGAAATTGCTTTACAAATTTTACAGTGCTTTTTCTCCTTCAGTCCTTGTGGAAATGAGAAAAAATTAACTAAACCTACATTTTCTTTGAAAAATTTAGATTGTCATTTTCAGGGCCTACTTCCAATAATTTCTGCAAACAACCTGTGGGGTCAAAACGCTCACTATAACCCTAGATAATTTCCTCAATGGGTGTAGTTTCCAAAATGGGGTCACTTGTGGGGGGCTTCCACTGATTTGTTCCCTCAGGGGCTTTGTAAATGTGACATGGCCTCCGCAAACCATTCCTGCTAAGTTTGAGCTCCAAAAGCCAAATAGCGCTCTTTCCCTTCTAAGCCCTGCCGTGTGTCCAAACAGCCGTTTATTACCACGTGTGGGGTATTGTTTTACTCGGGTGAAATTGCTTTACAAATTTTGTCACGCTTTATCTCCTCTAGTCCTTGTGGAAATGAGAAAAAAAATCGCTAAACCTACCTTTTCTTTGAAAAAATGTAGATTTTAATTTTCACGGCATACTTCCAATAATTTCTGTAAAAAACCTGTCCGGTCAAAATACTCACTATACCCATAGATAATTTTCTTGAGGTGTGTAGTTTCCCAAATGGGGTCACTTTTGGGGGATTTTCACTGTTTTGGCACCGCAAGAGCCCTTCAAACCTGACATGGTGCCTAAAATATATTCTAATAAAAATAAGGCCCCAAAATCCTCTAGGTACTCCTTTGTTTCTGAGGCCGGTGCTTCAGTCCAGTAGCACGCTACGGCCACATGTGGGATATTTCCAAGAACTGAAGAACCTGGGCAATAAATATTGTGTTGCATCTCTCTGGTAAAACCTTCTGTGTTCTAAAAAAAATTGTATTAAAAATGTATTTCTGCAAAAAAATATGAAATTTGTAAATTTAACCTCTACATTGCTTTAATTCCTGTGAAACGTCTAAAGGGTTAAGAAACTTTCTAAATGCTGTTTTGAATACTCTGAGGGGTGAAGTTTTTAAAATGGGGTGACTTTTTTGGGGTTTCTAATATATAAGGACCTCAAAGCCACTTCACAACTGAACTGGCCCCTGTAAAAATAGGCTTTTGAAATTTTCTTGAAAATGTGAGAAATTGCTGCTAAAGCCTTGTAACATCCTAGAAAAATAAAAGGATGTTAACAAAACTATGCAAATCTAAAGTAGACATATGGGGGATGTTAATTAGGAACAATTTTGTGTATTATAACTGCCTGTCTTACAAACAGATACATTAAAATTGAGAAAAATGCACATTTTTGCAATTTTTCGCTAAATTTTGGTGTTTTTCACAATTAAATACTGAACATATCGAGCAAATTTTGCCAGTAACATAAAGTCCAATGTGTCACGAGAAAATAATCTCAGAATCGCTTGGATAGGTAAAAGCATTCCGAAGTTATTGCCACATAAAGTAAAACATGTCAGATTTGAAAAAGGAGGCTCTGTCAGGAAGGTCAAAAGTGGCCAAAGAGGGATGGGGTTAAAGTAAGAAATGTTAGGCTAGGATATCAATCAATAGATGTCTAACAGCCGGGACTCCCCTTAGAATAAAGGGGGCTCAGAACATCTAGTGGCCTGGGAGTGTCAATGTGCAGAAAAAATGCCAAATGGGACTTCCATCCCTTCATTCTCTGGATCGACAAGAATCCAAGAGGTGGGAAATTCCTCCTAAAAATATGCTATAATATTGAATCATTGGAATACTCCTTTCAAGATGTTGTGCCATGATAAATATTACTTTTCTTTTTTTAGATCACAAAATTATAAATGGTGGACATCTATACCTAGTGAAAAAACACCAAAAAAGGCCATACTTACAAATGGACACAGCCAGGTCAGAAACGCTGATGAAGGCGAGTGAGCAGGTGCTTTAAATAATAATAGCCACTCCCACTAGTCTTGAGGGGAGTGGTATGTGGTACATGGGATGTGTAGTAAGAAATAATAAATAAATAGTGTATGTGCAAGTGTAATAATGTAAGTGAAATATAGGGGGCAGTAATGAGTAAAGTGCCTAAAAAATAAATGAATAATGGGATGCAAGTGTGTGAAACATGGAGGGATAGTGTGTAAGTCATGAGGCGCAGCGTGTGTAGCCAGGTAGAAGCCTATTTGTGACGCCTTGATAATTCATAGAGCGGGCTACCCTGCTTGCTAGGCCAAACAACAACACACCATGCTCTCCCAGCATCAAAGACCCGGCTGTGTCCAAAAGAAGCGAATATAAGTAATAATGAAAAATACCTGGGGTATTAGTGATCATTTGGGCCAAAAGGACGCAAGCTCGCAATCCACGACAAGGATCCCCAGACTTGCGAGTCCCTAACTCCCTAACTGGAGCGAAAAGCTCCTGATGTACAGACAAAACAGATAAAAACAAGGACATTTATACAAAAACACAGAAAAAGGCCATACTTACAAATGGACACAGCCAGGTCAGAAACGCTGATGAAGGCGAGTGAGCAGGTGCTTTAAATAATAATAGCCACTCCCACTAGTCTTGAGGGGAGTGGTATGTGGTGCATGGGATGTGTAGTAAGAAATAATAAATGAATAGTGTATGTGCAAGTATGTGCAAGTGTAATAATGTAAGTGAAATATAGGGGGCAGTAATGAGTAAAGTGCCTAAAAAATAAATGAATAATGGGATGCAAGTGTGTGAAACATGGAGGGATAGTGTGTAAGTCATGAGGTGTTTTTGTATAAATGTCCTTGTTTTTATCTGTTTTATCTATACCTAGTGGCTCAGTCCCACTGCCCGGATCCTTTTGTTCACAGGCAGCTTAATGACTCCTGCTATTGTGCAGGCCAGCCAATAATAATCATCACACTAGAAGAAGTGATTTCTTCTTACGATCACTGAACACATGAGTGGACATCAAAAGAACACCAGGGTGCTCAATAACAAGTATTTAATTGCAATTTCTTGACACAAGAGAATTTTAAAAAAAGTTATTCTTGTTGAAAAATGTTGGTTTTGCAGATTCTAACAGGGAAAATTTTGGGCCATTCCTCCCTGCAAATGTGTTTTAGTTCATCAATATTTCTGTCTTGGATGACTTGTGTGCACAGCCCTCTTCAGGTCATGTCACAGCATCTCCATAGGGTTAAGGTCAGAATTCTGACTTGGCCACTCAAAAACACATCTTTTTTAACCCCTTCCCGCCACAGCCATTTTTTGGATTTTCATTTTTTATTTTTCCTCCCCACCTTCCAAATCCATAACTTTTTTAATTTTTTCATCAATAAAGCCGTATAAGGGATTTATTTTTTCAGAACGAATTTTAATTTTTCATGGCACCATTTAGTGTACCATATAATGTACTGAGAAACTACAAAAAAAAAATTGTGTGGTGGAATTGGGAAAAAACATTAATGCCTCCATTTTTATTTGGATTTTGTTTTTACAGCAGTCACCAAGCAATAAAAATGACACCTTAACTTTATTCTGCAGGTCCATACGATTGTGACGATAAGAAATGTATATAGTTTTTTTATGGTGTACTACTTTAACAAGAAGTGTCGCCATATTCTGAGAGCCATAGCTTTTTTATTTTTCTGTTGATGGAGCGGTGTGAGGGCTATGGGGCAAACTGTAGTTTTTAGGGTACATAAGACTTTCTGATCACTTTTATTCCATTTCTTTGTGGGAGATGCGGTGACCAGAAAAAACAGTGATTCTGGAGTTTAATATTTTTTTTAATGGAGTTCACTGTGTGGGTTAAATAATGTTATGTTTTAATATTTCTGACTTTTATGGAAGCGCAGATGCCAATTATGTTTAAAGAGGCTCTGTCACCACATTATAAGTGCCCTTTCTCCTACATAAGGAGATCGGCGCTATAATGTAGGTGACAGCAGTGCTTTTTATTTAAAAAAAATGATCTATTTTTACCACTTTATTAGCAATTTTAGATTTATGCTAATGAGTTGCTTAATGACCAAGTGGGCGTATTTTTACTAAAGACCAAGTGGGCATTGTACAGGGGAGTGGGTCTGGAGTGGGTAGCCTTGTTGGCTGCACATACAGCACAGGAAGAAACGAAGTCCACAATATCTTTGGGCAGAGTGGGCCACCAGAAATGGAGAGCAATCAAATCCCGGGTCTTACATAACCCCGCGTGACCTGCCAGTCTAGAGGAGTGACCCCAGCGGAGGATTCTTCCACGATCAGCCAGGCACACAAAAGTCCTCCCAGGAGGAATGTCCTCAATCTGCAGGGGATTGACCGAGACAACGCAGGATGGGTCGATAATATTCTGTGGATTCTCAATGGTGTCTTCTGTCTCGAAACACCTGGACAAGGCATCGGCCCTCACATTCTTGTCGGCCGGGCGATAGTGAAGCTCAAACAGAAACCTTGCAAAGATCAGTGACCACCTGCCCTGACGAGGGTTCAGCCGTTGGGCCGTCTGGAGGTAGGTCAGATTTTTGTGGTCTGTAAAAATCAAGATGGGGTGAGCTGCGTCATCTAGTAGATGTCTCCACTCCTCCAGAGCCAATTTGATTGCCAGTAACTCAAGATCCCCAATTGAGTAGTTGCGTTCTGCAGAAGAGTAGAGCTTAGAGAAGTATCCACATACCCTTGACTTGCCCTTGGGACCTCTCTGGAACAGGAGTGCACCAGCACCGACAGAGGATGTGTCCACCTCCAACGAGAACTGTAGGGAAACGTCTGGATGATGGAGGATAGAGGCTGACGTGAAGGCACTCTTCAGGCTGTTGAATGCGGACTCTGCCTTGGGAGTCCACACCTTGGCGTTCATACCCTTCTTAGTAAGTTTAGAGATGGGAGAAGTCAGTGAAGAGAAGTTCGGAATAAACTGCCTGTGAAAGTTAGCAAATCCCAAAAAGCGCTATATGGCCTCAAGCCTTGAGGACGTGGCCACTCCAGGACAGACTTTACCGTCTCAGCATCCATCTCGAGGCCTCGATTCGAGACAATGTAGCCCAGGAAGGGTAGAGCACTTCTCCAACTTGGTGTACAGACGATTCTCCCTTAACCGTAGCAGAACCTGACGGACATGTCTCTGGTGTGTCACAGGATCTGGGGAGAAAATCAAGATGTCATCAAGGTAGACTACAACACAAACATATAGGAGGTCACGGAAAATGACATTAATGAACTCCTGGAAGACCACGGGGGCATTACACAGGCCATAGGGCATTACTAGATACTCATAGTGTCCATCACGGGTGTTAAATGCAGTCTTCCATTCATCGCCCTGACGAATCCGGATTAGGTTGTAAGCCCCACGCAGGTCTAGTTTAGAAAAAAAATTTGCACCACGTATTCGATCAAACAGTTCGAAGATCAGTGGCAATGGATATTTATTCTTCACCGTGATCTGGTTACGACCACGGTTGTCGATGCAAGGGCGAAGAGAGCAATCTTTCTTTTTGACGAAGAAGAACCCGGCTCCTGCCAGGGAGGAAGCCCCTTTCTAGGTTCTCCTTCACATAGGCGGACATGGACAGAGTCTCTGGCAAGGAGAGGGGATATACCCTACCACGGGGAAGGGATGCACCAGGTATCAGTTCAATAGGGCAGTCATACGCCCGATGTGGAGGCAAAGTCTCCACCTCCCTCTTGCTGAAGACGTCCGAAAAGGCAGCATAATGACCCGGCAATCCTGTCAATGACTGGGGTAGCGAAGGCTGAGCCGAACGAATCCTCACCAGGCAACGACCTTGACACTCAGGACCCCACTAAAGAACCTCTCCAGAATTCCAGTCCAGAACTGGGGCATGCAGTCGGAGCCAAGGCAGGCCCAGCAACACAGGGTTAACGGCTTTGGATAGGACATAGAACGACAGTTCGGAGTGAAGAGCTCCCACTTGGAGCCTCAGCGGCTTGGTCACAGCAATAACTGGGTCTGGCAGAGGTAGTCCATTCACTGAGGCAACTATCAACGGGCACTCCAGGAGGGTGGTGGGTAACTGCAGAAGGTCCACCAGATCTCTGCGGATAAAATTAGCAGCGGAACCAGAGTCCAGATACGCAGAGACCTGATGCGTTCTCTCGCCGACCACTATAGTCACAGGTATGGACAATTTAGATGGAAGTACATCTTTACCCAGGGTCGTCACTCCAAGCTGCCCTTATATTCTCCTGTAAAATGTTTTCATGCACCTTTGCTCCATCAATGATTGTAAGGAGTCCAGGCCGTAAGGAAGAAAAGCAGCTCTAAACCATGATGCTTCCTCCACCATTCTTCACAGTTGGGATGAGGTATTGGTGTTGGTATGCAGTGTTCTTTTTCCTCCTAACATAGCATTGTGCATTTGTGCTAAAAAGTCTTTCTATAGAATATATTCCCAGAATTATTGTGGAACATCCAGGGGGACTTGTGCAAACTTGACATGGGCCTCAATGTTTTTTTTTGGAAGCAGCGGCTTCCTTCGTGGTGTCCTTCTATGAACATTATTCTTGTTCAGTGTCTTTCTCATAGTGGACACATCAACAGATGTTTTTTCACCTTTTAGAGTCTTCAGTACATCTTTTACATATACCCTTGGGTACTTTTTCAACTCTTTCAGCATTGCCCATTGTGGTCTTGAAGTGATGTCAACAGAATGCCTACTCCTAGGGAGAGCAGCAATACTCTTAAATTTTCGCTACTTGTAGACAATTTGTCTAACCATGGTTTTATGTGCACCCCGGTCTTTAGCAATGCTTTTTCTAGCTTTGTGTGACTGTATAACATGCCTTCAGAGGTCTTCTAAATGTTGATTTAACTAAGAGCATGGTACACACTAATGGATCTTTCTTGAGAAGAACGGATTTGTCACTAACCAGGCTTATAAAACAGGGCAAAGCACATGTGAAAACCTAATTTACAATCTCATCTTTTTAATTGAAACACTTTTCTCCAGTTAGTTCTTGGAGAATTCATTAATACAGAGGTTTACTTACTCTTTCTTCTTGCACTGTGGATGTTTACTCAATGTGCTGTATAAAAGACACGAACAGTACAACTCTTTGTGTGTTATTAGTTTACTTAGATTGTGTTTGTCTATAATTATGACTTAGATAAAAATCAGACAACAAATTACAAATTATTTGTAATCAATGCAGATATCCAGGTCATTCCGAAGGGTTCACTTATCTTATCTTTCAACTGTGATAGTATATATATATATATATATATATATATATATATAAATATTTATATATATATATATATGTATATATGTCAATATAAATGCATTCTCGCTGCCCTTGGTAGCTAGAACATATTTGAAGCATCTATCTAAAAGATCAGCAATTCCCCAGATTTCAGCTTAGGCTGCTGATAAGAAACGTCAAATATCATTCATGATAACTTCTAATAAAAATAAGCTTACAGTTGAAGAATCTCACTCCTTTATTCCTTTTGCTGTCATAGAATTCCTCAAAAGGAGCTTAGCATTAGAAAACTAAGCTGCTAATTCTACTTATTGTTAAACAACAGCTTATTTCAGTGTATACCAAAAGCTGCAAAATAATACCTATAGAACTGTAACTTTTTTTGTGGAATTAAGATTGCACAAAAAATGCTTCCATTCATAAACATATTTTATAAAATTCTATTCTTCGTCCCTTGTCCAAAATGTCACTTCTACCATCTCTAGAAAACATAATATATTACATTTGACATTGTACTGCCTTTTTGGCATATTCATCAGGGGGGGTTCTAAAGTTTGAGACTTTTTATAGATCGAATGCACAGATGAGATGAGAGTGACTTTTGATATATCAGTTAGATAGACCTGGATGAATCACTTATGGACACAGGGCATCATTTTGAGTCAGGTGTGGGAGGGGTAATGGCGTGGGCTGCTATCATAAAGAATGATCTGGTAGCACTCTCTTATGGCATGTTGAGACGTGGCTGAATTTGTCCGCTGCAAATATTGCTGAAAAATCACGGCAATTACCCAACGAATCTGCAGTAACATCTGCATATTTGACAGGTAATTCAGATGTTGCGGATATCACAGTGGATTCCTCCACATCTGAACATGCCCTAAAATCATCTCTTAAAACTACCACCAATTTGTGGAAGACACTTCTTCAAAAAGTAGTATAATATTTCAGTAGCATTCAACAAGACCATAATATTTTTTTCAGGAAAATGCTTCATCTCATGCATTGAAAATACTCTGGTACTTCGCTTACAAAAAATATTTCATGGGCCCCATTTGAATGACCTGGCCCATTATCTAACAAAACCCAAAGTACTTTGCACATTACCACTTTTTTTCTACTTGTCCCCATACCATACCCTAATTGACATGTCCTTCAACTAAGCCCAAGACTGGAAGACGTCTTACATAACTCTTTATAGCAGAACACCGGCCACTGTGCATGCCTGTGCAGGCGGAGTCCCTTTTTTTTTTTTTACCAGAGCTGGCCACTCCAAAGCAAAGTGAATGCAAGCTCCGCTGCCTATGTCAGGAGGTCAGTGCTCAGCCTGTGGCTGACCACCTCTGATTATTTAACCCTTTCACGCCACAGCCCTTTTTCAGATTTTCATTTTAGTTTTTCCCTCCCCACCTTCCAAAGGCCATAACGCCTTCATTTTTCCATCGATATAGTACTACGAGGGCATGATTTTTGCGGGACAAGTTGTAGTTTTTCGTAGCACCATTTATTTTGACATATAATGTACTAGGAAACGGGAAAAAAATTATTTCTGGGGTAGAAAATTAAAACAACATGTTAATTTCATTCTATGGGTCAATACGATTACGCCGATACCAAATATGTAAAGTTTTTTCTATATTTTACTACTTTAACAAGTAAAAACCTAAGTGTAAAAAAGAAAATTTATTTTTTTTCGCCAAATTCCAAGAGCCGTAATGTATTTTTTTTGCGGGATAAGCTGTAGTTTTTAATAATACCATTTTGGTGTAAATGTGACGGTTTGATCACTTTTTATTAAAAAATAGAGATTCTGGCGTTTACAATTTTTTTTTTTACGGCGTTCACCGTGCCGGTTAAATAATGATATATTGTGATAGATCAGACTTTTACGGACGCGGCGATACCAATTATGTTTATTTATTTACATTTTTACTATGCTCTAGGGGGAAAATGGGAAAAGGGGGTTTTTTTGAACTTTTCATTTTTTTATTTTTTTTACACAAAAAAACAACTTTATTTAACTCATTTTTAAATTTTTTATTAGTCCCCCTAGGGGACTTCTACCAGCAATCGTTAGATCGCTTGCACGATATACTGCAATACTAATGTATTGCAGTATATCGTGATTCTGACAGTCTCCTATGAAGCCCTGCCGGAGGCCCATTGTGGTCTTGAAGTGATGTCAACAGAATGCCTACTCCTAGGGAGAGCAGCAATACTCTTAAATTTTCGCTACTTGTAGACGATTTGTCTAACCATGGTTTTATGTGCACCCCGGTCTTTAGCAATGCTTTTTCTAGCTTTGTGTGACTGTATAACATGCCTTCAGAGGTCTTCTAAATGTTGATTTAACTAAGAGCATGGTACACACTAATGGATCTTTCTTGAGAAGAACGGATTTGTCACTAAGGGTATGTTCACACGTAGTCAACAAAAACGTCTGAAAATCTAGAGCTGTTTTCAAGGGAAAACAGACCCTGCTTTTCAGACGTTTTTTTTACCAACTCGCATTTTTCGCGGCGTTTTCACGCCGTTTTCGCGGCATTTTTTACGTCCGTTTTTGGAGCTGTTTTCATTGGAGTCTATGAGAAAACAGCTCCAAAAACGTCCAAAGAAGTGTCCTGCACTTCTTTTTACGAGGCGTAATTTTACGCTTCGTAATTGCCGTACGACGCGTAAAATTACGCGTCGTGTGGACAATACAGCGTTCTACCCATAGAAAGTAATGGGCAGATATTTGACGACGTATTTGAGACGTATTTCCAGACGTAAAACGAGGCAAAATACGCCTCGTATACGTCTGAAATTTGGCCGTGTGAACATACCCTAACCAGGCTTATAAAACAGGGCAAAGCACATGTGAAAACCTCATTTACAATCTCATCTTTTTAATTGAAACACTTTTCTCCAGTTAGTTCTTGGAGAATTCATTAATACAGAGGTTTACTTACTCTTTCTTCTTGCACTGTGGATGTTTACTCAATGTGCTGTATAAAAGACACGAACAGCACAACTCTTTGTGTGTTATTAGTTTACTTAGATTGTGTTTGTCTATAATTATTACTTAGATAACAATCAGACAACAAATTACAAATTATTAGTAATCAATGCAGATATCCAGGTCATTCCGAAGGGTTCACTTATCTAATCTTTCAACTGTGATAGTATATATATATATATATATATATATATATATATATATATATATATATATATATATGTGTGTATATATGTCAATATAAATGCATTCTCGCTGCCCTTGGTAGCTAGAACATAGCGAGAGATCACACAGTTTGTCCTTGTCAGCCAAGAGCTGAAAAGTGAGTTACTCCCGCCACCATGGAACAGAAGAAGAAGAATTTTTCTCTTCTGTTCCTTTGTGGCGGCGGAGCTGCAAATCTGCACTGAATCTGCAGCAACATTTTCATATTTGACAGGTAATTCAGACGTTGCGGATATCACAGTGGACTTGCATTGCAAAGGCTGAAATCCGCAGTGAAATTCCGCTGCTTCTCCGCAACAGAATGTGCATGCTGCGCAGTGAAAATTCTGCACTGCAGCCTAAATTCCGCACTGTTATTTCCGCAATGTCTGACCTAATATAACCGAAAAGCACAGCATGGATCAGAACAGCCCAACAGAAGTACCTTGCGGCTGTCAGCAAACAAGAAATTAATTAGTGTGATATGAGCTAGATCCTGGGGCGTGTACCCACATAAGCATCCGAAACATAAATATATAACCTACAAAAGAAGATGCCTGAAGACTGGAAGTATATGAAATTGAGAAAATACTTTATTGAAAACAACATATAGACATACTAGAATAAAAAACGGATCCAAAAACCAACAGGTTAAAAGGACATGCAAGCCATGCAGCTCATAAGGTAAGTAGTATATGAAAATAGATGCATGAAAAAATGCCTGGTAGTGAACACTAACGCTATAACACTTATCACAGAGACAAATGAACTCCTACCCAGCACAGTTAGTAACAACATGAAGTAAGGAAAAACATAACGAAATGATTATGAAAACAGGTATGTGTGAACAAGGCAGATAGAACACATTTCTAATAAATGAGCGAATAGTGATGGGAAAACGTACCCATAATGAGTCCAGGACTGAATGCACAGCAGTATGTCCACCCCAACGCGCGTTTCGGCGCTAATGCCTTCGTCTGGGGGTAGTGCTGGACAATGTACGTACCACTTTAAAAAGGGGAGACCAGCCAATGATGATAGAGTATCCAAAATGAGGGTCCCAAGAATAAAAAGTGTGTACATACCTCGCTGTCTGAATACAGGTCGCTGCCTCGAGGTGAAGCAAGATGGCCGCGCCGCCGGAAACACCGCCGATGAGGGGCCGGACTCAGAGACGCGTCACCGCGTCAGCTGACACGGTCACGTGAGTCCGAGATCCGACACGTCACCAGCGATGGAACGGAGGCCCGTCACTCGTCCACCCAAAGGAGCGACACAGCGAGGAAGGGGTAACCCTGGGATACAAACACATAATAAATTGGCTGGTATAAGAAATATAGAGAAATGTTAGGTGTATTGGCCAAAATCATCTGTGCAACCATACCAAATATATGTGTTTGATATATTAACATGAATTGAATAAATTAATAAATAAACAGATGCTAACAAAAAAGTGTATAAGAGTGCATAACATGAGAGTGGGTAATAACACTCCACAACAAGAAACACAATATACAAATATGTGCCAAAAAAGCATGTGAGGAGTGGAATGAAGGGGAGGGGGGGGAAAAAGAGAAGGGGGACGGGGGGACGGGGGGAACGGGGGACAAAAGACCGTGTGGGTGACATGTGTGTATGTGTGCAAGTAACGAACAGCACCGACGACAGAAAAAGAAAACCATCGCATGGGGCCATATAACGGTGAAGATGAAAAATAATAATAAAATTTATATGAATAAACGTATGCAGTGAGTGATGGAGAGTGATGGAATGAATAAAAGAATGAAGAACATCAATAAAAGTTATAATAAAAGTATGTAGGTGAGGTGTGGGTGCAAAATAAATATGTGTATATAGTCATAACAAGAATAAGTGCACATGAGGTATTGTGATATGTAAAATATATTCATATTTATTGTGTTGGAAAATAGCAAAAATAGTAGTACAGTGGTATAATTGTGATACATAAAAGATAATATTTATTATATTTAAAAAAGTCAAAAATAGTTGCAATAGTATAATAGATGAACACAATGAAGAGGCCAGACGAATAATGATTCAAGATGAAGATCCCCAAGAAACGTGGACAAACAGGAAATCCAGATATGCTGAGAAAAATCTCAATTTAAAAGAATCTAATCTGTCGAATACAAAATAAAAAATGTTAAAATCACGTAAACACAAACTCTATGTATATACACATATCTATGATTAAACTAATAAAAGAAACCAACACCACTAAAAGTACTGGCAATCAGAGAAATGATGAGAACCCCATGGTCTCGTTGAGACCCTTGGGGTGCATGGTTTGGAGCCTCCAAATCCATTTGCACTCCCTCTGTAGTAGACGCTTTTTAATGTCACCCCCACGCATGTCCAGATTAATGTGGTCAATGCCCCTCACCTTCAACATACTGGATCTACAAGCATGGTGTAGGCGGAAATGTCTAGGGATTGTTTTAAGTTGTTCAACATCGTCTGTATTATTCGCGTTTTCGATGTCCCTAACGTGCTCTCTGACTCGCAACCGTAATTCGCGGGTGGTCATGCCAATATATATCAGCGGGCACGGGCAAGTTGCATAGTAGATGACCCCTTTAGTGTTACAAGATATGGGCCAACAGATTTTGAAATTGTTGGTACCACTAGAGTCCACAAAAATGTTCGACCGTTCTACATTGGGGCAGCTAATACAGTCACCACACGGTTTACAGCCCCATTTGGGTCCTTTTGTGCCAAAAACCTTGCCAGGCTTGGTAGGTGAAAGATAGCTGTGTACCATGGCATCACGCAGATTGGGAGCTCTGCGTGGCGCCATGGCAGGGTAGTGTGGAAGAACCCTCTGTAGAATGGAATCGGTCATCAAAATGGGCCAAAATTTATTCAAAGTATCCCGCATCTCAGCCCAGCGTGAGTTAAAGGTGGTAACAAATCTCACCTTTGGTTGTTTACGTTCCTTAGGAGTAACCTGGAGTAGTTGTTGTCGACTCACTACTGATGCACGATGACGGGCTTTACGTATACAACGTTGACTGTAGCCTCTCTGTGTGAACCTATCTCCCAATTCATCAAAACGTGATTTAAGGTCAACTTCACTAGAGCAAATCTTCTTGACGCGTAAAAATTGGCCTACTGGGATCGCATCAATAGTATGTCGAGGATGTGAAGAGGTGGCGTGCAAAAGTGAATTAGTTGATGTCTCCTTTCGAAAAAGGTCCGTCTGCAAAAGACCATCAAAATCCTTTTTAATCAAAATATCCAAAAAATCAATATTAGAATGACTCCATTTATAAGTGAGTCTAATATTGAGGGAATTACTATTCAAAGCATTGATGAACGTTGAGAGATCGTCTGAAGTACCCTGCCAGATCATGAAAATGTCATCAATGAACCGTGCCCAAAACAGGACACGGCTCATCGATGGCCCATGATCTGACATGAAAAGGTTCCTCTCCCACAGCCCCAGGAACAAATTAGCATATGAGGGTGCGCAAGCTGCCCCCATAGCCGTGCCCTGCGCAGTGAAAATTCTGCACTGCAGCCTAAATTCCGCACTGTTATTTCCGCAATGTCTGACCTAAGTTGCCTAAAAATGTATAGAAACCAATTAAAAAAACAGAGCTGCTGCAGAGTTCCACTGCGGACTGTCTGCAACGGAATTCATCAGCAATTCCACCACGTCTGAAGGTGCCCTTAGTGACCAGGCCAGTAAAGGCCTTAACCCCTTTCCTGCTCCATGATGTACTATTAGGTCATGGTAAGTGCATCATTTGCGCTCCATGACCTAACAGTACGTCACGGGAGGATCGGCCATTTCGGCCATCCTCCCGGCACATACAGGAGCTGTGACAACTGCTGTCTCATACAGCAGTTGCCGTAGTTCCTTCAGCGGAGACCGATCGCATTGTCCCCGCTGATTAACCCCTTAGAAGCCGCATTCAATAGCGATCGTGGCTTCTTAGGGGTTTAACCACCATCGACGTCCCGCTACATGATAGCAGCAACCGGAGGCCTAACAATGGCCTCTGGCTGTGCCACCTATGGAAACCTAGTACGTATGTCCTGACAAAAGTCAGGACCCACTATGCTTGGGTTGACAGCTGACAGCTCTAATACACTGCACTACTCATGTAGTGCAGTGTATTAGAATTGTGATCACTGCCTCCTGCCTTCAAGTCCCCTCGGGGACAAAATAAAATAGTAACAAAAAAGTTGTGTGAAAATAAATTAATAAAAGTTTTAAACTAATAAGAGTAAAAATCCCCCTTTTCCCCTTATTAGTCCTTTATTATTATTAAAAAATAAAAATAAATAAACCATACATAATTGGTATCGCCACATTCGTAACGGCCTGAACTACAAAAGTATTTAGTTATTTATCACGTGCGGTGAACGCCATAAAATAAAATAATAATAAACCATATCAGAATCACAATTTTTTGTTCACTTCACCTCGCAAAAAATGGAATAAAAAATTAGCAAAAAGTTGCATGTACCCAAAAATGGAACTTATCAAAACTACAGTTCGTTATGCAAAATACAAAATGTGTTGCGTTTCTCTAGTAAAACCTTCTGTTTTACAGAAAAAATTGAATAAAAAGGATTTTCTGCCAAAGAAAAGAAATTTGAAAATTGCACCTTTACTTTGCTTTAAAGAGGCTCTGTCACCAGATTAAGTGCCCTATATTCTACATAATATGATCGGCGCTGTAATGTAGATAACAACAGTGGTTTTTATTTTGAAAAACAATCATTTTTGAGCAAGTTATGAGCAACTTTAGATTTTTAGATTAGAGGGGTCCAGTTTTTAAAATGGGGTGTTTTATGGAGGTTTCGAATATAGAAGGCGCTCAAAGCCACTGTAGAACTGAACTGGTACCTAAAAAAAAAGAGGTTTTTGAATTTTTCTTTAAAATATGAGAAATTGCTGCTGATGTTCTAAGCCTTGTAACATCCTAGAAAAATATAAGAATGTTCAAAAAATGATGCCAACATATAGTACACATATGGAAAATGTGAACTAGCAACTATTTTGTGTGGTATTACTATCTGTCTTACAAGCAGATACATTTAAATGAAGAAAAATGCTATTTTTCACAAATAAACACTGAATATATCAACCAAATTTTACCACTAACATAAAACCCAATGTGTCACAAGAAAACATTTTCAGAAGTGCTTGGTTTGGTGTATGCATTCCATAGTTATTACCACATAAAGTGAGACATGTCATATTTGAAAAATGGGCTCCGAGCATTAAAGCCAAAACTAGGCTGCGTCCTTAAGGGATTAATGACAAGCTCCATTTTTCAGTTTTTGCCTCTCTGACTATCAGCAGTCATAACTTCTTTAATTTTCCAATGACATGGCTATATGAGGCCTTGTTTCGAGAATTTTTTTTTTATCTGCATGGTTTGGTGGTAGAAAAAAATTACTGTGTATGTTATATCATTCATATTTGTGGCGTGAATATAGAAAAATGCAATTTTCGGCATTGTTTTTTTTTGTTTATTTTTTATCCCGTTTACTTTTTGTGCTAAATAACCTGTTAAATTAATTCTTCAGATTATTACGGTTCTGTAGATACCTAATATGTGTAGGTTTTTTGTTTTTATCTGTAATGTATGGGCAACAAAATATATTTTATGCAAAATATTGGCTTTTTTTCTTTTCTTTTTTTTGTTACATTTTGTTTTCAATCCCACAGGGAAACTTTATTTACAACTTTATGTTTTAACTTATAATGTATTAGCACACTCCTGTATACTAATAGATTATACTGTGTCACTATGTCACATGCTGCTGTTAGAACAGCACATAGTGTGCCCTAACAGCAGCCTTACTGAGCAGACAGCCCTGGGGTCCTTTCACCAAAAGACGTCACTTTAGACTGGGGACCCGCACCGCCTGCCGTCAAAAGACAGCGGGCGGTCGTGAAGGGGTTAGACTCCTTTTCATATGTACAGCGCCTTGGAATTTAATGGTGCTGTAAAATAATGGTGTTATTATTATTCTTATTAGTAGTAAAAGTAGTAGTAGTAGTAGTAGTAGTAGTAGTAGTTCGTTCTGCCAACGACCTTAGATTAAAATCCTCCATAACCCGAACCTCCCACTCCCGTCTCCAAGATTTTTCTCGTGCTGCACCAGTCCTCTGGAATGCGCTACCCCAGACAATCAGATTAATTCCCAATATCCCAATATCCACCGTTTTAAACGTGCCCTGAAAACACATCTATTTAGACAGGCCTATAACATTCCCTAATCTGACTTCTTTCCATGGCCCTCCTTCTAGATTAGTCTTCAGAATTAGATTCCCTCACACTCCTTCTCTTCATGTCAGTCATACACGGATACTGGCTGGTGACCGGCTCATGCAGCTTTATGTGTACCACCCCATGTGTATAAAAATGGCTGGACTATTGTACAGACCAAACACTGTTACACTTTGTGTCTCCCTTATTTCCTGATAGATTGTAAGCTCTTGCGAGCAGGGTCCTCATTCCTCAGGTTTGAATTGTAAATTAACTTTGTCACTATGTAATGTCTGATATTGTTTGTTTCATGTTCCGTCTAAATTGTAAAGTGCTGGGTAATATGTTGGCGCTATATAAATAAAGATTATTATTATTAGTAGTAGTATAAATAGTAAGAATGCTTATTATGTAGAACTATATCTTTTTTTTTCAAATCCAAAAACACTTTTTGAATATTGTCCTAGTGATACTACAGGGTGGGCCATTTATATGGACACACCTAAATAAAATGGGAATGGTTGGTGATATTAACTTCCTGTTTGTGGCACATTAGTATATGGGAGGGGGGAAACTTTTCAAGCTGGGTGTTGACCATGGTGGCCATTTTTAAGTCGGCCATTTTGTATCCAACTTTAGTTTTTTCAATGGGAAGAGGGTCATGTGACACATCAAACTTATCGAGAATTTCACAAGAAAAACAATGGTGTGCTTGGTTTTAACGTTACTTTATTCTTTCATGAGTTATTTACAAGTTTCTGACCACTTATAAAATGTGTTCAAAGTGTTGCCCATTGTGTTGGATTGTCAATGCAACCCTCTTCTCCCACTCTTCACACACTGATAGCAACACCGCAGAAGAAATGCTAGCCCAGGCTTCCAGTATCCGTAGTTTCAGTTGCTGCACATCTCGTATCTTCACAGCATAGACAATTGCCTTCAGATGACCCCAAAGATAAAAGTCACCTCAAGGCCACGGGATATCTGAAATTGCTACATGATTATGTGTTTCCCTATTTATGCACTGAAGCTGGCACGTTCCCTGAGTTTTTCCAGCAAGATGGTGCACCACCACATTATGGGTGTCAGGTCCGAGCATTCCTAGATGAACAGTTTCCTGGAAAGTGGATTGGTCGTCGTGGGCCAGTTGAATGGCCCCCTAGGTCTCCCAATCTGACCCCCTTAGACTTTTATCTTTGGGGTCATCTGAAGGCAATTGTCTATGCTGTGAAGATACGAGATGTGCAGCAACTGAAACTACGGATACTGGAAGCCTGTGCTAGCATTTCTTCTGCGGTGTTGCTATCAGTGTGTGAAGAGTGGGAGAAGAGGGTTGCATTGACAATCCAACACAATGGGCAGCACTTTGAACACATTTTATAAGTGGTCAGAAACTTGTAAATAACTCATGAAAGAATAAAGTAACGTTAAAATCAAGCAAACCATTGTTTTTCTTGTGAAATTCTCGATAAGTTTGATGTGTCACATGACCCTCTTCCCATTGAAAAAACTAAAGTTGGATACAAAATGGCCGACTTCAAAATGGCCGCCATGGTCAACACCCAGCTTAAAAAGTTTCCCCCCTCCCATATACTAATGTGCCACAAACAGGAAGTTAATATCACCAACCATTCTCATTTTATTTAGGTGTATCCATATAAATGGCCCACCCTGTACATAGCTTTAATGTTATTATTCAAGCCCCCAAAGAAATTTTAGGCTCTGCAACTACAAGCCAGAAACTCTTTGATTATATGACAAATGCCAATGGATGTTTACTATCTAAACAAACACAGCAGCTCCTGTAGTCCTAGTGTCTACGGGACTAAACAGCAAAACATAACACAGCATAATATTTATAAATGTTGTTCTTTTTATTTCCTCTAGAACCCTTTTGAATGATGGAATCTTATTATTTAAAATTGTATTTTTACAGATTTATGTGCTAAATTTGGAAAGATTGTGGAAATAATGGATTAGATGCAAATTTTTGGTGTCTCCCCTTCCCCCCTAGAGCTGTCAGCATCTGGGGTCTCTGAAGCTTCAGGCATTGAATTTGGTAATGGTAATATTTTATTTGGACCTCCTGGACCCACTCAGGACCTTTTCCTAAGGAACTTGTTCATTTTGTATTGAGATTTGACACAGTTACTAGCCTAATATCACCTCCTTCACCAGCATTAGGTTTAATGATGGACCATTAGCTGTTGTGGTCCTTGAAAAATTGGGTCTGTGGCCCTTTAGACTGTAATCAGGTAAAAAATTTAAGCAGATATACACCCCCAAAAAAAAAAAAAGTCCAGAAAAATTGGAGCTATGCTCCGCACGCCTTTGTCAATGTGATGTAAGAGGGGTTAATATGTACCACAAATTTTGGGGAAGGTGAGCAGGCATCAGCTTAAAGTGTGACCTATGGTAAGCAAAATGCGGCTTCAAGAATTGAGCCAGGCTCCAGAGAATCCTCAAAGATCTTAACTATGTACTATTGTTTCCGCAGTAGTGGGATAGGACAGTGCTTCTGTATGGAGAAAAGCTAGCAAGGTGGGGGGGAATGTTCAGTCGTTGGAATCACCATTTCCTGAGTTGAAGCAGCAACTGTAGAATGTGCTCGGCCTGATGTAAGAAGAAGAGCTGAGCCACAAAGATGGTGGCCGCAGGCTTTTTCACCCGGTCTCCAGCTGCAACAATAGTGCAATGAAACAAATCACAAATATGAGCAATATTAATTTAAGATCACTGAAAAAAAGGCAAACTTACACACAATGGCAGATGCACGCACCACATAAGGACGCAGACAGACTACAATGCTACATAGAGGGAGTTTGCACAGGTGCAAATATACTGATGAACAGACACTCTCACGCCTACTATTCAAAAGAGGGGTGGCTGCTTAGTATTATCATTGCACACAGATATGGCTTCTATAAGTGTGCCAGTTACACGGTTACATCTAGTGCACCATGCTGGCATACAGCCTATTAGTTACGCCCAAACTATTAGATTAGGCGGGCTGCCCAGCACATTATAAGTGCACCTCACAAAGTACTGACATACTATTCTCACCTAGCACTAGACCTGGCTGCATCCTGAAAAGATATCCATGATAAACTATAGATATTCATGATAAACATGAGGTATTGGTTGATATTTTGGCCAAAATACGCAAGCTCGCAACCCGCGTTAAGTGTCCTCATCATATTACGAGATCCTACATTCCTGTTATCACTGTAAAAAACAAAACTTACTCACAATGGCAAATGCACGCACCAATTCACATGAGGGGGCTGCCCAGCACATTATAGGTGTACCACACAAAGTACTGACACACTATTCTCCCCCAGCAATAATAGTGCAATGCCGGGATATTTAGAAGCACAGATAAGTGGCCAGTGTTATCTAAAGGGGGAGGTTAGCAGGACAACCTCTGTCCCACTTCTGGTGATCCAGCAGGTCGTGTCACTTACGCAAGGTCGATGCTTCCACCATGGTGAAGGCCTTGGAAGTCCGTGGTCCTCCGAGTGGAAGAGAGAGTTCGAGGATCCCGCAAAATTGGTCCCTCAATGTTTGGCAGTGATGTCCAACTGTGTGGAGCCATAAATCAGGCTCCCTAACAAATGTTCTCAGTGCTGTCCAGTGATAATGTCTGTTTTGGCATACCTTAGGTATGTCCAAACAGATGCCTTTATTGTAATAAAGCATAGGATATGCTACACATGTCTAAAGTGGAGTGTGTGACCCCCACTTTTCAGGAGAATGGCGGTACAAGTCAAGTGGCGATGGTTTCTAAAAGGAGGAGAAGCCAAGGAGAGCTGGCGATTACACCACTGCACATGCAAATCACAGATTACTTCTGCTGGGCAAACTTCCTTCTGTACATATCATAATCAGTGTATGGGCACACTGTGGCTGTTATGGTTATAGGAGCACTGTGACTGACACTTATGGAGGCACTGTGGCTAAAATTGTTAGGGGCACAGATGCTGTAAACAATTAAGTTAACACACACCACAGATACAGCCATGTAAACAAGCACATGTGTCTATGTGTCCATGAAATCCCTAAACAGATTCTGATGGAGACAGGTTGGCCAACCATAGAGTGAGCACTATGTGTATAATCTTCTATGTTTGGGCATTACTGTGTGTCACAATTTTAGAAGCTTCATTAGACCTGGGCACCTTGTCTGAGACCTCTGGTGGTTTTGGAAATGTGGCGATGGTATTTAAAGTCTTGAATAGTATTCAAAAATATTTGTCACTCTCAAGTCTCTGAAAATGAAGTATGTGGGAACCATTATAAAAGCACAAAATAACAGCAATTATGAATTGTATTTATTCAACCATTTGTAGTTTTCTTCAGAAGATTTTTTTTGTTACTAATCATTTGATTTTTTCGGTTCTGCTGCAACTACTTACAAATTAGCCTTTATTAAAGATAAGCCTTATTCATGCATATCACAGAACACATTAATGCTTCATCTCCAAGTATTTTTAATTGTATAAAAACTTCACTGCTACTATTTGCTTGCTGTAATTTGTATTTCTATATTTTTTTGTAAATGGAACAGTCTTTTATATACTGTAACTATTCATGCAGTACTTACATTAGCATTATAGTATTCAATTATTTTATTATACTTCACCATTATGTAGAAATAGAATTTAATGGAACCAATTTATGTCTAACTTGCTTAATGATGTCCTAAACAAGCAGCATCTTATTCATTATAAAAGGGTGCTAATTTTAAAATGCAGAACAAGGTTTAAGAAGTGATGAGCGATACCAGAGGTGGGTCAAGCTCTTTTTTTATACACACATTTGTCACTCGATCTCTTCAATCAACCACTTCTATCTACAGGGAAGCGATAATTGTTTACAGTGAGCATCTGTCACACTTCAAAAGTATTTTCCGTGTAAGGCACAGATCCCACACCAATGATTGCTTATCTTTAGAGCAGTGGAATTAATCACTGGGCCCTGGAACCTACAGCCCTATCAGCATCTGAAACACAGATGACATTTAAAGGCAGAGCATAGTTTTTTGTTGTTTTTTTAAATCCATAAATTGTGTCCCCCTCTTTGATGGCACCTTAGGCAACTGCCTACTCCACTTACTAAGGTCTTGAGTCACACTCAGTCATGTCACTGTCTTTTCAAACAACTTGAAGGGAACGCTTCTTTCTATTCTAATTTTTTGGTTCTGAGGTTAACATCTTACCATTGAACTGTGAACCTGAAAGCCAATGCTGGCTTTAGAGACATGAATATGTTGAGAGGATTGTAACATTGGACTGTGATCTATTTAAGTATTTTGTTATAGCTGAGGAGAAGAAGGCATGTAGGAAAATTAGCAATGGGGAAGTAATACAGAAAAAAAGGAGTTTTGTGAGGAAAAAGTGATAACATTTAGGTTAATAAGCAAGTCTGTGTGAATTGTGGTTCATTTATTGTTTATTTTTTGTTTATTATGGTGGTAATGGTCGTCTTCAAAGACTGAGCAGAAAGATTAGACTAAAAATTACTCAAAGATGGGAGTAAGAATATACAGGAACTAGATCATTGTTCAAAATATGAAGCTGAGGAATTAGTGGGGACTTTATGGGCAGTACTTCCGAGGTTTATCAGTGCATCTGTAAAGGATCTGCCAGACACAGCTTCTATGTCGACGCCCGTGGTTAATCAGTCTGCACCTGCTCCTAAGTCTGATAGAGTGACTCGATCATCTACCACTCGGGCTGGGAGGCTGAGAAGTGGGAGAGCCTATCACAGCCTGGCCAGACGGAGCTAGCTCCTGCCCTTTGTCTATTTATACCTTCATTTCCTGCTCCTCCTTTGCCTGTGATTCTGCCTGTTTCCTGGCTCTGCTGCTGCTGCTTGTACTATTGTCCTCTGCTTCACATTGAACCTGCTTTACTGACTACTCTCCTGCTGTGCGTTTGGTACCTCGTACACTCCTGGTTTGACTCGGCTTGTTCACTACTCTTGTTGCTCACTGTGTTGCCGTGGGCAACTTCCCCATTTCCCTAGCTTCTGTGTACCCTTGTCTGTTTGTCTGTCGTGCACATATTGAGCGTAGGGACCGTCGCCCAGTTGTACGCCGTCGCCTAGGATGGGCCGTGCAAGTAGGCAGGGACTGAGTGGTGGGTAGATTAGGGCTCACCTGTCTGTCTCCCTACCCAGTCATTAAAGCATCATGGAAGGAATGCCTTGGCAGTGGGACAATAAAACTTAAGCACTGGAAGTTGTTGGTCAGTTGCACAATGTATGGCAGGTATAATATAATAATTAGCAAAAAAAATTAGTTTATGAGGCTGACATATTTTATTTTATTGGAATAATATGAGGACTTATCCTACTCCTTTGCCGAAGAATATTTATTATTATGGCATGCAATAATTTTGTGCATTTATTTATTATGAGTCTGTTTATATGAACAGTAACTGTAAGCGGCAAAAGAGGCTGCATCACGCCAATGTCAGAAGTAGTATGACCTCTTTATAATATTATATATATCCTTGGCTATCTTCATGACAGTCAGGACTGTTGGTCTGAAGAGTCGTCAATTAGTCCATGCATGAGTTATTATTAGGTCTTTGGTAGTTTAAAATAGAAAATAATATTTCTAATTATAACCAGGACAACTGTTGCTAGATATTTTAGTAAAATATATTATCTTGGCTTTATTTGAATGTATAATTGTGTAGTTTGGCTATTCAAGGTTTAGTAATAGGTAGTAGCATAGTGCCTAATCAGTCACATGATTACCTAACAAAATAAGCGGTACTGCACTTTTTATATTAAAATGTATAGCATTGCTTATTTAGGGTATGTTCACACGGCCAAATTTCAGACGTATACGAGGCGTATTATGCCTCGTTTTACGTCTGAAAATAGGGCTGCAATACGTCGGCAAACATCTGCCCATTCATTTGAATGGGTTTGCCGACGTACTGTGCAGACGACCTGTTATTTACGCGTCGTCGTTTGACAGCTGTCAAACGACGACGCGTAAATTTACTGCCTCGGCAAAGAAGTGCAGGGCACTTCTTTGCCACGTAATTTGAGCCGTTCTTCATTGAAATCAATGAAGCACGGCTCAAGGTTTACGAGCGTCTCAGACGCCTCGTAAATTACGAGGAGGAGCTTTTACGTGTGAAACGAGGCAGCTGTTAACAGTCTGTCTTTTCACACGTAAATGCCTCTCAGCGTGTGAACATACCCTTAGAGGTTGAGAAGGCTAAAGAACAGCTTCTTTTTTAACATCACTTTTTTTTATTAATTCTACTTTCTTTGTATCTCAAAGGAGATTTAAAATCTTTTACTATAATGTGCTGGCATATACTGTATCTATTTTAGCTTGGATATAGAGATGAATAAACCACAAAAGTTTCGATTTCACAGAATCTGAAAATTTTTGGGAAATTAGGACAAAATTCTATTTGTGCACAATAGATTCACTCATCTGTATTTGTGTACTAATTGTACAATGGCAGTTGTAAGGGCATGTCTTCAATGGACATTGGTATGTCTCCCCATACAAGATACAATATGGGCTCCGATCGTGTCATAGAGATTAAACATATTTAAAACTGTTGGAAAAAACCGATGGGTCTTCAGAATTGCAACTAGTTTATGAGCATTTTCCACCACTTTTCTTCTGTCAAAGAGCAGTAGAGGAGGCAGGTGTCTCATGTAACATAGGAGCCTATTAAATAAGTATAAGTCATAAAAATAAATGCCATTGGGCCAGAAAATATTAGGCCTTGTCTGAAGTACAGATAAAGAGGGAACACCTTTCTCAGTATATTACACTTTTTTGGTTGTGTATGGTCAAAAACTGTGGTAATTCTAAAACTGTGTGTGGGTTACAGTCACCCTGTGTCTGCATTTGATTGAATAAATAAGGACACCAGTGCCACCTGTTGTTATAATAAATGGAAATAATTGTCACACAAGCAACAATTATTATAACTTGTTTCAGAGCACTAAAGTGTTTTACTCATTTAACCTATTCCTAACCTAATTTTAGTTGTTTAGTTGATGTGGACCCCAAAATTTGCTGTCAAGAACTGAATTATCGCTATGCATATATATTAAAACATGCTCTATGTTAGAACACTATAAATTTTAGTTATAAATTCCCATACGACTCCTTTAGCAGAACGATGTAGAAACATACATTGTGAATACATATGTTTTTATTATTAATTATGTAATTTATCTACAATCAGTATATTGTCAGTTAAAATAAAATGTTGTCATTTATAGTATATATTTCTGGTATATTTAAAAAACCTCTTTTGCATTTTAGTGTCTGACTTGTAGAGAAGATTGAATTCTGTTGTTTTTGACAAAATTCTTCAGGTGGAAAACACTTCTATTATACCAGACAAGAACACCTGGCATCTTAGGAGTTGTAAATATCTGGCAAAACGGAACGTGGGCAATGTTGCAGCAGATGTTTGTGATGAAACTAAGATCACCTTGAGTTGTTATGAACATGAATCTAGCAAACGGGGATAAGTTTGTCCTTTTAAAAGTACCAGCAGAATCCATGTGAACTCGTAAGAAAAAAAATACATTTTATATATATATATATATATATATATATATATATATATATATATATATATATATATATATATATATATATATATATATATTAGAAAGGCTTTATACTGTTATTAAATCCATATTAATTTTCCTATATTCACAGAAAACCGTAAAACTTTTTAAGTTTAGCACCTGAAAGGTCGAATGTTCAGATGGTCTGACATCCTCAAAAAAGTACTGTTTGCATTGATTATAAACCAAGAATCACAAAAGTCAAAATTTTAAGGGCAAGGAGTGAAAATTGAAGTGGCAGAATCAGTCGGGAGTGTGGAGTAATGTACTAGAATTATTTTTTTTATACTAAAAGGACTGGTAGTAGCCCCATGAAATGTGAGACTCACGCACCACCCATTGGGACATTGGGACCTCTATTGAGAACATTAACTGTATATTTTAATTTTTATGTACATTTGTTACTAATCCATGGGAAAGAGTATTCATTTTAGCTTTGGTTCATGTGAGTTAATTTCTTCATTCCTCTAAGAAGAAAACTGTTTAGTAAACTTTGGTCCATATTTATTATGCCGTTTATGCAGGTTTCGTGCTGTAAATTTGCGACTTTTCTCCACGCTTGCCAAATTTGGAAGGTCATGAGAAAAGATTACATGATCTCCGAAAAGGCCACATTTATTAAGAAAATTAGGTAAAAATTTCACAAATTGTAGTGCAAATCTACACCTGCTTACAATAGATGTAGATTTTATTATCTTACTGTCAGACGTGGTGAGCACCTTTTAATAAATATGGCGCAAATCACTCCAACTATCTCCTTTACTTAGACTTGTGTAAGATAAACTAGTCTTAGTAAAGATTGCAAGTTCCTTTCCTTCCTTCCCCCCCTTTCCTAAGGATAGATAGAAGATATTTAAATATGGTACTTGCTCTAAATGACTCTTTCACTGCTCAGAAGGAAGAAGATAAGGAGGGCCACTGAAAACTCATGAAAGCCCATTTTCGTGATACTGTATACATGGTGCTCAGAGGTTTAAAGTGTTGCCATGTAGCACAAGGGTCCCGGCTTGGAATCAGACCATTTGCAACATCTGGATGGAGTTTGAATATTCTCCCTGTGTTTGCCCCGGTTCTGCAGTTTCCATACTGATAGGCCAATTAGCTTCCTATGAAATTGTCCCTAATTTATATGTGTGTGTTTGAGAAAGGGAATTTAGATTGTGACTGAACTAGCGACATGGACTGGTGTGAATAATGACAATCTTTCTACCTCACAGTTTAATATGTTGGTGCTATATAAGCAACAAAAATAAATACATTTAAAAAACATGATGTACTGTATTTCAATCAGTAAAGTGTATGCTAGCATACACAGGGGCGGACATACCATTGGTGCCATCTGTGCAGATACAGAGGCGCCCAGTAGGTAAGGGGCCCACTATCACCTTAAAGCAGCCTTCTTCTGTCTATTAGATTGCATGCAAATGCCTGAGCTAATGAATTTTATGGCTAACAATTACTCATAGTGATTTATGATGTGATATTGAAAATCAGATGACTATATACTGTTCTTGCACAGGGGCCCTCAGCTGTCTGTGTCCGCCACTGAGCATAGTAGATATGGTATATTCTTTTTCTGATCACTTTTAAATAATACAATAGTTTCTTTGTTTATGCTCTTATTGTATTTTTCGAAATACTAATTCTAAATTATATCAACACTGATGTTTATATCATAAATATATAATAAATTGCAGGGGGAAAAAAATGCTTAAACAGTCACTGATGTCCTAATGTTTTTTTTCCCATATGATAGCCTACATAACTACTATCAAAAATGTAATATACATTATTTATCCAAAATGCTGTTTTCTCTCCCCCCAAAAATGTACCAGCCACTAGGTGCCTCCCTTCTGTCTAACTTGCAGTCCACTGCCTGTTGTCATTAGAAATCCGTCTCTAGAGGCAGAGACACTTAAACGGCTTACAGGTAGTAGGAGCTGGCCGTTGCTGGCATCAGACAAGCTCCCGGCTCCACATGCAAGCCTCTTCACCAGCCTTTTCCCACAACAAACACACTCTAATACATAGAGTGGTTTTCGGAACGGGCGACTTTCAATTGGCCAATGCATGTGCACATACCGGAGAAGGCGCAATGCATTATGGGACGTAAAGGAAGGGAAGTGCCAGCCTGTATAGTGTTAACAAGCTTCTCGCACTGTGTACACCCCACCCCATAATGATGTGGAAGGAAACAAGCGCCGTTAGAGAATAGGGCCGCTGCAGGAAGGGGGGGGGGAAATAACCTCATGAAATGAGAGGTACCGATTTAAACCGTTTTTCTTCTTTTTTTGTCCATTTTATTTTAGATATTGTACATGCCAAGGGGCAAGATATTTTAAAACACTGTGCTCTGTACTTTAAGGACATGCGACAAACTCACCAACCAATGGAGTTATTGTTTGAAAACTTTTTTATCTTGTTCTTAAAATTGAATTTATGAATTTATATTATGATGTGATGTCTGTGGCATACTCTCAATAATGCTTTATCAGCTGCAGCTAGAACATACTTCAGGTTGCAGTAAATGGAAAATACCTGATTAAATGTTAGCAAACAAGTTGATCTAATATGAATGAAGAGATTTTAACGTCAGGAAAAGAGAAGAATGGCATCTTCTTTTAACTAGAAACAAATTTAGACACAATAAGACACAGAAGAAAGGCCGGTGGTCTGTTGCTAGGCACCAGAGTGCTTGCCATTCCAATAACATGGGTTGAAAAGAGCAACACAATGACTGAGAATTTAAATTCTAGATAATACGATGGTTATATAAATAGATGCATTGGAAGAGACCACTGCTTCTCTATAAATCTTTAGAATTTTAGAAAGATGGCCAAACATGGATAAAATGCAGCGTTTAAAAATATCTTAAGGAGAGCACTTTATGTGGGACTTTAGTACAATAAAAAGGTAAAACTTGTTAAATGAGCAGATTCTCTGCCTCGATACAAATCCCATGAAGAAAAACTAATTTTATACATTCAGTATAGGGTACAGATATGAGGTTCACTCAAATCAAATCAGCTTTTTCTACTGTGATTTATCTTCCCATTATTGTGTTCCTTTTTCATTTGTATTGGTAAAAAATTTAATAGGTTAGCATATCTCTACATTAAATATTAGTTTAAGGCCTCATGCACACAAACGTATTTTTTTCCTCCCGTTAATACTGGCGTAAATACGGGTCGTTTGTCACACGTATTGGACACGTATTCCACCAGTATTTACGGAACCGTGCCCGTAAATACGGGTCCTGTGTCACCAGTATTCCACCCGTATTTACGGACCCGTTTTCTCTGTACTAATCGGCAGCCCCTTCTCTCTATCATTGCTGGAAAGAAAGAAGGGGCAGCCCTTTCGGGCAGAGTTTCCGCAGCGGTTGAAAGTAAAAGAAGTTCATATGTACCGTTGTTTTGGTGACGCATCCCTCTTTTGACATCCAGTCCGACCTCCCTGGATGACGTGGCAGTCCATGTGACCGCTGCAGCCTGTGATTGGCCTGTGATTGGCTGCAGCGGTCACATGGGATGAAACGTCATCCCAGGAGGTCGGACTGGAGGAAGAAGCAGGTAAGTTAACTTTTAATACTATTAACTCCAGCAGTATTCACTGTCCCGGGTACTGAAAGACTTACTGCCGATCAGTTAACTCTCTCAGCAGTCTGGACAGTGACTATCTCCTGACGTCGCCTAGCAACGCTCCCATAATTACGGGTGCACACACGTAGTCACCCGTAATTACGGGAGCCCCATAGACTTCTATGGGCCTGCCCGTGCCGTTATTACGGCCTGAAATAGGACATGTTCTATATTTTTCAACGGCACGGGCACCTTCCCGTAAGCATAAAGGAAGGTACCCATGGCCAATAGAAGTCTATGGGCCAGTAATTACGGGCCATAATTACGGCTCATAATTACGGGCGTTTTTACGTTCGTGTGCATGAGGGCTTACTCTGCAAGTAAATACATTCCAAATTTATACGATTGCCATTTTCGATAACACAATTTGAACAGATGAGAATCTTAATCATATATGAACAGTTAAAAAATGATGTCATAACCAATGGTTAACGCGGTTCTCTGCTTTGGACAATCCCTACTTTTTAGAAAAGTTCCTTGACAATAATCAGATCACATAATATCCCACTACTGGTGACAACAATGATCAGCTGTAATCTGTGAGAAAACCTAGCAGCAAGTATTCAGTTTACCTGCAGCGCCATCACAGGGGAAATTAAGCATTACACAGTGTCCATTAAAATCAATGGGTTGTCTATGTAATGTAGGACAGGGCTATGAGTTGTCTATGTAATGAAGAGGTTCAGACTACATGACCAAATTCATGTTATATGGGGAGGATCAGGCTACACAACCAGATTTGGGATCAGACTGGCATATCAGTGTACCAGAGTATTCCCCGGTAGGCCCAGGCTGTGAGACAATAATGGACCCTAAAGGTCCAGCAAAGTCACACCCATTTGGAGCCATTCGCTTAACACAAAGGTCTATTTTTCATGAGTTAATTCACAAAAAAATTTAACCTTATTAATGATATATGTGCAATGATAACAAAGTGTATACCGTAATTAAAAGAAGACATGCACTTGTTCTGTATAACTAAAGGGATGGCCTTCAAATATTTTCTAGCCCTACACTGGTCAAAATTCTGTTATAGGGGATGGTCTGGAATACATAGCTGTGATGATGTTATAGAGAAAATCCAGACTACACTGCTCGATACTGTTCTAAGGGAGATCCTTGCTACACAGTTATGGGGACAGTTTAAACTGAAGTAATCTTCAACCAACTGATTTTTTTTATTTTATTTATGATAAAACTCCGGATCCTAGGATCACAGTGATTGGAAATCCAGCACTCAGACATTTATGGCATAAAATAATTAAAATGTAACTATTATATCTATTAAATATGATATTTAATGTGAACATACATTTTAAAATGTGGAGTGAAGTTTACTGTAGATACAGTATAGTGTTCTATGTTTTCATCGTGACTTGTTGCCTTTTATTGTCTTGGTCTGATAGGTCATACATTTCAGCAAACTGTGATTTACTAGAATAGACTGCTCCCACTTGACCTTTCCAGTCGCTCTATTTGTTTTCTTACTATTAATGATTATTTATTTTCTGCTCAAATTTCTTTCCTGAGAGAATTCGAATCTGACATTTAACCTTTGACATTTTTATGAACGCTCCTTGTGAGTACTTCTAGGTAACTGTTTTTTCTATGTGGTGCTTGTTATTATTGCCCCTGCTTCTGGAGTCAACATCAGACAACGTGAACACATTGAATTCTAATGGTTGTGTCTTGCCTACTTCCAGGCATTAAAATAGAATTTATAGAATTTTAAAAACATTTAAATTAGTGAAAAAAAAATGAATTAAATAACTCTATTGTATATTTGTGTTTTAATTTAACACTATACATTGTTGGAATAATTGAATTTGCTTGTTCAGTTTGACTTGATAAAACAGTGGCAAAGAGTGTACTCATACACAGTGTTAGCAGACCTCACTATGTCAACAATAGTGCCAGAAAAGTGCCCCACTTAAGCTGTGCCAGCAGAGTACCCCCAATAAACCATACTGAAAGCAGACTGCTTCCTAAATTATATCATTCATGTTACTTGCAAGAGCTACAAGAGGGTATGCTTTGCATGCAAACATACCTTTACAGCTCCCATTGAAGTCAATTTGCAGAAGACTTTAGTCATAGCCGAGAAGGGATAGTATGAAGCGGCTAATGAGCAGAGCTTTCTCCATATTCAGCGGGTGTAATTTTACTGTAACGTCTGGAATCAGAGATATCTCCGATCCCACCAGTTTAACCACTTAGATGCTGCAGTCAATAGCAGCCTTGGCATTTTTAACCGTTAAAAATATTAAAGGTTAAAAAAAAAGCCTTTTCCCATTTTTCCGCTAATGTTTAAAAAAATAAAGTAAGCTTAATTGGCATATTCGCATCCATAAAAATCTGAAATATTACAACATTATTTTAACCCACACAGTGAATGCGGTAAAAAAAACTTGTCACCTCATAAAAATGATCAAAAAGTCACATGTACCCCAAAATGGTACCATTAAAAACTACAGCTCACAACACCAAAAAAACACCACACCCAGCTCGATCAATGGAAAATTTAAAAAAACTTATGGGTCTCAGAATATGGCGACACAGATTACATTTTGCTTAGCAAAATGTTTTCTTCTTTGTGAAAGTAGTAAAACATAAAAAAACGTTATAAATTTAAAACCCCCATAATCGTATTGAATTTATTCACCCAACACAGTGACTATCTACACAGTGCTGCTCCTATTCCCTGTTCTATTGTATATATATATATGTATATATACAATACCGTTCAAAAGTTTGGGGTCACCCAGACAATTTTGTGTTTTCCATGAAAACTCACACTTATATTTATCAAATGAGTTGCAAAATGACTAGAAAATATAGTCAAGACATTAACAAGGTTAGAAATAATGATTTTTATATGAAATAATAATTTTCTCCTTCAAACTTTGCTTTCGTCAATGAATTTGCTCCATTTGCAGCAAATACAGCATTGTAGATCTTTGGCATACTAGCTGTTAATTTGCTGAGGTAATCTGGAGAAATTTCACCCCATGCTTCCAGAAGCCCCTCCCACAAGTTGGATTGGCTTGATGGGCACTTCTTGCGTACCATACGGTCAAGCTGCTCCCACAGCAGCTCTAAGGGGTTGAGATCTGGTGACTGCGCTGGCCACTCCATTACAGATAGAATACCAGCTGCCTGCTTCTTCCCTAAATAGTTCTTGCATAATTTGGAGGTGTGCTTTGGGTCATTGTCCTGTTGTAGGATGAAATTGGCTCCAATCAAGCGCTGTCCACAGGGTATGGCATGGCGTTGCAAAATGGAGTGATAACCTTCCTTATTCAAAATCCCTTTTACCTTGTACAAATCTCCCACTTTACCAGCACCAAAGCAACCCCAGACCATCACATTACCTCCACCATGCTTGACAGATGGAGGCAGGCACTCTTCCAGCATCTTTTCAGTTGTTCTGCATCTCACAAATGTTGTTCTGTGTGATCCAAACACCTCAAACTTCGATTCGTCTGTCCATAACACTTTTTTCCAATCTTCCTCTGTCCAATGTCTGTGTGCTTTTGCCCATATTAATCTTTTCCTTTTATTAGCCAGTCTCAGATATGGCTTTTTCTTTGCCACTCTGCCCTGAAGGCCAGCATCCCGGAGTCGCCTCTTCACTGTAGACGTTGACACTGGCGTTTTGCGGGTACTATTTAATGAAGCTGCCAGTTGAGGACCTGTGAGGCGTCTATTCTCAAACTAGAGACTCTAATGTACTTGTCTTGTGGCTCAGTTGTGCAGCAGGGCCTCCCACTTCTCTTTCTACTCTGGTTAGAGCCTGTTTGTGCTGTCCTCTGAAGGGAGTAGTACACACCGTTGTAGGAAATCTTCAGTTTCTTGACAATTTCTCGCATGGAATAGCCTTCATTTCTAAGAACAAGAATAGACTGTTGAGTTTCACATGAAAGCTCTCTTTTTATAGCCATTTTGAGAGTTTAATCGAACCCACAAATGTAATGCTCCAGATTCTTAACTAGCTCAAAGGAAGGTCAGTTTTATAGCTCCTCTAAACAGCAAAGCTGTTTACAGCGGTGCATAACATAATTGCACAAGGGTTTTCAAGTGTTTTCTAGTCATCCATTAGCCTTCTAACACAGTTAGCAAACACAATGTACCATTAGAATACTGGAGTGATGGTTGCTGGAAATGGGCCTCTATACACCTATGTAGATATTGCATTAAAAAACACACGTTTGCAGCTAGAATAGTCATTTAGCACATTAACAATGTATAGAGTGTATTTCTGATTAATTTAATGTTATCTTCATTTTTCTTTAAAAAATAAGGAAATTTCTAAGTGACCCTAAACTTTTGAACGGTAGTGTGTATATATATATATATATATATATATATATATATATATATATATATATAAAAAATGTGTATATATATATATATATATATAAAAAATATTTTGTATATATACCGTATTTTTCGGACTATAGAACGCACTGGACCATAAGATGCACCCATAAATTGTAGCATAAAAGAGGAGAAAAAAAAAAGGATTTGCCTTTAACTCTACATTACCTGGGTAATATTGAGACAATAGGGTACCCCAGTGCCCCAATAAAATTCCAGCCACAGTGCCCCAATACAATGCCAGCCACAGTGCCACAATACAATGCCAGCCACAGTGCCCCTACACAATGCCAGCCACAGTGCCCCATAACAATGCCAGCCACAGTGCATCAATACAATACCAGCCACAGTGCCCCATAACAATGCCAGTTAGTGCCCTTCTATAATGCCAGCCACAGTGCCTCAATACAATGCCAGCCACAGTGCCCCATAACAATGTTAGACACAGAAATACAAGATATTGGCAGCTATAGTGCTCTCACCCTCCCCTGAACGCACAAGACATCAGAGATGTGGAGACACAGGGGTTAATGGTGTTGAATTTGCTCTTCTTGAAGCTCTGTACATAGGAGGGGGTGTGGCTAGAAGGTCCTTGCAGCTCAGTACCTGCACAGATTTACTGTGCTGTGTGGAGAGGCGTAACTAGGGGTTTAGCACAGGTGGGGTAAAACATATCTGAGTGGCCCCCCCCATGCATGTTTACAACTATAGAGGCGCATTCTAATTATATACCAGTCATCATCCCTGTATATAACCCCCATCATCCCTGTATATAAACCCCATCATCACTATTTATACCAGCCATCATTCCTGTATATACAAGCCATCATTTGTAATGACGGGATAGGGAGACAGACAGGTGAGCCCTAATCTACCCGCCACTCAGTCCCTGCCTACTTGCAACGACCCGTCCTAGACGACAAGGTACAACTGTGCGACGGTCCCTACGCTAAGTAAGTGCACGACAGACAAACAGACAAGGGTACACAGAAGCTAGGGAAACGGGGCAGCTGCCCACGGAGACACCGTGAGCAACGAGAGTAGTGAACGAGCCGAGTCAAACCAGGAGGGCACGAGGTACAAAACGCAGAGCAGGAGAGTGGTCAGTAAGCCAAGGTCAATAACAAGCAGAGGATCAGTAGTTCAAGCAGCAGCAGCAGAGCCAGGAAACAAGCAGAGCAGAATCACAGGCAAAGGAGGAACAGGAAAGGCAGGTATAAATAGACAGTGGGCGGGAGCTAGCTCCGTCTGGCCAGGCTGTGATAGGCTCTCCCACTCCTAAGCCTGCCATCCTGAGTGGTGGAAGATGGAGTCAGTCTCACAGACATAGGAGCAGGTGCAGACTGATTACCCACGGGCGTCGACACAGAAGCTGTGTCTGGCAGATCCTTTACATCATTCTTGTATATAACCCCCATCATCTCTATAAATACCAGCCTGGCTCCGGTATATACAGGGATGATGGGGTTTATATACAGGAATGATGGCTAGTATATACAGGGATGATGGTTTTTATATACGGGGATGATGGGGGTTATATGCAGTGATGATGGGTAGTCCAGCCATCATCCGTGCATTAACCCCCATCATCCCTGTATATATCAGCCATTATCCCTGTATACTAACCCCATCATCACTGTATCCATTCATTATTGAGGAGGGATGCTTGCTCGCCCTCTCTTCTAACACGTAGGGTTCTTCTGCTCCTCTCTGGCAAGCAGCGTTAGAGGTGTGCTCTGCTCTAGCAGACGTGCCTAGCATGCGGCACGTCTGCTAGACTGAAGAGTATTGTGGCGTCAGGGACAATTCTCGCTTTTCTGCTGCCTGTGGTGAAAGTTGAAATGGTGCCCCCCAGATTTTGATTGTCATGCCCCTGGCGTGCCCAGGATGCGTGCCCAAGTAATCTAAGGCAATGGTGCATCCGAGAAAGTTCGGGGAGACTGGTAGTGATGTTGAACAGCCAGGGGAAAATCAATCAAGCATGGAAAGGTGGGTTTGGAGGCAGAACTATGTGAGTCTTCAGGATAGCGGCACCACGCCTTGCCCCTTTAATGAGTAATTAGCATATAGTGTGCACGGTTTTAAAAGTTGATTTTATACATTTTGCTGCATCTGAAAAAAAACCATATAGGGGAATGTTTGGAAATGTTGTCAGGTCATGTATTACTGCATGGTGGCATTCCAAGGGGTTAAAACTACTAGACAGGTGCCCATTAAATATACAATGAATTTAATACAATTCCATCTGCACTGCAATTTTGTATTATAAATATATCCTACATAATTACAGCATCAGACCCAAGCTCTGACAAATATATACGGCACGAGAACCAGGCTCAATACATATATACAGCACCAGAACAAAGATCAGTACATATATACAACACTAGAACAAAACTCAGTACATATATATACACCAGAAAAAAGCTCAGTACTTATATACAACACCAGAAACAAGCTTATACATATATACAGCACCAGAACAAAGCTCAATACATATATACAACACCAGAACAAAGCTCAGTACAAAAATACAGCACAAGAACAAAGCTCAATACATAAATACAACACCAGAACCAAGCTCAGTACATAAATACAGCACCGGAACAAAGCTCAATACATCTATAAAACACCAGAAACAAGCTCAGTACATATATACAGCACCAGAACGAAGCTCAATACATATATACAAAACCAGAACCAAGCTCAGTACATACGTACAACACCAGAACAAAGCTCACTACATCTATACAACACCAGAACCAGGCTCAATACATAAATACAGCACCAGAACCAAACTCAGTACATAAATACAGCACCAGAACCTAGCTCAGTACACAAATACAGAACCAGAACCAAGCTCAGTACATATATCCAACACCAGAACTAAACTTAGTACATATATAGAGCCCCAGAACAAAGCTCAGTACACATATACAGCACCAGAACCAAGTTCAGTACATATATACAGCACCAGAATAAGGTCAGCACATACATACAACACCAGCACAAATACAGCTCAATTTAGTGCAACTCCTGCTATATAGGTTTGTACGGTATAAAACAACAGCTCCCAGCATGAACGGAAAAATGGTAAGGATATGCTGGGAGCTGCTTTTTTACAAAAAAAAATCATACCACCCATCATCTCGCTGTAGATCATCCAGTGACTACAGTACTGATTAGAGGCGGATTAAAAAATTCTCCGATTCTAGTTGTACTTTTTCTCTTTTCTTCTCCATCCGATCCAGACCTCTACAGTGACTTCTCCCAGCCACAGCCCATTACTGCAGTTTGCCGCTTAGATGTCTTCACATTCTCACTTTTCAAATATTTCTGCACCTATAAACGAAGATAAAATTCTCATGATGCCACACTCTATGCCCCTAAATATAGCACCATACACTGCACCTCCAATTATAATAGCACCATACACTGTGTCCCTGATTATAATAGCACCATACACTGTGTCCCAGATTATAATGGCGCCATACACTGCGTCCCACACACAGTGCTCCCTGTAGATAGTGCCCCCATAGAGCCCTGTGTAGATAGTACCCAAATATAATCCCCCCTGTAGATAGTGCCTCACATATAGCCCCCAGTAGATAGCGCTCTACATATAGCCCCCTGTAGATAGCGCTCTACATATAGTCCCCCTGTAGATAGCGCTCTACATATAGCCCCCCCTGTAAATAGTGCTGCCCCATTTAGCGCCTCCTGTATATAGTGCCTCACATATAGCCCCCCCTATAGATAGTGCCCTACCTATAGACCACCTGTAGATTGTGTGCCACATATAGCCTCCCCTGTAGATTGTGTCCCACATATAGTTTCCCCCCAGAGATAATGCCACTAACACCTTTAAGTGAAAAAAAAAAAACACTTTACATACTCACCTTGCTGCCATTCCCGCGCCGTCCTGTTTCAATGCAGGCCTGCTCTCTTCTGAGCAGGACTGCTGGGGCTGAACGGCTCAAGCGGCGCGATCACGCCGCTAGTGTCATTGAAAGGCTCTGATTGGCAGGGCAGAATGACTTGCCTCGCCAATCAACGCATTTCAACAACGGAAGTGTTGCATCGTTTAAAGGTGCTGATTGGTAGGGCAAGTCATTCTGCCCTGCCAATCAGCGTCGTTGTTAGGCGCTGAATGGTTTGGCACGTTCTCGGCGGTTCATCGCTTATGCATGTAACTGTATCTGCGTCCTATAGACGCCGGTAAAAATTAGTGCAGGAGGGGGTGGCGGTGGCTGGTTTCAGTTGCACCGCCGCCCCCTCAGAGAGGCAGCAGGCCGCCTTGTGTGGCGTGGCCGCAGCGGTCATGGCAGGGGTTAGCAGTAGCAGCAGTCATGGCAGCAACGGTCGCGGTGGGTCCCACCATCTCAGTGGGCCCGGGAACACCACCCCTCCCCACTAGCTACACAACTGGCTGTGTGTACTAATATCGGTGTTATTTGGTCACTGAACAGTCAGATTTGACAGAATTCTGTGTGTAAAGTGCACAGGACATGCCGCTTCCATTACACTGCACTGCTAGGAACTTTGAAGCTCAGAGCTCAGACTCTGGCTTCTTCATACACTGGCAGCTGTTTGCCTTCAAGAGATAAGAAGCAGCAGAGGATTACAGCACAGATTCTAAGAAAAAAAACTGCGTCTTATAGTCCAAAAAATACGGTATATATAATGTATATATTGTAATAGTTTGAAGTATTGGCTTAATGGGGTTGTCCAGTCCCTAAAGATTGATACCCAACAATAGCTGATGGATCAGGGTCCGACTATCAGGACCCCCACGATCAGCTGTTTTAAAGGGGGTGCAGCGCTCGTATGAGCGTTGCTTCCCCTTCTTTTTTACTTGCTCACTGTGAATCGTCGACACACATGTAGCCCCAATTCACAGGTATTGCAGTCTTCTTCTCCCATTCTCTTCAATGGGAAAAGAAGGATGCAGTACCTGTGAATCGCTGCTACATGCATGTCGATGTTTCACAGTAACAATATAGAAATTAAGGGTATGAGCGCTGCACCCCTTTCAATACAGCTGATCGGCGGTGTCCCAGGAGTCCTATTTTTAAGAGGACTACCTCTAATGGTCATTCACCTACACTTTACAACTCTGCCGTTGATCTGGTGCTATTTCGGTGGCAGTGCACACAGGCTGGACAAACAATGATGGTGTCTGGCAACTCTACAGTCCATGGATTCTTTAGCCTGCAGGTATTAGGCTGCGATGTGCCCAACTTCATGACATCTAACAATCAACTCTAGTCACACCATGTTTAAGATTTATGTAGGAAGAATATGTTTGATTAGCAATAAAAAGTAACCAAACGTATCCTATGACATACCCAAAAAATTCTATGGGCCTAACATATTGCGAAAGAGAGTCCATTTGGAATATATGTGACAGGTTAACATCTACATACTGTATCTTGACAACATTGAAAACAATATTTTAAGGCATACATTTTTTTTTTTTTCAATGAAAGCCATTGGCAGTATATGTAACTGTATTGGCATCTAGTTGTACACATTAGGACATGGTTCTGTTTTTTCTATGTATCAGTTTTTTGTTTTATTTTGATGACATTCACACCATTTCATTATTAATTGTACAACACTTTATAATATGGTACTTTACAAGTAAAGGATGATTACTTAATAATAATAATAGTAAAAATAGTAATTTATGCCTCAAAAGAAAAAACTAGCTATGCTGCTACAAAACTACTGTAATCTCTTCCACTTCATTTTCTTCTTCAATTTTACATCCAGTACTTTGAGCAATAATTTTTTTTTATCCCATTTGTTTTTATTATACATTTTTCAAAAAATGACATACAATATTACACAATTTAACAGTAACTCGATAGCTCCATACTTCTTCAAAAAGGGAAACTTCCTCCCAATAAGTTCTGTATAGACGATATTTTCCTTTCTCTCACATACCATTTTAACCTGGGCTGCAATATAAAGTAATTTCACTATATGAATCTCTGTAGATGACTCCGTTTTATTCCTCCCTCTCCAAACCAGGTCCCTAAACAAACTTTCTATGGTTCTAAATACTTTATCAGGAAGCCATATTGGGCAATTAATCATAACATACAAAATAGAGGGAATCAGTACCATTTTAATAAGGGATATTCTCCCCGATATATTCAATTCGCCGAAACGCGCGTCGGGTTCAGACGTCTCTTCTTACATCATGTCCACCGGTATGTTCTCTATCTTTTGTCCTGTTTAGCAGTTGCTGTTTGACCGTGCTTATTATTCTTGATCATCCATTGACTTCAAATCGATCTGAGTTATGGGATTGCTGTATATTTGCGATTCGTACTTACCCTTTGTGTGTTACATAGTGATCGTTATCATTACCAGTGCTGTATTTCCTTACGACTACATTTCTTTTGCCTTTGGACATACTTGGCCCTATTTGGCCCTGATTGTTTATTACTCTTGATCATCCATTGACTTTAAATTTATCTGAGATATGGTACTGCTATTTATCTGGGATCCGTACTTAACTTTTTGCTCTTATATAGATTTCGTTCCCATTATCAGTACTACATTTTATTATGACTATATTCTTGTCGTCTTTGGACTTACTTGGCCCTAATCAGCCCTGATCTCAATTGAATATTATTTTTCAATCTTATCATATGCATGTTTCACTTCTGCTGTTATAAACTAACATGTACACGGTGACACTATACACATACCCGGTTTTTTACTGATTTTGACGTCTTATTGTTGTGTGACTCATCCCCTGTTCTATTTTTTAATTGTCTCATGTCTGTTATTTAATAAAAATTTGTACAATTTTTCAAATACTGTGTGCTGAAGTCGATCATATTTTCTTGGTTTATTCTTATATTCAATTCCAGTTTAGACCAAATCTTTATCTTAGTTCTCATTTTATGTATGAGTGAATCAATATTTTATTGATTATAGCCAAACAAATCCTTTGTAATATTTGCACCAAGAGATTTAAACAAAATTGTTTCCCTGAACTATCTGTATTCCATTATCAGGGGGAATAAACCCTGAATCCAGAGCCAACATCATCGATTTCCCTCAGTTAATTTGCAACCCTGATACTCCCCCAAATTCCTTTAAGATATCGAGTACCCTCCTGACCGATAGGTAGGACCCCAAGAAAAGTAGAATATCATCTGCATAGAGGGCCACCTTTTCCTCCCTGTCCAGATATTTAAATCCCATGATCTCCTCATCGCCTCTAATTCGAACTGCCAATGGTTCAATTCCTAAAGCAAATAATGGTGGAGAGAGTGGACACCCCTGTCTAGTCCCCCTACCAATCGGGAAGGACTCCGATACTATCCCATTAATTTCCACTCCGGCCCTTGGTTCGGAATATAACAATTTAATCCAAATGATAAAGTTAGTACCAAAACCCATACCTCCCAGTACTTCCTATACATAAGACCATTCAAGCGTATCAAAGGCCTTGGCTGCATCTAGGGGAAAAAAAATCAGCCTTTGACCATCATTATCTGGTTTTGACTGTATATTCATAAACAACCTTCCAATATTGGTGGAGGTAGATTTACCCTTAATAAAGCCAGTCTGATCTTCATGAACCAAGTCAGCCATCACTACTGAAAGACAAGAGGCTAAAATTTTGGCAAGTAATTTAATGTCTGTATGTAGGACAATATGAATCCACATTTTGGGGGTTTTTCCTCTTTAAGGATTAATGCTATTACCGCCTCTGACATGGAAATAGGAAGTTTCCTCTCCTTAAATGTCACTTCAAACACCTCTTTAAGGCTATGTTCACACAGAGTTTTTTGACGAGTTATTTGACGCGGAAACCACGCCAAAAAACTCGTCAAAAACGGCCATAAAATGACTCCCATTGATTTCAATGGGAGGTGGAGGCATTTTTTCCCCGCTGGCGTTAAAACCGCCTCGAGGAAAAAACAAGCGACATGACCTATCTTCAGGCGTTTTCCGCCTCCAAAACCCCATTTGGGATCAATGGGAGGCTGAAAAACAGCGTCTCGAGTTTTCGAGGCGTGTTTTGACGCTGAATTTAACAAAAAACGCTCGTGTGTAAAACACAAGGCCAGCCCAAAAAAGGGGCTGGCATATATGATGTAAACGGGAGGCAGCCATTTCCAGGAAATACACATCGTGGAAGAACTCCCCTGAGGATAGCAGTATCAGTCCTTTGAAAAGCACCATCACAAGAGTGAAAAAGTAAGTGCAATTACTGGTTACTGGTCACATCTGCCATACATGCCATACATGTGTGCAGATGTGTTTTTTTTTTTATTATTATTATTTATTTTTTTTAATATTTAATGAGCTTCATTTTACTAAATATTGTTTTTTACATTTACATTTCAGGTACCAAAATGTCTCAAGTGGCGTACCATCGAATGGACTTGAACGTCGGGAAACTGATACATGAAGTGAGTATTCAATGTTTTGTCATGTGTGCCTGTGCACATTAGCGCTGTGTTTCTGTTGTGGGGTTCAGTCAGTGCTTTCATATGGTGTAACCCCTCAACGCAAAGTCAAACAGAAAGCACAGATTCCCTTTGCATCGCCATTGATTTCAATGATGATGCATTTGCGCTAATGTTTTTACTTTGCCTCAGTTGTGCAAGTGTTGCGCTGTTTCATATCAGCGTTGGCTTTCCGTTCAGGGGTCCCGTCCGTCGGAGGTTTCCGTTGTGGAACCCCGCAACGCAAAGTCAAACAGAAAGCACAGATTCCCTTTGCATCACCATTGATTTCAATGATGATGCATTTGCGCTAATGTTTTTACTTTGCCTCAGTTGTGCAAGTGTTGCGCTGTTTCACATCAGCGTTGGCTTTCCGTTCAGGGGTCCCGTCCGTCGGAGGTTTCCGTTGTGGAACCCTGCAACGCAAAGTCAAACAGAAAGCACAGATTCCCTTTGCATCACCATTGATTTCAATGATGATGCATTTGCGCTAATGTTTTTACTTTGTGTTTGCACTTGTGTTTGCATGTAGTAAATAAACTGACGTTTCAATTATATGTTATTACAGGTCCAGTCACATCCCTGCCTATGGGACAAAGGCGCCGACGGGTATAGTGACCGTAATGTCCGTGAGGATGCATGGACAGCAATCTGTAAGGCACTGTACCCGGACTGGAGCAGTCTTTCACCTGCACAAAAAGTTCGTAACGGTGAGTTTTTGTTTTTTTTTTGGAACTGCATTTTTTTTCCACATGCTATGTGTTTTTGACAGCTATTTTGAAATGTTTTTTTGTCGTTGCAGAGGAAGATGTAAAAAAACGATGGAAGAGCGTGCGGGACCGCTTTATGAAGGAGGTGCGGAAGACAGAGAGGAGTGGGACCTCTCCATTGAAAAAAAACTAAGGTCCCTCATTACGAAGAGCTGCTGTTCATCTTGCCTAGCAGGGGACAACGGCCGTAAGTATTAATGCCTATGTTTTAATTTCCCAAAACAATTCTCCTAGGTACTTAATGTTTTTTTTTTTCAACAGAACTGCTGGCAATTATCACGAGCCAGAGGCCCCTGCAACCGAAGATGAGCAGCAGCAGATAGAGAGGGAACCCACTCTGTCAACTTCCAGCCATCATGAAGCGGAGGGGGAAGATCATCTTGCGGGACACCTATCTCCTCACCCTTGACAGTGTCTCAGCGTGAGGCCCCCCCTGTGGCCACCCAGGTCAGTGATCCCGCCCCCCTACCAGCACCTCTTCCACGCGGGTGCATAGAAGGACCCCCCGGGTAAGGGACAGGCAATTGGATGTGGAGTCCGATGCCATCTCCCTTATCCAGAGGGTGGACGGCGATGACAAATTCGATTTTTTTGGGTACGCGTTGGCATCTTCCTGCCGCCAGATGCCAACAGATAGGCAAGATCACTTTATTGCCTTTTGTCACGCCGTGGCGGCAGACTTCTGTAATGCCCCCTCCCTGCCTGAACTCTGTATTTTCTTAGCCATTTCCGGCAGGACATACAGCTCCATCTGACCCAACTTTCGGGCGCGCCCACCACCGCCACCCACAGCCAACCCCAGTATACCACTTACCCCGCTCCTCCCCAGCCCAATGCTGACCGACAATGTTACCAAACATTTGACTCTTACCACCCTCGCAGCACTGGACAACATCCTTCGTGCTCAAACCCCACCACACCACCCCGGTATTACAATTTGTAGTTCACCTCTGGGTGACGTTGCCCATGTTTTGTTTTTGTTGCCAAGTTTAAAACTGCGGTAAATTATGGTGGGTGGGTACTAAGGGATCCGTTGCCTTTTGATATTACTTGTTTTGTAATAAAGTTTTAGTTAATTATTTTGTTACATTGTGTGTGTGTCTATTTATTTTAACGTTAATTGTGTTAATGTTTTCACACGAGACACATTTACGATACATCTACGGAATATGTCATAAATGTAAGGTGTGGGTACAAGACCTGGGAACGGCATCTGTCTTGACATTAATGACATATCTAGCGGATAGCTCATAAATGTCCCTCATGTGAAAACATGACATTATGCTTAATCCACTCTATTTAGGCTTCCTTCAGATCTGTGTTGGGGTCCCGTTCTTAATTTCCATGGGAGTTTTCCCTCTGAACGGGACCATAAATAGATACAAAGTGACACCGTCATAAAACAGAGGTTTCCGTCTGCATCAACTTTGATTGATATGGTGACGGAGCCGCTGCCCGTGGTTTACATTTAGCTCTTTTGTGCATTGAATGACTGATGTAGTGCACAAATGAGCCAAACATAAACCACATGCATCGGCTCTATCACCTTTTCAATCAATAGTGATGGAGACGGAAACCTCTGTTTTCTGACGGTGTCACTTTGTGTCTGCTCAGATGTGAACGAAGCATAAGGTACATTTCAGCAACAACACAGCTGTAGAGTGTCCTGGTCAGACAGAAAAGACTTTGTCCACACGTATCCGAATTGCTGCGTATTTGCCACACAGAAATGTGGATGGGAAATACGCATCTGAATACAGTAGCAACAAAGTGTATGAGATTTAACAAATCGCATACACACACTGCCCAAAAAATCAAAGCCGAACTTGATGTGCATGGTCTATTTTTTTGGCCACGGCACGTCAATTCCTGCTGTGGTAAGTCTACAGAATTTCTGCAGCGGAAAGTCTGCTGTTATTGCTGAACAAATTCTGTTACGTGTGGACAAGGCCTTCATAGAAACGTAGCAGAAAAAAACCACAACGCATGTATTACAAACAAAAATTTACTTTTAATAAAGTATACAAGGCCTTCACATCAAAGTCTAAGTAATCGACATGACCCAAAGGCGGAAGAAAAAACTTGATAGCAGGCTGGATGATGAGAGATTGGATGGGGCCCACGAGGAGAAGCATCAATCCTGGACAGGCTGCTCTTCGCTGAGACATGCAAATTGCCGGGGCACCTTCAGGACTCATAAAGTAGTCCGCAAAGCCATCTCTCACCTGTACAGCACGGTTGGATGAACGGCCAAAAAAACAATTGCCAGGTATGTCACAAAAAGCTGCCTGTTGCTCCTCGCCAATGTCCAAACTGTCATAGTCCCGAGCATAGTTGTGGAGCACAAAGGCGGCTTTAATGACCATGTCAACTGTTCCGGGATCCAACTGCATTGCACAGGTGAAGACCCTCCACTTACTACTCATGATCCCGAAGGTACACTCCACGAAGCGTCGTGCCCGGCTCAGCCTCATGTTGAAGACTCTCTTCCGGGCATCCAGTCCCCTTCGTGGGTATGGGCGCAGCAGGTTGGTCATCAGCGGAAAAGCCTCATCCCCTACCATGACGAAAGGGAATGGATGCGTGGTACCCGGAAGAGGTCTTGGAGGGGGCAAAGTCACCTGATCTACCAGCACTTGCTGGCCGAATGTCGATGTCAGTAGCGCCCGGGAGTCCCCAGTACTGCCATAGGCGCCGACTTCAATAGCAACAAACTTATACGAGGAGTCAGTCACCGCCATCAGGACCACAGAAAAGTACTTCTTGTAATTGAAGTAATGTGATCCTGAGTGTGGTGGCTGCTTCAGACGTATGTGCTTACCGTCGACGTCGCCTATGCAGTTTGGGAAATTGGCCACAGACTGAAAGCCTGCTGCTGCCCGCAACCAAGTCTCCTGGGTCGGACTGGGCATCGAAATCGGCTGTAAGTGCTGCCAGATCACGTGGCATGTACTACTCACAATTCTGCAGATGGTAGATTTACCAACCCGGAATTGCAGGTGCAGAGATGCGTAACTCTCCCCAGTTGCCAAAAATCTGAAAAAGAGAGAGAGAAAGAATAAAATTAGACCAAGGATCAATCACGTATATACAAGCCTATCTTGACCATACCCAGTAATATACACATTGAATCGATGGTCAAGAAGGCAAAACACACAAGTTTTTTTTTGTTTTCTTTTGAAACTCACCGCAATGTGATTAGCAGCCTATGCATAGGAGAGATGGCCTTCCTCATGGTGGTGTCCTGGCACATCAAATGGCACTGCAGGATTTCATCCAGTCGATCGAATGCAGTTATTGTCAATCTGATGAAATCAAAAAACGTCTCAGGATAGCTGTAAATTAAAAAAAAAGTATGGATTAAGCATTTTTAAGTTTTAATGTAGTTTTCACATTCAGCCCTGCCAAACATAAATAACAGCCCCCCTGGAGTAGACAGTGTCACAACCCACATGTGGATAGCAAAACCCAACTACCCTTTGTAGATAGTGCCATACAGATACCACTGTAGATAGCGACATACAGCCACACCACCCAAAAAAAAAAAAAAAAATAATTAATACTCATCTAGGCAATCAACTAAGCTGATCCACAACAGCACGAACAACAGGATCCTTGCATAGACCGGCGTGATGCGGTGATGGCATCACGCTGCCCGGATGCTGGGATCCTTTCTCTGCACATGATAAAGATGCAGTACAAAGATGTCCTCTAGCCTATGGCAGAGCAGGGAGATTCCTCCCTGCTATACCATACTGTTCAATAGTATATGCGTCCAAGGAAGCATATACTATTCAATGTAGTGTGGCCATATCAGATGCTAGCGGCATCTACGGGCATGGGGGACCGGTGTTAGGTGGCAGCTGATATGGTTATTACAGTGGTAGTTACAACACCGCTAATGGCCTGGATGCCGTGGAATCACATCATCTATTACTTCAATGGACATGATCATAATTCACTCTTCACATATTTTTAGAATTGCAACTACAAAATCAAACAAATCTCACCATCGCAGTTCTGCGTAGAGATGTCCAATATGTCCCCTCTGTGGCCGAAGTTAATTTATGGGGTGTACCCAGTACAGACGATGCCGTTCTCTGCGTCGCTCTTCCTCCTGAGAAAAATGAAGCGTTGAACAGAAATGAATGCTTTGGCTAACATTTGATAATGCAGTGTAGAAAAAGTGTTTGTAAAAACTTACCTGACGCAAGCGACGTCGACGCACGACGTTGATCAACACCTTCATGAGGAGGCGCATCTCACGCCTCCTCACCTTTATTCGTGGCTGTGGTAATGCCACACTGCTGCACTGCTCTTCATTTTGGTCCATAGCTGTTCTGTTTCTCCAACAACACTGTGTGTAATGGCGATTGTGAAGACTGGGGGGAGTTTTTTCCCTCTTGGGAAGTACAGCCTTTTCCTGTGGGATGTCTTTAAAAAAAATGCCTATAAAACCGCGTCAAAAACCGCATCAAAAACCGCGTCAAAAACCGCGTCCACTTGTAAAAAAAACGCTCAGGAAAAACCTGAAGGGATTTTGCTGGAGGAAATTCCTCCTGCAAAAAATTCAGTGTGAACATAGCCTTAGCCTCCTCAAACACTGTTCACTATATCGCTGATAAATCTCAAAAGGTAGCCCATCCAGCCCCGGTGACTTCCCTCTTGCAGATGCATCCAAGGCCCTCTCTACTTCCTCCAGCGACAACGGATCATCCAAACTAACTCTCTGTTCTTCCAAGAGTCTAGGCAATATAGTTTTTCCTAGAAAAGTCCTTGTCTTGTGTAATGGGTCTGTCAAATTGGTTTTCATAATTTTTAACTGCACATTGCCAATTCTCCAGACCAATCTCCGTAGGCCCTTCTAGATATTTTTTTTTTTTACCATAATCTTAATTGGTTTCCTCAAATTCTTTCATAGCTATATTATCACATTTTTTTTTAATAAATCTTAATTTCCTTGGATATAACACCCCTGAGATAGGCTTTAAAGGTGTCTCAAATAACAAAAGTATCAACTGATTTATCATTAATATGAATAAAATGCTACTATTTCCTCCTTTACCCCATCCTCACATTTTAATATAGATAACCAAAATGGATGAACCTTAAACCTAGCACGTAGGCGGTTAGCTTCTAATCCACATATCACAACCAGGGGTTGAGCAATCATTAATAATCATAAAATATGTGAGTGATTAAGGCTTCTAAAAGGCATCCTCACATAGGAGGTACACAAGGAGGGAGATTTTCTAGGGAATATATTACAGTTTTGTTGCAAATTCTGACACAAATATAGAATACATGCCATGTAAAAAATGTACTATTTGTTCTAGACACTTCCTACACGTGCTTTTATACATCATGAACAAGATCCCCTTCTATGAGCCATAACGGAGAGACACTCTGTAAGAGTGGCTCCCATTCTGGCAGACTCAAGCCATGTATTTATTACATGATTATCCATCCGTCTTAATGGCTGCCAGGCAATACAAGATTTCCCCTAATGTCTATCCATAGGAGGGTGCTGGGAGACGGACCAATTTCCTTGACTGCCCTCAATATGAAAGGGTTTGTCTCTAGTGAGTTAACCCCTTTAACAGTTTTGAACATGTCTACAAAAACGAGCATTACTAAGAGTAGTCCTAGAATGCAGCAAATTTTATAAAGACTGGCACCACTTTTTGGCACAATGTAGTAGGAAAGGAAAACAATACCCTTCATTGTGTTTGAATATAGAAATGCAGTAACATTGTCCAGATGTATATTAGGCTCATAATAAAGTATCAAGTACTTATGTCACTTTTGTATCTATGAAGATTAAACCCAAAAAGCCGTCTACAATTTAAACTTTTCAAGTATAGTCCTAATGAGAAAAATTTGTTAACTAATTTGGACCATATAAGTAAAGGAAAATGTCCCCATTTTAAGTCACTTATTTTAATGCTCATTTATTTTTCTAGCAGATCCTGTATGTATAAGGAAAACAATGGTGAAACCTAATGAATTCTTCATCTCTCAAAGGGATGACTACAGATGCTTGCCATTCTCGAAGACACTCATTGTCATGTATGACACAATCTCTGCAAACCATTTGTAGAGAATCACAACATATATCATAAATTTTTCTAGCAGATCATGTATGTATGAGTAAAGCGATTGTGAAACCTAATGAATTCTTCATCCCTCAAAGGGATGACTACAATTATTTGCCAACCCAGAAGATTCATTGTCATGTATGACACAATCTCTGTAAACCATTTGTAGTGAATAACAATGTATGATTTTAAAATAAACAACACATTTTTCTCCTCGTTATTTATACTTTGAACATGTGTAGTAGTATATATTTAATTTTAGAAATATTATAGCAGGCATCTGCTCAGTATTAAAGAAAGAGGGACTTCTGCCTTTTGATAGAAAAGATCTCCAAAGCCTAAGCTTTCCAAATTACTTTGTGTGGATGCTTACACACCTGTATGTTGAAGTGTACATTACAGCCTCCTTTATGTCAATGTCACGGGCACAGGGTATGTGGACCCACTAGGCTGCTCCGCCGTAGCGGGGAGGCAGCTGACCAGGTCACAGTCTAAGCAGAAGTAAATGGTAGACAGTATGCTTGGGTACCTGAAATAGTCCGGGCGGTGGCTGTGGCTTCAGCACGGATGGAGACAGGTGCGGCAAGTGGCGCCAGATGTGGCGGGCAGTATCAGATGACATTTGACGTGGCAGATGGCACTTGACGTGGCCGATGGCACTTGACGTGGCAGAATACACTTGACGTGGCAGATGGCACTTGACGTGGCAGATGGCACTTGACGTGGCAGAAGACACTTGAACGCGGGTAGGCACAGGAACAACACGGAATACAGGAACGGTAACAGGGCACGGGTAACAGCTGGAACGGGAGACACTAAGGAACCATTTGCGAGACAGACTGGGAAAGACTAACAACGCTCAGGCAAGGATTAGAAGGCCAGGGGCCTTCTTATAGACCAGGAAATCGTGGCAGTTGATGGTGATGACGATTTCCTAATTGCGCGCGCTGGCCCTTTAAGGCCGGTCGCGAGCGTGCGCGCGCACCCTTCGGGATCCAGCCGAACGGAGCGGAAGTGAGCGCTGCCATCTCCTAGGAGGGAGACGGAGGCCAGCGCTCACAGATCCATGGCTGCGGGCGTCGGGAGGTGAGCAAACCCGACGGCCCGCGGCCATGGGCGCTACAGTCAATTCTAAATGAATCAATTGCTGAGATTTGATAATGGTGAGGAATTGAACTGTAGTTTCTCGCGTTGCAATATTAATTTGTTCTGGTACCAAGCTGGCCTTAGGTGTGTGCAACTTTTGCATTCAGACATGGTTAATTCCTTTCCCCCTGTGAAGGTGGAGCCACGCTAATGTTTTGTGACTACTGCTGCGTGCCCATTAGCAGATAGTAATCTGAAAGCCTCAATGTCAAACAGCCTGTTCAGCTATCCGTACCTCTTCTTCCTGCATTGCCCACTGTCCCTTCTCAGTGGAACTTCTCCCTGACTGCAGGGGGCAGCAAATTAATAGAAATATGCTGCTACCTGCACAAAGTATTTTCACTTGTCGCATTTTTGCAGAGATTTTTTTCAAATCACAGCAAAAACCCATTGAACTTGATACAATTTGCAGAGGATCGCATTGCTTCTCATACGGTTTTACTTTAATCAAGGCACAACCGCAACGCAGAACCTTTCATGACTTCATGGACTTCATAACTTATTTTCTGAGGTTTGATGTTAGTTTTTTTGGTCTGGGGTCTGGAAAATTTAGGGGTCTGTTCTAAGATCTAATTGATTTAAAGGGGTTGGCCACTTTATAATAACTCTTCCTTACATTAAATAAAGTGTTAATGCACCTATTTCTTATCCCAGCTCTTCACTGGAAGGCCCCATGCTGCTCATGGACATGATATGTAAACAATGGTCAGTGGCAGTCTCTGCGTCCAGAGGATAAAAAATGGCAATGGTATTGTGATTTACACATGTGACCGATTCCCTGGCTCTCCATATTTTTGAACAGGTACTAAACAACAGCTGAATGCGTCAAGCACACGCGCAGATACAGACAATAAAATATCCTTTATCTGCCCATGCGCTGGATGCCTCCCCTGCCCACATTTTGCATTTAGAGTGTGTGGTACCATTGTCCCAGCATGCGCTAATAATTTGTCAGACCATTCTGGGAGTTGTACCTTCATAGAAGTTGTGTTTTTTTATTGTGACTTTGTCAAATATAGAGATTTTGCAAATACCCTCACTTTTTTTATTTTATATATAAAGTGAGTTTTAGGAACCACAAAGGTGTATACCACCAATTTGTACTGAATTTATTTAGGAAATAGGGAGAAAGGGAAAGAGTTGTGGTTCCTATGTGAAATTGAGAAGAGTAAAAATAATAAACTTTATTGACTAATTAGTTTTAAAATTATTACAATTTTCGTCCAATGTAGGTCAGAATAGATTAAGTGCAGATGACCCCTTATCCTACACTATGAGAGCAAAATTTGCCTACTAATAGTTAACTGTCCAATGTTATTGTCTTACAAAGACATATTCAGACCTTATATTTTACTGAAATTGATACATTTATAATTTTGAATTGTGCTTTATTCTCTACTCTGTGATGGGCTGAGTAGACATCTGACAGCAGTAGTATAATGATCTTTAATCCAAGTGTGCTATATTGTGTGCACTGAATAAGTTAACATTTGCTGTTAGTTAGTGGACACTGTATCAGTTTCTAAAGATTCTCTCCTGTGCACCGAATGTATCAATAAATGTTGTCAGTTCGTAAACATTGTATGAATTTCTTGAGATTCTCTTAAATGCACTGAGTGTATCAGCATTTATTGTTAGTTAATAGACATTGTATCTATTTGTTGAGGTTCTCTTATATGTACTGAATACATCAGCATTTTTGTTAGTCAATAAACACTATTGCAGCGTCTTAAGATTGTTTGGTATAAATACCAGATATAGTAGGCAGGAGCACGATAGAATATTGTGCTAGAATTTTAGCATTTAAATTGTAGTTGCTGAACAGTGATGCGGTAGCCTGTGTGAATAAGCACCACAAAAAATGCCCCAAATTCTTAAGTGCTTGCTGTCAGTTTTACACCATATATTCGTGGGGAATCGTATGCAACAGCACATCAAGGTATTTTGTCTAGATAGCCTGTGTGTTCCACCTTTTCAGATGGAGCACACCTATAATCCTCACTATTAGGGTCAGCAGCGTTGTAATTGTCGTGCTGGAATTTTTGACAGCGATGTTATGTGAATGAGCACTACTGAAAGCACTATTGAAAGCCCTATTTCCTAGGTGCTTGCTGTCAGTTCTCACCGTTGTACGTGGGAGACTGTCAGCAGCAGCAGTGTAAATGGCATGCAACGCTGATCCTCGCAAGTAGGATCAGCAGCGATGCAACTCGTCTATTTAAAATTGGCAGTGCACTATGTAAGGTGACCTATTAGTTAGGTGCTTGCTGTCCGTTCTCACCATCGTCACGGAGGAAACATTGAACAGCAGCACGATGTAATGAAGTGGCTGAACAGCCTGTGTATATTGACTTGCTGATTCAGTGGACGCTGTCAGGGATTCAACCCAGCAGCGTATGGCGAATTATAGGTACCGCTCTCTTTCAGGGAGCAGCGCTTGCACATGTAAGTCGTTGCCGACTATTGATTAGTGTTGTAGTAAAGGCAGAGAGTGGTACAGTACATGTAGTACAGGTAGAAAGCAGTACAGTACATCTAGTACTGGTAAAGAGCAGCACTGTACATGTAGTACAGGTAGATAGCAGTACAGTACATGTAGTACAGATAAAGAGCAGTACAGTACATGGAGTACAGGTAGAGAGCAGCACAGTACATGTTGTACAGGTAGATAGCAGTACAGTACATGTAGTACAGATAGAGAGCAGTACAGTACATGGAGTACAGGTAGATAGCAGTGTAGTACACGTAGAGAAGTACAGTGCATGTAGTACAGGTAGATAAAGTAGAAGTAAAGTAAATGTAGCACATGTAGAGAGCAGTACAGTGCATGTGTGGTACAGGTAAAGAGCAGTATAGTACATTTAGTAAAGGTAGAGAGTGGTACAGTTTATTTAGCAATAGTAGATAACATAGTACTTGTAGAAAGCAGTACAGTAAATGTAACATAGGTAAAGAGTCACACAATACATGAAGTACAGGTGGGGAGCAGCACATTGCATTTAGTACAGGTAGACACCGAAGCAGTACTTGTAGTACAGGTAGATAACAGTACAATACATGTAGTACAGGTAAAGAGCAGCACAGTACATGTAGTGCAGGTAGACAGCAGAACAGTACATATAGTACAGGTAGATAGCAGTGCAGTCCATGTAGTACAGGTAGAGAGCAGTACATGACATGCAGTACAGGTAGAGGGCAGTATATCTAGTGCAGGTAGAGACCTACAGTGGATACAAAAAGTCTACACACCCCTGTTAAAATGCAAGTGTAAATGCAAGTTTTTGTCATGTTACAAAATCAGTACAAGATGAATCATTTCAGAACTTTTTCCACCTTTAATGTGACCCATAATCTGTACAATTCCATTGAAAAACAAACTGAAATAATTTGGAGGGGAAAAATAAAAAAACAAAACAAAAATAATGTGGTTGTATAAGTGAGAACACCCTCCTATAATTGGGGATGTGGTTGTGTTCAGAATTATCCAATCACATGTAATTTCATGCTAAATAGTAGTCAGTACAGAGCTGCCATTATTTAAAGTGATTCTGAGTAACCCCATATAACGTTCAGCTGTTCTATTAGGATTTTCCTGACATTTTCTTTGTTGCATGTGATAGCAAAAGCCATGGTCCGTAAAGATCTTACAATACATCAAAGGGATCTGATTGTTGAAAGGCATCAGTCAGGAGAATGGTACCAAACGATTTCCAAGGTATTAGATATACCATGGAACACAGTGAATATAGTTATCAAGAAGTGGATTACATTTGGCATAACAGTGACATTACCAAGAAGTGGACGTCCCTCAAAACTTGATGAAAAGACAAGACGAAAATTGGTCCGGGAGGCTACCAAGAGGGCTATAGCAACATTAAAGGAGCTGCAGGACTTTCTGGCAGGTACTGGTTGTGTAGTGCGTGTGAGGACAATCTCCCGTTTTCTCCATATGTCTGGGGTGTGGGGTAGGATGGCAAGATGGAAACCTTTCCTAACAAAGAAAAACATCCAAGCCCGGCTATGTTTTGCAAAGACCTACATCAAGTCTGCCAAAAGCATGTGGGACAATGTGTTATGGTCTGATGAGACCAAGGTTGAACTTTTAGACCATAATTCCAAAAGGTATGTTTGTCGCAAAGCCAACACTGTACATCACCAAAAGAACACCATACCCACAGTGAAGCATGGTGGAGGCAGCATTATGCTTTGGGGCTGTTTTTCTGCAGCTGGAACTGGGGCTTTAGTCAAGGTGAAGGGAATTATGAACAGTTCCAATATTGGCCCAAAATCTGCAGGCCTCTGCTAAAAAGCTGAAGATGAAGAGGAATTTCACCTTTCAGCACGACACAGCATGCCTCCAAATCAACAAAAGATTGGATACACCAGAAGAAGATCAATGTTTTGGAATGGCCCAGCCAGAGCCTAGACCTGAACCCCATTGAAAATTTGTGGGATGACCTGAAGAGGGCTGTACACAGGAGATGCCCTCGCAATCTGACAGATTTGGAGTGCTTTTGCAAGGAAGAGTGGGCAACAATTGCCAAGTCAAGATGAGCCGTACTGATAGACTTTTACCCAAAAAGACTGAATGCTGTCATAAAGTCAAAGGGTAATTCAAGTATTAGTTTAAGGATGTGCATATTTATGCAATCACATTATTTGTATTTTTTATTTTTCCACCCTGAAAGATTTCAGTTTATTTTTCAATGGAATAGTACAGATTATGGGTCACATTAAAGGTGTAAACAGTTATGAAATGATTCACCTTGTACTGATTTTGTAACATGACAAAAACTGTCATTTTTACAGGGGTATGTAGACTTTTCATATTCAATATATACACTACCGTTCAAAAGTTTGGGGTCACCCAGACAATTTTGTGTTTTCCATGAAAACTCACACTTATATTTATCAAATGAGTTGCAAAATGACTAGAAAATATAGTCAAGACATTGACAAGGTTAGAAATTATGATTTTTATTTGAAATAATAATTTTCTCCTTCAAACTTTGCTTTCGTCATAGAATGCTCCATTTGCAGCAATTACAGCATTGCAGACCTTTGGCATTCTAGCTGTTAATTTGCTGAGGTAATCGGGAGAAATTTCACCCCATGCTTCCAGAAGCCCCTCCCACAAGTTAGATTGGCTTTATGGGCACTTCTTGCGTACCATACGGTCAAGCTGCTCCCACAACAGCTCTATGGGGTTGAGATCTGGTGACTGCGCTGGCCACTCCATTACAGATAGAATACCAGCTGCCTGCTTCTTCCCTAAATAGTTCTTGCATAATTTGGAGGTGTGCTTTGGGTCATTGTCCTGTTGTAGGATGAAATTGGCTTTAATCAAGTGATGTCCACAGGGTATGGCATGGCATTGCAAAATGGAGTGATAGTCTTCCTTTTACAAAAACCCTTTTACCTTGTACAAATCTCCCATTTTACCAGCACCAAAGCAAACCCAGACCATCACATTACCTCCACCATGCTTGACAGATGGCGTCAGGCACTCTTCCAACATCTTTTCAGTTGTTCTGCGTCTCACAAATGTTCTTCTGTGTGATCCAAACACCTCAAACTTCGATTCGTCTGTCCATAACACTTTTTTCCAATCTTCCTCTGTCCAATGTCTGTGTGCTTTTGCCAATATTAATCTTTTCCTTTTATTAGCCAGTCTCAGATATGGCTTTTTCTTTGCCACTCTGCCCTGAAGGCCAGCATCAAGGAGTGGCCTCTTCACTGTAGACGTTGATACTGGCGTTTTGCGGGTACTATTTAATGAAGCTGCAAGTTGAGGACCTGTGAGGCGTCTATTTCTCAAACTAGAGACTGTAATGTACTTGTCTTGTTGCTCAGTTGTGCAGCGGGGCCTCCCACTTCTCTTTCTACTCTTGTTAGAGCCTGTGTGTGCTGTCCTCTGAAGGGAGCAGTACACACCGTTGTAGGAAATCTTCAGTTTCTTGGCAATTTCTCGCATGGAATAGCCTTCATTTCTAAGAACAAGAATAGACTGTCGAGTTTCACATGAAAGCTCCAGATTCTCAACTAGCTCAAAGGAAGGTCAGTTTTATAGCTCCTCTAAACAGCAAAACTGTTTACAGCGGTGCTAACATAATTGCACAGGGTTTTCAAGTGTTTTCTAATCATCCATTAGCCTTCTAATACAGTTATCAAACACAATGTACCATTAGAACACTGGAGTGATGGCTTCTGGAAATGGGCCTCTATACACCTATGTAGATATTGCATTAAAAACCAGACGTTTGCAGCTAGAATAGTCATTTAGCACATTAACAATGTATAGAGTGTATATCTGATTAATTTAACTGGTTCCCGACCGCTGGCTGTATTTTTACGGCCAGCGGTCAGGGTCCTTAAAACCCGAGCCATAGACTTTTTACAGCTCGGGTTTTAACTTGCTGCCCGCGCGATCGGGCAGCTGAATGTCGGGTCTCCGGCTGTCAGTGACTGCCGGGGACCCTGAGGAGAAGATAGAAGCAGCTGTTGCTGCTTCTGTCTTCTCTGATGTCTTTTTACACAGCGCTCAATGAATGCTGTGTATAGGAATAGAGGAAGCGTCTGCGCCGCTGTCTCTATTCCTCCCGGTGATCATGTGACTGGTCACATGATCGCTGGGTGCCGTTAGTGGCAGACTGCTGCTGGGTCTTACTAGACCCAGCACAGCCCAGTCAGTGACAATTGTCACTATGAGAGGGCTGATTTCACCTGTAACTGGGGCTGCTGTGCAGCCCCAGTTACAGGGGAAAAGCCTGGTGTAAAAGAAAGAAAAAAAATATATAAAAGTTCCCCAAAGGTCTTTTTTGACCTTTGAGGGACAGACCATAGTAATAAAAAAAAATTAAAGTCAAGTGCAAATTTTTTTTTATAATAAATACACATAAAATACCCACCCCCAAAAAAAACTTTCCCCCCTGCCAATCATTGTTGTAACGCTAGCGCTGACACAATTACCCTAACATAGACATGTAATATATTAAAATTTATGGTAGACAATGGCGATCACAAATAAAAGGTCTATTTTAGGGTAAAACTATGTTATTACCCAAAAAAATAGCTGAAACCTAAAAAAGCTTATTTTTTTACTATTATTTTCAAACTTTATGAATAAAAATTCTAAAATAGCGAAAAAGGTGTGTATAAAAACGATAAAAAACGAAACCTGCATTGTCTACGGAAAAAACGTCGCAAAAATTACGTAGTTAGCACAACAAATAAAAAAGTTATAGCCATTTAACTAACTCGTGCTAAAAAGGACTAAACGGTGTCTGGTCCTGAAGGCGCAAAATAGCCCGGTCCTGAACTGGTTAATGTTTTCTTCATTGAAAAAAACTGTGCTTTTCTTTCAAAAATAAGGAAATTTCTAAGGGACCCTAAACTTTTGAACGGTAGTGTGTATATATATACAGTGAAGGAAATAAGTATTTGATCCCTTGCTGATTTTGTAAGTTTGCCCACTGTCAAAGACATGAACAGTCTAGAATTTTTAGGCTAGGTTAATTTTACCAGTGAGAGATAGATTATATAAAAAAAACACCAGAAAATCACATAGTCAAAATTATATATATTTATTTACATTGTGCACAGAGAAATAAGTATTTGATCCCCTACCAACCATTAAGAGTTCAGCCTCCTCCAGACCAGTTACACGCTCCAAATCAACTTGGTGCCTGCATTAAAGACAGTCTGACTCTAACCTCTACAACATGGGCAAGACCAAAGAGCTTTCTAAGGATGTCAGGGACAAGATCATAGACCTGCACAAGGCTGGAATGGGCTCCAAAACCATAAGTAAGACGCTGGGTGAGAAGGAGACAACTGTTGGTGCAATAGTAAGAAAATGGAAGACATACAAAATGACTGTCAATCGACATCGATCTGGGGCTCCATGCAAAATCTCACCTCGTGGGGTATCCTTGATCCTGAGGAAGGTGAGAGCTCAGCCGAAAACTACACAGGGGGAACTTGTTAATGATCTCAAGGCAGCTGGGACCACAGTCACCAAGAAAACTATTGGTAACACATTATGCCGTAATGGATTAAAATCCTGCAGTGCCCGCAAGGTCCCCCTGCTCAAGAAGGCACATGTACAGGCCCGTCTGAAGTTTGCAAATGAACATCTTGATGATTCTGAGAGTGATTGGGAGAAGGTGCTGTGGTCAGATGAGACTAAAATTGAGCTCTTTGGCATTAACTCAACTCGCCGTGTTTGGAGGAAGAGAAATGCTGCCTATGACCCAAAGAACACCGTCCCCACTGTCAAGCATGGAGGTGGAAACATTATGTTTTGGGTTGTGTTTCTCTGCTAAGGGCACAGGACTACTTCACCGCATCAATGGGAGAATGGATAGAGCCATGTACCGTCAAATCCTGAGTGACAACCTCCTTCCCTCCACCAGGACATTAAAAATGGCTCGTGGCTGGGTCTTCCAGCACGACAATGACCCGAAACATACAGCCAAGGCAACAAAGGAGTTGCTAAAAAAGAAGCACATTAAAGTCATGGAGTGGCTTAGCCAGTCTCCAGACCTTAATCCCATCGAAAACTTATGGAGGGAGCTGAAGATCCGAGTTGCCAAGCGACAGCCTCGAAATCTTAATGATTTACAGATGATCTGCAAAGAGGAGTGGGCCAAAATTCCATCTAACATGTGTGAAAACCTCATCATCAACTACAAAAAAACGTCTGACTGCTGTGCTTGCCAACAAGGGTTTTGCCACCAAGTATTAAGTCTTCTTTGCCAAAGGGATCAAATACTTATTTCTCTGTGCACAATGCAATTAAATATATAGAATTTTGACAATGTGATTTTCTTTTTTTTTTTTTTATATAACCTATCTCTCACTGGTAAAATTAACCTAGCCTAAAAATTCTAGACTGTTCATGTCTTTGACAGTGGGCAAACTTACAAAATCAGCAAGGGATCAAATACTTATTTCCTTCACTGTATATATATATATATATATATATACACAGACAATACATGAAGTACTAGTACAGGTATAGAGCAGTACAGTACATGTAGTACAGTTAGAGAGAACCACAGTACATGTAGTAATGGTGGAGAGCAGTACAGTATATGTAGTACAGGTAAACAGCAGCCCAGTACATGTAGTACAGGTAGACAGCAGTGCAGTACATGTAGAGAGCAGTACAGTACATGTAGTACAGGTTAGAGAGCACTGCAGTACATGTAATACAGGTAGAGAGCACTAGAGTACATGTAGTACAGGTAGAAAGCACTACAGTACATGTAGTACAGGTAGAGAGCAGTACAATACATGTAGAACAGGTAAAGAGCAGTACAGTGCATCTAGTACAGGTAGATAGCAGTATAGTACATGTATTACAAGTATAGTGCAGCACAGTACATTTAGTACAAGTAGAGAGAAGTACAGTAGATTTAGTACAGGTAGAGAGCAGTACAGTTCATGTAGAACAGGAGGAGAGCAGTACAGTACCTGTAGTACAGGTAGATAGCAGAACAGTTCATGCAATAGAGGTAGAAAGCAGTACAGTTCATGTAGTACAGGTAGAGAGCAGTACAGTTCATGTAGTACAGGTAGAGAGCAGTAGATGTTGTACAAATAGGGGTTATCTACCTCTATTACGTGCATTTCGGTGACCTCCGAATGAAAGCATCGCCGAAATGCGCGTCAAGGTAGCGTCATCCTGTGAAGGAACCTCATTATGGGTATGCTTTTATGCTTACTTACAGTTATTCTGTGACTCTCACTATCTATTATCTGAATTCTTTTGCAACTTCTTCATGGGTATTCTCTAATGATATGTTTATAAGCTGTTTCAGTGACCTATACCACATGGCCCATATGGCTACCACATTGTTTATATATTAACCTCATACTAGCCCCATGTTTGAATCTGTATACAAATGCCACTTTATTATATACTTTCCTCCACGGCTAATGCCATTTGTCATCATCGTGGGACTCAATTTTTAATCTTGTATTACATTATGATTAGAGATGAGCGAACTTATGAAAAGTTTGGTTCGGCTAGTTCGCCGAATTTCACAAAAAAGTTTGATTCGGACCGAACTAGTTCTGACCGAACCTGTAATTTCCGTGCGCCGAGCATGGTACTGTCCAGGGTGCTGAAAGAGTTCATGGGCTGCACTAACTCTTTCAGCAACCTTGACAATACCATGCTCGGCGCACGGAAAATAAAATGTTAATGTAATAAAAAATTTAAAAAATACATTCATACTTACATTCCTCCTGTCCGGCCTCCAGCGATGACGTTTCATCCATGTCGCCGCTGCAGCCAATCACAGGCTGTAGTGGCGGTCACGCATGTCAGGATGACGTCAGAAGGCCGGCCTCCAGGGATGACGCTTCATCCCACGTGACCGCCTCTGCAGCCAATCACAGGCTGCAGCTTCCTCTGCAGCCAATCACAGGCTGCACCGGCCTCTGCAGCCAATCACACGCCCCTCTCCTGAAATACTCTGTGCTGCGCTGCCTTAAACTCTGTGGACAGGTCAGGATCCTGTTTCTTTTAAATGCTGCTGGGGAACCCGCTCGATCCACTATATAAGGCTGCGCTACAGTGCAGCATTTAAAAGAAACAGGATCCTGACCTGTCCACAGAGTTTAAGGCAGCACAGAGTATTTCAGGAGATATGCGTGCAGATTCAGTGCTGCTGTGAACTCTGCTCTTACCATTACGTAGCTCTCAGTCTGTTACCTCTCCTCCACTCCTGTCCTCAATAACACCTTCACATGATTGGCAAGTCACCACGTAATGGTAAGAGCAGAGTTCACAGCAGCACAGAGTATTTCAGGAGATGAGCGTGCGGATCTTGTGCGGGGTGGTGACTTGCCAATCATGTGACGGTGTTATTGAGGACAGGAGTGGAGGAGAGGTAACAGACTGAGCTACGTAATGGTAAGAGCAGAGTTCACAGCAGCACAGAGTATTTCAGGAGAGGAGCATGCAGATTCTGTGCTGCTGTGAACTCTGCTCTTACCATTACGTAGCTCTCAGTCTGTTACCTCTCCTCCACTCCTGTCCTCAATAACACCTTCACATGATTGGCAAGTCACAACGTAATGGTAAGAGCAGAGTTCACAGCAGCACAGAGTATTTCAGGAGATGAGCGTGCAGATCTTGTGCGGGGTGGTGACTTGCCAATCATGTGAAGGTGTTATTGAGGACAGGAGTGGAGGAGAGGTAACAGACTGAGCTACGTAATGGTAAGAGCAGAGTTCACAGCAGCACAGAGTATTTCAGGAGAGGAGCATGCAGATTCTGTGCTGCTGTGAACTCTGCTCTTACCATTACGTAGCTCTCAGTCTGTTACCTCTCCTCCACTCCTGTCCTCAATAACACCTTCACATGTTTGGCAAGTCACCACGTAACGGTAAGAGCAGAGTTCACAGCAGCACAGAGTATTTCAGAAGATGAGCGTGCGGATCTTGTGCGGGGTGGTGACTTGCCAATCATGTGAAGGTGTTATTGAGGACAGGAGTGGAGGAGAGGTAACAGACTGAGAGCTACGTAATGGTAAGAGCAGAGTTCACAGCAGCACAGAGTCTGCACGCTCCTCTCCTGAAATACTCTGTGCTGCTGTGAACTCTGCTCTTACCATTACGTAGCTCAGTCTGTTACCTCTCCTGTGCTGCCTTAAACTCTGTGGACAGGTCAGGATCCTGTTTCTTTTAAATGCTGCACTGTAGCGCAGCCTTATATAGTGGATTGAGCGGGTTCCCCAGCAGCATTTAAAAGAAACAGGATCCTGACCTGTCCACAGAGTTTAAGGCAGCACAGAGTATTTCAGGAGATGATCACGGCCGGCCACGGGCAGCCGGTCGTTTTTCCGAGCTGTGCTCCCATTATAAAGTATAGGAGCATGGCCCGTAAAATAAAAAAATAGAACATGTTCTATCTTTTTAACGGCATGGGCACCTTCCCGTGAGAAAACGGGAAGGTACCCGTGGCTAACAGAAGTCTATGAGCCCGCTATTTCAGGTCGTAATTACGACCCATAATAACGGGTGTTTTTACGGTCGTGTGCATGAGGCCCCGTAATGACGGGTGACTACGTGTGTGCACCCGTCATTACGGCAGCGTTGCTAGGCGAAGTCAGTAAATAGTCACTGTCCAGGGTGCTGAAAGTGTTAACTGATCGACAGTAACTGTTTCAGCACACTGGACAGTTAATTCCGATCAGAATATAGAGTAACCTGTCAAAAAAAAAAGACGTTCATACTTACCGAGAACTTTCTGCCTCCTCCAGTCCGGTCTCCTGGCCGTTGCCTTGGTGATGCGTCCCTCTCGACATCCGGCCCGACATTCCTGGGTGACGTTACAGCCCATGTGACCTCTGCAGCAAATCACAGGCTGCCGGGTCAGAAAAGAAGGTCGGACTGGAGGAAGAAGAGGCACTCGTCACCAAGACAACAACCGGGTACGTATGAAATGCTTTTTATTTTATTTTTAATCAGCAGCCTCTTTTATCTATCAGTGATTGATAGAGATAAGTGGCTGCCCATTTGTATAATATTTTTGACCGGGTTCGGTCAAAAAGAGTTCGGCCGGACCCGGTGAAGTTCGGATTCGCTGCGAACCGAACTTTTCCTGATGTTCGGACCGAAACCGGGTTCGGTTGTCCCGGTTCGCTCACCACTAATTACGATGTCTAATAAAAACTTTTCCATTTTTCTAAAAATTTGTATGTGCTGTTATTGATTTCCTTTATATATGTAGCACAGGCAGACAACAATACAATACAGGTAGTACAGGTAGAGAGCAGTACAGTACATATAATACTGGTAGAGAGCAGTATAGTACATGTAGTACAGGTAGACAGCAGGCCAGTACATGTAGCACAGATAGAGAGCAATGCAGTACACGTAGTACAGGTAGAGAACAGCACAGTACATGTAATAAAGGTAGAGAGCAGAACAATACATGTAGTACAGGTAGAAAGTGGTAGAGTGCAGGTAGTACAAGTAGATACACTGTAGAGTCCATGGCCACGGGCCGTCGGGTTTACTCACCTCCCGACACCCGCAGCCATGGATCCATGAGCGCTGGTGCCCATCTCCTTTCTAGGAGACGCCACCGCTCACTTCCGCTCCGTTCTGCTGTGTCCCGTAGGGTGTCCGCGCACGCTTGTTCCCGGCCTTAAAGGGCCTGCGCGCGCACATCAGGAAATCATCATCATCAACGGCCCATGATTTCCTGGTCTATAAGAAGGCCCCAGGCCTTCTGATCCTTGACTGAGCTTTGTTAGTTTATCCCAGTTTGTCTTGCAAATGGTCCCTTAGTGTTTCCAGGTCCAGTTGTTAACCGTGCCCTGTTACCTGTTCGTGTATCCCGTGCTGTTCTTGTTCCTGTGCGTACTAGTGTTGGAGTCGTGTCTACTGCACCTGCTGTCGTTTGCCACGTCCAGTGTCTTCTGCCACGTCCAGTGTCTTCTGCCACATCGGATACTGCCCGCCACATCTGGCGCTACCTGCTGCACCGACCTCCATCCACGCTGAAGCCACAGACATCGTCTGGACTAGTTCAGGTACCCAAGTGTTACTATCTACTATTGACTTTCAAATAGACTGTGACCTGGTCAGCTGTCTCTCCGCTACGGCGGAGCGGCCTAGTGGGTCCACATACCCTGTGATCGTGACATATAGTAGCAGTAAAGTCGATGTAGCACAGGTAAAGAGCAGTACAGTGCACGTACAGTACAGGTAGAAAGCAGTATAATACATGTAGTACAGGTAGAGAGCAGCACAGTACATGTAATAGAGGTAGAGAACAGAACAGAACAGTACATGTAGTACAGGTAGAGTGTGGTAGAGTGCATGTAGTACAAGTAGATACAGTAGCAGTAAAGTAGATGGAGAACAGGTATAGAGCAGTACAGTGCATGTACAGTACAGGTAGAGAGCAGTATAATACATGTAGTAGTAGCACAATACATGTAATAGAGGTAGAAAGCAGTACAGTACATGTAGCACAGGTAGAGAGCAGTACAGTACAGGTAGTGCAGATAGAGAGTGGTACAGTACATGTAGTACAGTTAGAGAGAAGTACAGTGTATGTAGTACAGGTAGAGGCAGTACAGTATATGCAATACAGGCAGATAGCAGTAAAGTACATGTAGTACAAGTACATAGAGGGCAGTAAAGTATATGTAATACAGCAGATACCAGTACAGTACATGTAGTACAGGTACATAGAGGGCAGTACAGTTTATGTAATACAGGCAGATAGCAGTACAGTACATGTACTGTAGTAGAGTTAGAGAGCAGGACAGTACATGTAATAGAAGTAGAGAGCAGTAAAGTACATGTAGTACAGTGGGGAGTAGCATAGTACATGTCGTACAATTATAGAGCAGTATAGCACGTTTAGTACAAGTAGATAGCAGTAGAGTACATGTAGTACAGGTAGAGAGCAGTACAGTATGTGCAGCACAAGTAGATGACAGTGCATTACATATAACACAGGTAAAAAGCAGTATGGTGCATGTACAGTACAGTTCGAGAGTAGCATAATACATGTAGTACAAGTATAGAGCAGCACAGTACATGTAATAGAGGTAGAAAGCAGTACAGTACATGTAGTACGAGTAGATAGCAGTGTGTTGCGCCACTGGGCTCTGCCTCTACTCTGTGCTCTGTTCTTAGTTACAGACACGGAGTAAATAAGAGCCGAGGAGAAAAATAAAAGGACGAAGTTCCGCCCATAGCCCGTCTTGCAAGAAGCCTGTGATCCTGTCAGCAAGGAGAGATAGTGAGTATCTATGTGTGTCTCTGTGTGTATATGTGTGTGTATACAGTGTGTGTCTGTGTGTATACAGTATGTGTCTCTGCGTGTATATGTGTGTGTATACAGTATGTGTCTCTGTTTGTATGTGTATACGTTTCAGAGTGTGTGTGTGTGTGTGTGTGTGTGTGTGTGTGTGTGTGTGTGTGTGTGTGTGTGTATAAGTGTCTGCATGTGTTTATGACTCTTTGTAAAAGTGTGTGTTTAATATTAAAGTAGAACAGATAAAACAAAGATATCGGTGTTGTCTCCTATATACCCTGCTGCCCCTATATACCCTGTTTCCCGCTATATATCCTGTGTCCCCCTATATAACCTGCTGCCCCTTATATAACCTGCTGCCCCTAACATAACCTGCCACCTCCTATATACGCTGCTGCTCCCTATATATCCTGCTGCCCCTATATATCCTGCTGCCCCTTTTATAACCTGCTGCCTCCTATATACCTGCTGCCCCTTATATACCATACTGCCCCTATATACCCTGCTGCCCCTTATATACCCTGCTGCCCCTTATATAACCAGCTGCCCATTATATAACCTGCTGCCCCTAATATAACTTACTGCCCACTATTTACTCTGCTGCACCTATATACCCTGATGCCCCTTATATTCTCTGCTGCCCCTTATATACCCTGCTGCCCCTATATAACCTGCTGACCCTTATATACCCTGCTGACCCTTATATACTCTGCTGCCCCTTATATACTCTGCTGCCCCTTATAAACCCTGCTTCCCCTTATATACTCTGCTGCCCTTACATATATGCCTATGTGTGTTTATATGTGGCTGTGGGTATAGTTATCATCTACGACATTATCTGTACTCAGAGCGTTATCACTGTGTTATCAGTGGTGTTACATAGGACTGCATGTAACAATACTACATTATCTGTACTCAGAGAGTTATCACTGTGTGTTATCTGAGGTGTTACATAGGACTGCAGGTAACATCTACTACATTATCTGTACTCCGAGAGTTGTCACTGTGTTATCTGTTGTGTTACATAGGACTGCAGGTAACGCTACTACATTATCTGTTCTCAGAGAGTTATCACTGTGTTATCTGTGGTGTTACAGAGGACTACAGGTAACATCTACTACTTTATTTGTACTCAGTTATTACTGTGTGTTATCTGTGGTGTTATATAGGGCTGCACGTGAAATCAACGACATTATCTGTGCTCAGAGAGTTATCACTGTGTTATCTGTGGTGTTACATAGGACTGCATGTGAAATCTACTACATTATCTGTACTGGGTATATATGGGTCTGTTTGTGAATGTGTCTTTGTGCTTGTATATATGTGCCTTTTATGTATTTGTATATGTTCCTGTCTGTGAATTTATCTGCCAGTGTGTGGTGTATATGTGTCTGTACGTCTATATATTTACCTGAATGTATATATTCCAGATGTGTGTATGTATATTTGCCTGTATGGCTAAATATCTGTATTTATGTATGTACAGTATATATGTTCCAGTATATGCGTGTCTATATATGTGGTTCATTTTTTGTTTGTGCAGGGGGCGGCAATAGAGAGTCCCGCACAGGGCGCCATCCAACCTAAGGTTGGCCCTGCCCCCAGGACCCGTAGAGTGTGCTTGTGTGCGCTCTGCCTGTTTTTTAAAGGGCCAGCAAGCGCATCAGGAATAGTGCCCCCAGCCTATACCTGAACATCCAGGACTATTTAAGGAAGTCTGCCCACTATCCCAGCGCCTGAGCAATGTGTTAGCCTGCGAAAATTCTGTATTCTATGTCCGCTCCCAGTCGGTATCCGGTGTCCATTACCAGTCAGTAACCTGTATCCTGTGTCCTTGACCAGTCGGTATCCTGCAACCTGTGTCCGTGACCAGTTAGTAATCCTGCATCCCGTGTCTGTGACCAGTTGGTATCCTGCATCCTGTGTCTGTGACCAGTCGGTATCCTGCATCCTGTGTCCGTGACCAGTCGGTATCCTGTACCCTGTTTCCTGTGGCCGCTTCGAGTAATCCGGCAACAGCCTGCTTCCAGTAATCCGCACCAGCCTGCTTCCAGTAATCCGGCACCAGCCTGTGTCCAGTAACCCGGCACCAGCCTGTGTCCAGTAATCCGGCATCAGCCAGCTTCCTGTAATCCGGCACCAGCCTGCTTCCTGTAATCTGGCACCAGCCTGCTTCCAGTAATCCGGCTCCAACTTGTATCTGCTACCTGCAATCTGACTGTATCCAGATGCCACCAAGGTACCATCCACCTGTGACTGTTTAACACCTGTCCGGCCAGCAGATACTCCGTTATGGCCGAGTAGCCCAATGTATCCACAACCCCATTGGACGTTACACAGTGCAGTTCATGTAGTACAATAAGAGAGTGAATATTGCATATAGTACAGGTAGAGAGAAGTACAGTACATGTAGTACAGGTAAAGAGCAGTACAGTACATTTAGTACAGGTAGAGATCAATACAGTACATGTAGTACCGGTAGAGAGTGCTTCAGTACATGTAGTACAGGATAGCGAGTGATACAGTACATGTAGTACAGGTAGAAAGGAGTACAGTACATGTAGTACAGGTAGAGAGCAGCACAGTACATGTAGTACAGGTAGAGAGCAGCACAGTACATGTAGTAGAGGTAGAGAATGCCACAATACATGTAGTACAGTAAGAGAGCAGCACAGTACATGTAGTACAGGTAGAGAGCAGTACAGTACATGTAGTACTGGTAGAGAGCAGCACAGTACATGTAGTATAGGTAGAGAGCAGTACAGTTCATGTAGTACAGGAAGAGAGCAGGAAAGTACATCTTGTAAAGGTAGAGAGCAGGAGAGTGCATGTAGTACAGGTAGATGGCAGTACAGTATTTGTAGCACAGGTAGAAAACAGTACATGTAGTACAGGTAGATAACAGTACTTCCTGCATTCCAGCCTTCTGGGATAACAAGGCATCCCATGTGACCACTGCAGCCAATCACAGGCTGCAGCGTCACATGGCCTGCAATGTCATCCAGGAAGGCTGGACTACGTGCAGAGAAGAGGGAGGGGGTAAGTATGATCATTTATTTTTCTCCCCAGGGCTTTTTTCCCACAGCAGAATTTCAGTTTGAAAAACCGCACCACGCGTTTTTTTTCCGACGGAAGGTGCTGCGGTTTCCAGGTCGGAGTACACCAAAATTTAGCGAAAAATTGCAAAATTTAGCATTTTTCTAAATTTAAATGTATCTGATTGTAAGGCTGGATTGTTCGGTCCGTTAAGGACGGAACGTATTTCGTCCACAAGTCCCGAACACACTGCAGGGAGCCGGGCTCCTAGCATCATAGTTATGTACGACGCTAGTAGTCCCTGCCTCTCCGTGGAACTTATCTCCCATACTGTAATTATGTTTTCAGTATGGGGCAGTAATTCTACGGAGAGGCAGGGACTCCTAGCGTCGTACATAACTATGATGCTAGGAGCCTGGCTCCCTGCAGTGTTTTCGGTCCGGGACTTGCGGCCGAAATATGTTCCGTCCTTTACGGACCGAACATGCTCGTGTGAATTCAGCCTTAGACAGGCAGTTGTACCACATAAAATTGTTGCTAATTAACATCCCCATAGGTCTACTTTACATTGGCATCGGTTTTTTTTTACATTCTTTTATTTTTCTAGGACGTTACAAGACATTAGCAGCAATTTTTCAAATTTTCAAGAAAATTTCAAAAGACAATTTTTACGGGGGCCATTTCAGTTGTGAAGTGGCTTTGAGGGCCTTATATATTAGAAACCCCCAATAAGTCACCCCATTTTAAAAACGTTACCCTCAAAGTATTCAAAAAAGCATTTGGAAAGTTTCTTAATCCTTTAGACGTTTCACAGGAATTAAAGCAAAATAGAGGTGAAATTTACAAATGTCATTGTTTTTTGCAGAAATTCACTTTCAATACATTTTTTTTTCTGTAACACAGAAAGTTTTACCAGAGAAACCCAACTCAAAATGTATTGCCCTGATTCCTCAGTTTTAGGAAATATCCCACATGTGGCCCTAGCGTGCTAATGCACTGAAGCACCGGCCTCGGAAGCAAAAGAGCACCTAGTGGATTTTGGGGCCTTCTTTTTATTAGAATATATTTTAGGCACCATGTCAGGTTTGAAGGGCTCTTGCGGTGCCAAAACAGTGGAAATCCCCCAAAAGTGATCCCATTTGGAAAACTACACATCTCAAGGAAATTATCTAGGGCTATATTGAGCATTTTGACCCCACAGGTTTATTGCAGAAATTATTGGAAGTAGGCCAAGAAAATTAAAATCTACATTTTTTCAAAGAAATGTTGGTTTAGCTAATTTTTTCTCATTTCCACAAGGACTAAAGGGGAAAAAACACTACAACATTTGTAAAGCAATTTTTCCCGAGTAAAACAATACCCCACATGTGGTCATAAATGGCTGTTTGGACACACAGCAGGGCTTAGAAGGGAAAGAGCGCTATTTGGCTTTTGTAGCTCAAATTTAGCAGCAATGGTTTGCGGAGGCCAGGTCGCATTTGCAAAGCCCATGAGGGATCAAAACAGTAAAAATGCCCAAAAAGTGACACCATTTAGGAAACTACACTCCTTGAGGATTTCATCTAGTGGTGTAGTGAGCATTTTTATCCCACAGGTGTTTTATAGAATTTATTAGAATTGGGCTGTGAAAATAAAAACAATCCCTTTTCTTCAATAAGACGTAGCTTTATAAATTTGGTTTATATTTATAATATTTAGTTACAAATACATAGGCAAAACTGCCAAACAAGAAACATAAACAGTCAATTCAGTATACACCTTACAATTCAGACATATTAGCACAGTAAATATACATGAGAAAGTCGCAACAGAAGTACAATATACATCTTACCATTCAGACATATTAGCACAGTAAATATACATGAGAAAGTCACAATAGAAGTACAATAGGCATGTTACACCCGCTCGGTCTCCTAATCAATAGTGTCAGAGATAGCACACCAGAGATAGCACACCATTCTCCCATATCTTATCAAATTTGGTAGGACATTTGCGATGGTGTTAAAAAACTTTTTCATACGGAAGTAAGCCGTTTACCGGAGATCTCCACTGGGTCAGATCAGGAACCGCAGTTGCCATCCACCGTAGCGCAATGGTCTTACGGGCCATAAATAGAGTTTCATGAAGGAACATTTTTTGGTGGCATGAGTAGGAGTCATCTCCAGTCAGGCCAAAAAGGCAAAACATTGGATCCGGAGAAAGTGGGGCCCCCATGACCCCATAAAGATAAGATAAAACCTCACCCCAAAAGAATGCAATGTAAGGACACATCCAAATCATATGTCAAAAATCAGCAGCTTCCTGGTGACCTCTCAGATACACGGTGGACGGAATCACCCCCATTCTATGTAGACGTGTCGGAGTTAAGTAGGCACGATGAGTGATATAGATTTGCGTGAGTCTATTGTTAGCAGCTGGCGAGACCAGCAGATGGGAAGACAACATATTCCCCCGATCATGATCAGACAGGAGGGGTAAGACTGCCAGCCAACCCGCTTTAGCAGGTGGAACCATAAGATGTAGCTTTAGCTCAAAAATTTTCATTTTCTCAACAAATAAGGGGAAAAAAAAAGAAACCACAACATTTGTAAAGCAATTTCTCCCGATTATGGCAATACCCCATTTGTGGTCATAAACTGCTGTTTCGGCACACAGTAGGGCTCAGAAGGGTAGGAGCGCCATTTGGCTTTTGGAGTGCAGATTTTGCTGGATGGATTTCTGGGCACTATGTCGCATTTGCAAAGCCCCTGTGGGAACAAAACAGTGGATCCCCCCAGAAGTGACACCATTTTGGAAACTACACCCCTCAAGGTATTCCCCTAGGGGTGAAGTGAGCATGTTAACCCCTCAGGTGTTTTGCAGAATTAGTGTGCACTCTATGTTGCAGAGTGAGCATTTTATTTTTTCCATATATATGCCAATATGTGATGCCCAGCTTGTGCCACCATAAGAAGACAGCTCTCTAATTGTTATGCGGTGTTTCTTGGTTTTAGAAACAACCAACATGTGGCCCTAATCTTTTGCCTGGACATTTGACAGGGCTCAAGTGTGAAAGAGTACCATGCGAAATTGAGGTCTAATTTGGCGATTTACAAAGTATTAATTCACAATTAACAGGGCTTTGATGTGAAGTAATAAAATAAACCCCTGAAAAGTGACCCCATTTTGGAAACTACAATCCTCAAGGCTTTTATTAATGGGTTTAGTGAGCATTTTCACCCCACAGGTCTTTTCTATGAATGATTGCACTGCGGATGGTGCAAAGTAAAAATTTCAGTTTTTCCCTAGATATGCCATTTCAGTGGCAAATATGCCATGCCCTGCTTGCGCCACTGGAGAGACACAACCCAAAAATTGTTAAAATGGTTCTCCCGGGTATGGCGATGCCATATATGTGGAAGTAAACTGCTGTTTGGGCACGCTGTATTGTGTACAGTCCGACACTGTACACAATATACACAAATACACACATAAATATACACAAATAAATACTGGGATTCTAAAGAGATGAGTGTAAGGGCAACCTTTTTTCTTTTCCTCTTTTTACATTTAAGATCAGATTTGACAAAAATTATGAAAACGCTGAAAAGTACTGAAATTTCACTGCTGAAATTGAAAAGTCATCATAGCTTTCACCTGAACTTGACCTGATCGATGAAAGAGCAGTTATCCCAACTGGTGTATACCCACATTGTATAAAGGCACTATTACTTCCATGTTCCTGACATATGCTGAAAGACAGTTACAATGCTATAGCTCCCTATTTTACTCAAATACACCTGCATTAGAAATGACTTACAGATCAGTGAATCAAAAAGTCTACAGTAGAACCGGAAATTGAATGTGTATAGGGGTTGGAGGTTTTGATTATTCTATAGTGGCGAGGCAAGAAAAGGTTAATTTTCCACTTTATACTTTTCCTTTGCAATATAATTTCTAAGAGCACTCTCAGAATATCTCCAAGCAACTGGGAAGTAGCAAGTAATGAGGATCAAACCAAGAACAAGTTGTTGCTAAGCAACGATAGTACATAAATGCATTGTGACAAAAATGGAAATGCTGCATAGCACATTTTACTTTTCAAAAAAAAATAACAACAAGACCGATTAAAAAGTTAACTCATTATTACCCACAGGTGTGCTTTATTCATGAGATATTTGTTCTTCCCATGTTTGTATAAAACACAAGTTTTTATAATATATACCCTGCAAGCTTTGTCCAGTAGGAGAAATTATATTAGGAAAAGGGTAAGAGAAAAAAAGGTGTAGCAAATAAAATATAACTTTTATTCAACTTATTAAAATGTCCAGAAATAATGCTACAATCTCTATGAAGTCAATAGGGAAAAAAGATTTCTGTATCTAAACAAACAGATGAGTTTATATTGAATTGTTACACTACACACCTCAACATTGAAATTGCAACACCATGTAGGAGAAGCCGTAAGGTTATGCAAATCGAGGAAGTAGCAGGTGTCACTACGATCTGCAGATGATCGCATTTTAAAGCACCTAGCTCCAATATGTGGCATGTTGCATAGTTATATAGTTACATAGTTAGTACGGTTGAAAAACGACACATTTCCATCAAGTTCAACCAAGGAACAGGAAAAGGGAAGGGAAAACTTTCTACGCATAGGAGCTAATATTTTTCTGTTCTAGGAAATTATCTAAGCCTTTTTTAAAGCCATCTACTGTCCCTGCTGTGACCAGCTCCTGCGGTGACTATTCCATAGATTCACAGTTCTCACAGTAAAGAAGGCTTGTCGCCTCCGCAGGTTGAACCTTTTTTTCTCTAGACGGAGGGAGTGCCGCCTTGTTTTGTGTGCGGGTTTTACATGGAACAGGATTTCACCATATTTTTTGTATGTGCCATTAATATATTTATATAAATTAATCATGTCCCCCCTTAGTCGTCTTTTTTCAAGGCTAAATAGGTTTAGTTCTTTTAATCTTTCCTCATAACTTAGATTCTCCATGCCCCTTATTAGCTTCGTTGCTCCTCTTTGTATTTTTTCCAACTCCAGGGCATCCTTTCTATGAACTGGAGCCCAGAACTGAACTGCATATTCTAGATGAGGCCTCACTAATGCTTTGTAAAGTGGCAATATTACATCCCTGTCCCGCGAGTCTATGTCTCTGTTAATACATGACAATATCTTGCTGGCCCTTGAAGCAGCTGATTGACATTGCATGCCGTTATTTAGTTTATGATTTACAAGTACACCCAGATCCCTCTCAACAAGTGACTCCCCCAGTGCAGCTCCCCCTAGGACATATGATGCATGCAGGTTGTTGGTACCCAGGTGCATATCTTTACATTTATCTACATTAAACCTCATTTGCCATGTGGACGCCCAAACACTTAGTTTGTTCAAATTCGCTTGCAATTCACGAACATCTTCCATAGACTGAACATTACTACATAGCTTGGTGTCATCTGCAAAAATAGAAATAGTGCTATTAATATCATATCATCCTCTATATCATTAATAAATAAGTTGAATAATAGTGGTTCCAGCACGGAACCCTGGGGTACACCACTTATAACCGGGGACCATTCAGAGTATGAATCATTGACCACGACTCTCTGGATATGGTCCTTGAGCCAATTCTCAATCCAATTACAAACGATACTTTCTAAACCTATAGTCCTTAATTTACCCATTAGACGTCTATGAGGGACACTGTCAAATGCCTTTGCAAAGTACAAAAACATTATATCCACAGCGGCCCCTCTGTCTAGGCTTCCGCTCACCTCTTCATAAAAACAAATCAGGTTGGTTTGCTAGGTTTCCGCTCACCTCTTCATAAAAACAAATCAGGTTGGTTTGACAGCTTCTGTCCTTAGTAAATCCGTGCTGGCTGTCACTTATAATTTTTTGTCACATAATTCTGTATATAGTTCCTCAATAGCCCCTCAAACATTTTCCCCACGATGGATGTCAAGCTTACTGGTCTATAATTACCTGGGGAAGTCCTAGAGCCGTTTTTGAAAATAGGCACCACATTTTCCCTGCACCAGTCCCTTGGCACTATACCAGTCACTAGAGAATCTCTAAATATTATGAAGAGGGGGACAGAAATAACTGAACTAAGCTCTTTAAGAACTCTAGGTTGTAACCCATCTGGTCCCGGGGCCTTGTTTACATTTATTTTGTTTAATTTAGCTTGGACCATCTCTACATTCAATTCAGTATATCAACTGATATATTAACCCCTACCCGCACGAGGAAGTAACTGTACGTCGTCGCGGGAGGTTACTTCCCGCATGACGACGTACAGTTACTGAGTTTTTCCACTCTTGCCAGCCAGCGGTCCTTTGCCGCTGATTTCGGCGAATTAACCCCTTAAATTCGGTGATCGGTTGCAATCGCCGAATTTTGGGGGTTTCTAACATATTGGCAGACCCCGGTCCGAAATCGCGGGGTTTGCCGATAGTTAGTATGGCAAACGGAAGCCAAACAACGGACGGAAACCCATCAGGACCAACCTTCGGCTGGTCCTGATAGGCTTCCTGTCTGAGTGACAGGAAGTCACTGTGCCGTTCCCGATGCACACTGTCGGCGACAAGGTGTGCATCGGGAACTTGGAGATCAGCTGTCCCCGACAACTGACACTCCAGTGTTGCCGATCAGCGGCTCATCGTCGCTGATTTAGGCAATTAACCCGTTACATGCGGGGCTCGATTGCGAACTCCGCATGTAAGGGGTTTGTAGCACATCAGCAGCCCTCATGCAATCATGGGGGCTGCTGATGCTTGTGATGGCATCCAGAGGCCAGGCAATGGCCTCCGGGTCTGCCATATATGGAAGCCTATGAGGATCAGCCTCTGCTGATCCTCATAGACCAACTGTCAAAGTGACTGTGACGTCACACTGACAGTTGGAATACATTACACTACCTAGGTAGTGTAATGTATTCTAGCAGCGATCAGGGCTGCAGGTCAAAAAAATAAAGTGTAAAAAGTAAAAGAAAAGTTAATAAAATTGTTTTATAAAAGTGTAAAAATAAGTTTTTGTTTTCCTATAATAACTCATTTATTCTAGGGAAAAAATGAAAACGTTCAAAAAAAAGTACACATATTTGGTATCACCGTGTTCGTAACGACCCAAACTATGAAACTATAATGTTAATTTTTACACACGGTGCACGGCGCAAACAAAATAAACGGAAAACTATGTCAGCATCGCTATTTTTTGGTCACCACCCCTCCCAAGATATAGAATAAAAAGTGATCAAAAAGTCGCATTTACCCCAAAATAGTACCAATAAAAACTACAACCCGTCCCGCAAAAAACAAGTCCTCCCACAGCTTTTTTGACGAAAAAATAAAAAAGTTACGGCTCAGAATAGCGTGTAATTTTATTGTGCAAACGCTGCAAAACGTAAAAAAAAAAAATATACACATATGGTATCGGCATAATCGTACCAACCCGCAGAATAAAGTAAAATGTAATTTATTGCGCACGGTGAACGCTGTAAGAAATAAAGAATTTAAAGCGCCAAAATCGTTGTTTTTTTGGTCACCTTAGCTCTAAAAAAGATCCTGTGGGGTCAAAATTCTCACTATACCCCTAGAAAAATGCTTTGACGGGTGTAGTTTCCAAAATAGGGTCACTTTTGGGAGGTTTCCACTGAATTTGGTCCCTCCGGGGCGTTGCAAACCCGACATGGCACTGAAAACCAATCCAGCAAAATCTGCGCTCCAAAATCCAAAAGGCGCTCCTTCCCTCCTGAGCCCTGCCGTAATCTGGAGAAATTGCTTTACAAATGTTGGGGTGCTTTTTCTCCTTTAGTCCATGTAAAAATTAAAAAATTCTATATTTCCACAGAAAAATAGGTGATTTTCATCTTCACAGACTAATTCCACTAAATTCTGCAAAAAAACTGTGGGGTCAAAATGCTAACTATACCCCTATAAAAATGCCTTGAGGGGTGTAGTTTCCAAAATGGGGTCACTTTTGGGGGGTTTCGACTGTTTAGGTACCACAAGACCTCCTCAAACCTGACATGGTGCCTAAAATATATTCCTAAAAAAAGGAGGCCCCAAAATCCACTGGGTGCTTCTTTGCTTCTGAGACCTGTGCTTCAGTCCATTAGGACAGTAGGGCCACATGTTGGATATTTCTAAAATCTGCAGAATCTTGGCAATAAATATTGAGTTGTGTTTCTCTGGTAAAACCTTCTGTGTTACAGATTTTTTTTTTCTTACAAATTAATTTCGGCAAAAAAAATGAAATTTGTAAATTTCACCTCTACTTTGCCTTAATTCCTGTGAAACGCCTAAAGGGTTAAAATACTTTCTAAATGTGGTTTTGAATACCTTGAGGGGTGCAGTTTTCAAAATGGGGTGATTTTTGGGGACTTTCTAATATAGAAGGCCCTCAAAGCCACTTCAGAACTGAACTGGTCCCTGAAAAAATGGCCTATTGAAATTTTCTTGAAAATATGAGAATTTGCTGCTAAAGTTCTAAGCCTTGTAACGTCCTAGAAAAATAAAAGTACGTGAAAAAAATTATGCAAACATAAAGTAGACATATGGGGGATGTTAACTAGTAACTATTTTGTGTGGTATTACTATCTGTTTTACAAGCAAACACATTAAAAAATTTTCACTAACATAAAGTACAATATGTCACGAGAAAACAATCTCAGAATCGCTTGGATAGGTGAAAGCGTTAAGGAGTTATTACCACATAAAGTGACACATATCAGATTTGAAAAAATCATCTGTGTCCACAAGGCCAAAACAGGCTGTGTCCTAAAGGGGTTGAGAGCACTGGCACTGGCTACATCAGCTGCTCTTTCTTCTGTTGTATATACAGAGCTGAAGAACCCATTTAGTAACTCTGCCTTCTCTTGATCCCCTGTAACCAACTCCCCATTACCACTATCTAGAATTTTTGGGGATTTGTTTTACTATCCTTGGCCACCTGCTTTTCATTTTGTATTTTTGCTAATTTTATTACCTTTTTGCAAATTTTGTTAAGCTCTTTATAATTTACAAAGGCTACAGCTGTACCCTCAGATTTGTATTTTTCAAATGCCCTTTTTTGTCATGTATTGCCCTTTTTACAGAAGGTGTAAGCCATGTGGGATTTAATTTTAGTCGTTTATACTTGTTACCTATAGGAATACATTTTGCACTATAATTACCCAAAGTAGATTTGAAAATCTCCCATTTATCATTTGTACCATTATTTGACATTAGTTCTTCCCAATCTACATCCTGAATTGCAGCCCTGATCCTGGGGAAATCGGCCTTCTTAAAAGTAAGTGTTTTTGCCCTCCCACACAGGCTTTGTTTTTTATAGTATATGTAAAATATAACTATATTGTGATCACTCTTACCGAGGTTTTCACGAACATTGACGTTCCCAACAAGCTCTGCATTATTAGAAATGACCAGATCCAACAGAGCTTCACCTCTAGTCGGGTCTTCCACAAACTGACCCATAAAATTTTCCTGCAACAGGTTGAGGAAATGTCTCTCCTTTGCAGTTGAAGCCAAACCATGACACCAATTAATATACCGGTAATTAAAATCTCCCATTATCACTACTGTACCCACCTGTGCAGCCCGCTCCATCTGTTTATATAGCTGACCTTCCATCTCCTCAGTTATATTGGGGGGTCTATAGATTACACCAAAATATATTTTTTCAGTGTTTACCTCCCTTTGTTATTCCACCCACAAGGTTTCAACCTCCTCACAATCTTCACCCCCTATTCTCTCTTTCACACTCGCCTTCATATCACTTCTCACAAACAGATATACATCACTGCCTTTCCTATTTGTCCTGTCTTTCTGAAACAGTGTAAAACCCTGTAGATTTACAGCCCAGTCATGTAAAGAGTCTAGCCATGTTTCAGCAACACCTGCTATATCTATATTTTCCTCCAGTACCAAGGCCTCCAGCTCCCCCATTTTGCTTGCTAGACTTCTGGCATTTGTGAACATACACTTTAACTTGCCTTTAAAATTTTTACTTTCAATATCAGAAATGTGATTATTTTACATTATTTGGGCATTTTTATTTTCATTGCTGTTTTGTAATGAAAGGATCTCCTTATCTTGTTGCCTAGTCCTCTTCCCACAGTCTGTTTCTCCCCCCACCAATATATTCTGACCCCTCTATAACCGAACTACCCCTTTATTTTCTACATTGGCCTCCCTCCTCAGCCGTAGTTTAAATACTCTGCGACCCCTGCTAGAATTCTCTCACCCAGCAGGGTGGACCCCCTTCCATTTAGGTGCACATCATCTGCAGAATACTGTTTGTACCCCAATAAAAAGTCAGCCCAGTGCTCTAGGAACCCAAAGCCTTCTCCTCTACACCAAGACTTAAGCCATACATTTAACTCCCTGAGCTCCCGCTGTCTTTCCTGTGATGCGTATGGCACAGGCAGTATTCCTGAGAATACTACTTTGGAGGTCCTTCCCTTCAGCTTGTAGCCTAGTTCTTTAAAATTATTCTTAAGGCTCCTCCACCTACCATTTATTCCATTTATTCCATATACCATTTATTCAGGAAAGCGATAAAACGAGCTCAGGAAACAGAAAGAAACAAACTTTTACAACCAGCAATCAGAACAACTAAAAATAACGAGGTGAGATTTATTACACCGTATCATTCTCGTTGGGAAGAGATGAGGAGCTATTTAAACAGCTATTGGCCAATTCTGAGAGCCGATCCAATATTAAATAAAATATTGCCAAAATTCCCTCTTGTAACATACCGACGTGCAAAAAACCTCAGGGACCATTTGGTCCAGAGTTTTTATACTACAGTCTCACAAGGGAAAAAGTTCTTTGGAACAAAAGGGCCTAAAAGGGGCTGCTCCCCCTGTGGAGACTGTATTTCATGCCCTAATATTGAACGTGCTGCAGATTTTACTGACTCTGAAAGACATAAAACTTTCAAAATCGTATGGCACATCACGTGTGCTACACGTGGTGTGATTTACTATGCAATCTGTCCTTGTCACAAAATCTATATAGGACTAACCACACGAGAATTTTGAGTGCGTGTTAGGGAACATGTACGTGACATTGAATCTGCAAAGGAGATTCATGATGTTGATAAAGTGGAAAAATTAAAAACTATTCCCCGTCACTTTAAATTAAATCATAATTGCAATTCCAGATTGTTAAAAGTAAGAAGAATACACCATGTGGAAATGAACATAAGGGTATGTTCACACGAGGGCATCCGTAACGGCTGAAATTACGGGGATGTTTCCTCCTGAAAACATCCCCGTAATTTCAGCCGTAACGGCATGTGCAGGCGCTTGAACGCCGCGTCCATTACGGACGTAATTGGCGCTGCTATTCATTGGAGTCAATAAATAACGGCTCCAATTACGGCCAAAGAAGTGACAGGTCACTTCTTTGACGCGGGCGTCTATTTACGCTCCGTCATTTGACAGCGGCGCGTAAATATACGCCTCGTGTGAACAGACAAACGTCTGCCCATTGCTTTCAATGAGCAGATGTTTGTCAGCGCTATTGAGGCGCTATTTTCGGACGTAATTCGGGGCAAAAACGCCCGAATTACGTCCGTAATTAGTGCGTGTGAACATACCCTAAGAGGTGGAGACCTGATGAAAAAGTTATTGAGGCTGGAAAGTAAATGGATTTGGACATTGGGGACTATGCACCCGAGGGGCTTGAACGAATCACATGGGTGCGCTTCTTTTCTCTGATCTTTGTGTATGCTCTGTGGTAGCATTTTTAAATTATGTAATTTAGTATTATTTTGTGATTTTAACATACACTACCGTTCAAAAGTTTAGTGTCACTTAGAAATTTCCTTGAAATTTTTGAAAGAAAAGCACAATTTTTTCAATGAAGATAACATTAAATAAATCAGAAATACACTCTATACATTGTTAATGTGCTAGATGACTATTCTAGCTGCAAACGTCTGTTTTTTAATATCTACATAGGTGTATAGTGGCCCATTTCCAGCAACCATCACTCCAGTGTCCTAATGGTACATTGTGTTTGCTAACTGTGTTAGAAGGCTAATGGATGATTAGAAAACACTTGAAAACCCTTGTGCAATTATGTTAGCACCGCTGTAAACAGTTTTGCTGTTTAGAGGAGCTATAAAACTGACCTTCCTTTGAGCTAGTTGAGAATCTGGAGCATTACATTTGTGGGTTCGATTAAACTCTCCTAATGGCTAGAAAAAGAGAGCATTCATGTGAAACTCGACAGTCTATTCTCTAACCAGAGTAAAAAGAAAAGTGGGAGGCCCCGCTGCACAACTGAGCAACAAGACAAGTACATTAGAGTCTCTAGTTTGAGAAATAGACACCTCACAGGTCCTCAACTGGCAGCTTCATTAAATAGTACCCGCAAAACGCCAGTGTCAACGTCTACAGTGAAGAGGCGACTCTGGGATACTGGCCTTCAGGGCAGAGTGGCAAAGAAAAAGCCATATCTGAGACTGGCTAATAAAAGGAAAAGATTAATATGGGCAAAAGCACACAGACATTGGACAGAGGAAGATTGGAAAAAAATGTTATGGACAGACGAATCGAAGTTTGAGGTGTTTGGATCACACAGAACAACATTTGTGAGATGCAGAACAACTGAAAAGATGCTGGAAGAGTGCCTGACGCCATCTGTCAAGCATGGTGGAGGTAATGTGATGGTCTGGGGTTGCTTTGGTGCTGGTAAAGTGGGAGATGTGTACAAGGTAAAAGGGATTTTGAATAAGGAAGGCTATCACTCCATTTTGCAACGCTATGCCATACCCTGTGGACAGCGCTTGATTGGAGCCAATTTCATCCTACAACAGGACAATGACCCAAAGCACACCTCCAAATTATGCAAGAACTATTTAGGGAAGAAGCAGGCAGCTGGTATTCTATCTGTAATGGAGTGGCCGGCAAGGTCACCAGATCTCATCCCCGTAGAGCTGTTGTGGGAGCAGCTTGACAGTATGGTACGCAAGAAGTGCCCATCAAGCCAATCCAACTTATGGGAGGGGTTTCTGGAAGCATGGGTTGACATTTCTCCCGATTATCTCAGCAAATTAACAGCTAGAATGCCAAAGGTCTGCAATGCTGTAATTGCTGCAAATGGAGCATTCTTTGAGGAAAGCAAAGTTTGAAGGAGAAAATTATTTTTTCAAATAAAAATCATTATTTCTAACCTTGTCTATGTCTTAACTATATTTTCTAGTCATTTTGCAACTCATTTGATAAATATAAGTGTGAGTTTTCATGGAAAACACAAAATTGTCTGGGTGACCCCAAACTTTTGAACGGTAGTGTATATATATATATATATATATATATATATATACACTGTGTATATATATATATATATATATATATATATAAAGAAATCCCGCAGCACTCCGGTATGGTATATAAAGGTGATTTATGTCAAACAGCAAAAGAGGATGCAACGTTTCTGTCCAACCTTAGGACCTTTTTCAAGCCTGACAATGGCCAATGCTGGGGCTGAAACATTTATTGGGTGAATAAAATGCAATTTTTCACTTGAAAATCATCTGCCGTGTAGTGCTGCCTTCCTTTGTTTTTATATATATATATATATATATATATATATATATAGGGCATGTTCCATTTTTTGGCAACCCAGGCTACCGGGCCGTCAGGAAATCGGCCGTGTGAATAGCCCCATTTGGGGTCTATTGTTACTACTGCGGCCGTGCGACTGCCGTTCAAAAAAATGGCCGCCCCACCGCCGAGAATCCCTGTCATGTGAATAGAGCATTCGAGAAGGAGTGCTCACTGAAGCATTATTAGCCTAAGATGTTGCTGCATATTAAGCACACGCACTGTACACTGTCAAAAGACAGTGGCCAGTCATAAAGTTGTTAATGAATAGGAAATCTAAATTAGAAAAATATATATTTTCTCATTTAAAGAACGCTAAATTTCGGGCTTCTTTTATATGATGGGGAAAAACTCGACTTTTATTTTTATTTTAACACAAGGCCTCCACATAACAAAATGTAAAAAAAATTTAAAGGGCCTGAAGATTTTTCCGAATGCATTGTCCCATCTACTACCAGAGCAGTTTTTGTATGTATGAAAGAAGTCCTAAAATGCAAATAAAATGGGTGAGATGATCAATAGGTATCTGTCTCTGGAAGGAACTATACTTGGTGCACATTTGCACTTGTGTAAGAAAAAGTGTTTTGAATTTAGAAAATAAGAAGTACATTATAGTATCTGTATACTGAACAGTCATAGGAAAATTTCTTAGTGTAATATTTTCATAGATTAAAAGTTTTTTCCTTATTGGAAGCCAGTGATACATGTAGATGTGTCGCTTTTTTTTTATAGTATTATGCTTAAAAAAAAAGTATAAGTATGGGGTTTTAGCTATCTTACTATTAGAAGTATTGGCTGACTTTGTAAATGTAAAAAATCATTACATTTTCCATTTTGATGTGGAATACGTAAAATTACATGAGAAATCAGTTACCAAGTACAGATTTCTCAAGGTTAATTTTTATTTATCATCAAAATTTCCCTAAAGCTTAAGGCCTTTTAAATTTTTGTAGTAAATACCTCTTAAAATTAAAATAATTGACTCCCTTTGTATTCAGAGGAAAATAAGAAGGACAATTATCGAAAAAATGTCAGTGGAAGGAGTTTATTCCTAAGTGACTTCAGACGGCATCTAACCCATGTGTCTCTTTACGACCACATCGGATAAGTCATGTCAAGCAACATTTGACCAATAACTTAGTTGAATAAACTTCTAGATCCGCTTGCATTTTGAACTGTATACATTGATTGACTGGGTCAGCTTAGGTCATGCAATTCATAGAAAGTAAAATAAATGGAGAGCAGACAGGTCAAATTAATTTAAAATCAATTTCGATTCCCTTGAAGCTGCATGTATTGGTTTAAGAAATCCCATCTGCCCCTATTTTATACTTCATTCCATATTTCTTTGCTCAAAAAGCATTTCATCTAAATGTAAATCACATTGTTTTAGCAGGGTTTTTTCTCTTTAATACCATTAAATTGGTTTATATGATAATAGGTGATCATTTGACACTGGTCACACTAAGTTTGACAGGGTGACAATATTTATTGTAAATATAATTCAGACTTTTCTACAATTTTTTTAATGAAACATTTGATTAAATGTTGGTGTGAATAGTTGATTTGTATGACTGATTTCTAAAATAAGGCAAAAGAGTTAAAAAGCAAACAAAAAAGAGCTGCAGCAAAGGACGTTTGACATATTGATTTTTAACGTTGCTATTTTACACATTCATACCCTGTCTTCTAAATAAAGGCTTCAAATACTAATGTAAGTAGTTAAATAAAAAATCGTTGTTTCAGGTTTTCCCATGACATAGGCTCACACCACTGCCTTGCAGAGCTGGGTCCTAGTCCTTGCTGCTTATTCTTGATTCCATGTTTAGAGGTCATAGGACCAAGAAAATCTTTAAGATGAGAGAAGAACAAATGTAATAAGACTGTATTATATTAAGAGGTTAACCATCCAGAGAAGGAGTTCTAAGATAAAGAACTACACTTTACTAATCCTTCAAGAAGAGGCAGAAAATTCTGGTCATGGTGCCTGGCAGGTAAGTGTCCAATACGGAACTTTTCATTAAATTGTATTTATTGTATAGTAGGAATACGTGTTTCAGGACCGAACCGACCCTTCATCAGGTTCATCAGCACCACTTCCTCTTCTCCCCTTTTCTCCCCCTCTACATTTACACTTTACCAAGGCTTTCTGATGTATACCAGTGGTGAATTCATCCATGACCCTGACAACAGCATTAACTACATTATTAGCGGTCTAGTTACACCTAAAGAGCAAGAAACATACCTTTGAGGACAATGAGATGCACATTTTGCACAGCAGAATTAACTGGTCCACAGGAGAAAGGAAGAGGCCACCTAACGTCTGTCAAACTGGAGCAGCCAGCCGCAAAGAACCACAGAGCTTTATATACTATTTATCATCTACATACCATTTTTACCCCAGCAGATTAAAGGGGTTGTCCCAAAAACAACAATTTCTTTACATTTATGACCTGTCATTTAGGCAGGTCATAAAAGTATTGTGAAGGATGGTTTATTTGCTTATATTCTCTGTATGAAATTACATTATGAATTATCAAGCAGGATGCCGAATTACTAAGATATGTATTATGTGAAAGTGATTATAATAATGTTTAAATGATTTAGTTTCGTGCAGCGGCCATCTTGTCTGGAGTTCCCATCTTGGTTCTTTTGTAGTGAATAAGAAAGACATTGTTCCTTTAACGCCAGTAATGTTGATTTCATATCTTTTATCTTTGATCTTGGATCATACGAAGCTTGCAGAAAAGGCACAGGGAGTGAGATGGGAGGGTGGCAAATATGCTTGTGAGAATGCCTCCCCCATCTTACAGGAACATTCTAGCCAAGAGAGATAAGGCCACCTGCAAACCTGATGTGTGAAGAATTATAATGATGTATCTGGAATGTATCGTATGTCTGTAATTGGCTGAATAAGAATTATTGTCACATTGTCTCTGATTGGTTAACCTCAAGCCTACACCCCTTCTGAATGATAGTATTATAGTTTGAGTCTGGAAATAAACCTCCAGAGGAGTATTTTGAGCATATCAGCAGCGTCTGTGTGTTTTCTTCTCCTCTCGATATATAGTGGTATGAAATATCCTGGTTAGGATGCTGGATAAAGTGCCTGGCGTGAGTGTCTGTTGGAACACTCATCTAAATTTCAGTCTAATATATTTTGAGCCATTGACTTCCACGACAGTAAAAAGAAAAAAGCATGGGTACAGCCTTTTGGGACTCCAATTGTTACTGAGTCCCTGTTCTTGGCCTGAAGGTTTGACATGTATATGCAACCACTCTACATAGAAACAAATAATACATTTTAAATGGTAATGCTCAGCTGAGACTCAAGGCCTCTCATTCTATGCATTGTTGTGGGACTCAGAGGTCACACCCTTACCTATCATAGTTGTATAAATCTAATTGATAGGTCATATAAAATAAAAAAAATGGGTTATCATGAGACAATTTATTTAACAAAAATGTATATCTTATTTTAATAGCATGATAGTAATTCACAAGTTTTCACTCCTCCTGGAATCATTATTATAGGTTCTTGGTCTATGTTCAAAGGGTTAATCCCAGAATGGACAATTCTGAACTATCCACAGGATAGGTGATGTGGGGCCACACTGATAACTAGAGGGGGATCCCGTGCCCCCCGTTCCTCCTCACTGCACACTCCATAGTGAAGAGGAGCTTGAATGGGGCGGCGTTCAAGAATGCGCCCTGCCCCTTCATTCAATATCTATGATACTGACAGAAATAGCTAAGCGCTATACTCTGCTGTGTCTGTCGGTTTCAAAAAAATTTAAATGGAGCAGCACCATGCATGTTCATCTGCCACTTCACTTAAAGTTCTCCACACTGTAGATGTGCAGTGAGGAGGAACTGGCTGTTTGGGACCTCCGTTCTAGTAATTGGTGGGGCCCCAAGTGATCGAACACCTATCACCTATCCTGTGGATATGTGTTAATTGTGCATTCTCGGAATATCCCTTTTAGGCCACTTCCAGGAATTTCAGATACGTTTAAAATTTTAGGTGTGGACTCCCCATAGAAAATCTACAATAAATTACAGCACAATTGATAAGGAATGAGGTATTATAAAATCTCTTACACACTTAACATAAAAAATCACCACAGATTTTAGGACATGTGGATTTGAAAATTCATAGCATGTCCTATCTACCACGAACTGCTACCAATGGTTGCAATGCAAGGGTAAAATCCACAACAAATCAGCATAGACATCTGCAAAAAAAAAAAGTCACACATCCACAGTGGAATGTTAGTACGTTCACAATCATTTGTTTTGAATGGCCTCAAGGGAATGTTTTTGTGTATTTTCTTCCACAAGGTGGGAAGCTTTAAAAATTAAATAATCATTTGACATGTTTTCCTATGTTGACCACCAGAGGGAGCACTTCCCATAATTACAGCAAGATGAATCAGGCAAAGCAACCTGACTCTCAGCTGCTGTAAATGTGGGAGGAACTCTATCGTTACTAGTGACAACACCCACCACCCCTCCCTATTTTTGGCAACAAGCCAGGAAGAGGTGTCTTCAAATTGCCTACCACTGTGCAGCACCATTTTTTGGGTGATTGTACAATGGTAGGACGTGCTGATCACAGCAGCAAGCAGCTACAGGACACACTAAAAGGCTGAGAATGTTGAAAGTCAAGAGGGAAGATTCTGTGGTGAATGACTTTTCAGTTGACAAGTTTACATGGCGTGTATTTGATGCATTTTATGAGCCGAAATCGCGTAAAAAAAACACTTGATTAAGCTTCCTATTTACATCAATGGGAAAGTGCGCCATTAGTACATATAACGCTCTTTTTTTACGTGTGCGTTTTAAAAAATAACACATTGCATAAAAAAAGAAGCATCGTGTCAATTCTTTGGAGTGTAAACCACGCTAAATATTCCTATAGTCAATGGGAGTCCTAATTATGCACCAAAAAACGTGCAAAAAGCGCGCACAAAATGCGTTAAAAATACTTGCATTTTAAAAAACCTGTTGCGTCAAAAAAAAACTGTCTAGTCAATTGTTTAGGGGGTAAAACGTGGCAAATGTTCCCATAGTCAGTGGGAGTCCTCATCAAAAAAAACGTGCAAAAAGCGTGCACAAAACGCGTAAAAAACACGTGAAAAGCGAGTCAAAAATTAATTGATTAAGCTTAACATTTACATCAATGAGAAAGCGCGCCGTTAGTACATAACGTTAAAAACGCGTTGCATAAAGAAAGAAGCCTCGTCTCGCCTCCTGAGGAATACTAATGAGAAACGCAGGTCGAGGCTACCATCCACACTGAACAGGTCTTACATCTAGCTGAGCTATCTTTATCTTTAAATATGACTTTTCCTTCCAAACACTACTAAGGGTATGTTCACACACAAACTCAAAAACGTCTGAAAATACGGAGCTTTTTTCAAGGGAAACAGCTCCTGATTTTCAGTATTTTTGTAAGCAAACTCACATTTTTCGCGACGTTTTTTATTGCTGTTTTTCTATGGAGTCTATGAATAATGGCTCCAAAAACATCTCAAGAAGTGACATGTACTTATTTTTCGCGGCCATTTTTCTACGCAGCCTTTTTTCAAAACGGCCGCATAAAAAAACGGCCCGCCAGAACAGAATGCCGTTTTTCCCATTGAAATCAATGGGCAGATGTTTGGAGGCATTGTGCTTCCGATTTTTCAGACGTTTTTCGGCCATTTACGGCCAGAAAATGGCCGAAAATAAGCCATGTGAACATACCCTAAGTGATACTTCACTATTTGCATTATATATTTGCAGGCTAGGAAACAGGTTTCTTTCTGTCCATAATATATACTTCTTTCTGCATTGTTTCCTTAAATCTTTTTCCTTGTATGCTAGGCTTGCAGTAATTATATGTAGGTTCTTTTAGTAGCGATCTATTGCATTGTACTGTAGATTCCTAGATAACAACTGCATCATGTTAAGTGCCTAATTCCACATTCAATGCAAGGTGTGTTTTGGTTTATAAATTGCTCCACACTTTTTATATATTTTTACCATTGTGTATTTTAAATATATTCAATAAAGGGTACTTTTTATATTGACATTTTGTGTATTTTGGTATGTATGACTCCAATTGGGTCGATTGTCAGTTTAGCATAAAAAAAATAAGCGTCAGGTCAGATCTTTGGTCTCAAAAAAAACGTGTAAAAACCAGGCACATAACGCGGGAAAACGCATCAAAAACACTTGTATTATCACAAGAAATTCTAGTGCATTTGACAAGTTTACATGTTATTTTTTTTAGCGCCATGTGAACATGCCCTAATTGAATTATTTTTAATTGACCCCTAGTTTCTATTGCGGCACAGGGGAGAATACAGAAGACTGCTGTATGTGGCTTTTTTATTATTCATACAACTAACTTTATTTTTTTGTTTTGCAGCTTCCGCTGGACCGTTTGGACTGCATCGTAGATTCGTTGGACTACTTCCATGATCTATGGGGTTTTTTTTGGGGGGGGGTTTTATCAATAAAATGGTTAACAAGAATTGGGTGTGGGAGTTTCTATTTCAATAAAAAAATATTTTCTTAGGCCTAGTTCACAGGGGCGCTGATTTTGACACGGAAACCGCAATGAAAAACGCAGCGAATAACGCGGCGAGAAAGTGCAGCCTTCCTGAAAGAATTTTTAGGAAGATTTTTTCTGCCTGCAAAATCCTCCCTGTGAACAGGGCCTTAGGGTGTATTCACACAGTGCAGTTTCATTGTGGCCGAAAACCGCATAAAAAATAAAAGGCAAATAACAATAAAAACAAGGTCTTCAATGCGTTTTTTGGCCGTGCGGGAAAAACGCGGCAAAACCACACTGTGTGAATATACCGGTAGGCCCTGTTCACACAGAATATTTTTTTATTGAAATAAAAACTACCCCACACATCCCTCAATCACCATTTTATTCAAAGCAAATAAAAAACGTAGATCATCGAAGTACTCCAATGAATCTATGATGTAGTCCAAATGCTCCAGCGGAACCTACAAAACAAAAAAAATAAATTTAGTAGTATTAAAAAGAAAAAACTTATGCCGCAGCTACTCACCAAACCCCCCCCCCCCCCTACACACACATACAGTTGTTACACAAGCCTCCCCACACACAAACCCCCCCCGAACATGCAGCCGCTACAGAAACCCTCCACACACAAACCCCCTACACACAGACCCCCACAAGCATGCAGCCACTACACAAACCCCACCAAACATGAAGTCGCCACACAAAATCCCCCCCACACACAAACCCTCAAAACATACAGCGGCTCACCAAAACGCCCCCACACAAACACGCACGCCAAACATGCATCCGCTCCTAAACACCTGTCCCACAAACCCCCCAAACACTCCCCCAGACATGCAACTGCTTCCCAAACCCTGACACACCCCCCCAAAAAAATATGCAACATACTTGATGTGTTCCTGCCGCTTCCGCTTCTTTTATTCAGTCGCTCCTCTGCTCTGTATTGTTGGAAGCCGCGGCCAGAAGTCTTCACAATGCTGTCAGCAGCGGTTTACGATCTTCAAAAAATAGTGCTGGGTTTCCCCCTGGAAACCGACTTGTATGGAATGCCACTATGGACTGTGCATGCAACAGAGCATGCACAGTTCACAGTTAGAACGGCACCAGTCAAGGAAATAGGGTCGTCTCCCGTCTGTTAGGAAAACACCTGTTCCCTTAAGGTCGCTATGACAACCTGTCTAGCTTCTGGGCGGTTCTTCTTTTGCTTTGAGCCTATCTCTCTTCTCTGTCCTTCTGCCAATCAGTAGTGGGCTTGTATTTATATCTGTCTTTTCCTACCTGTCTTTGCTTGTGAATCTTCCTGTTTCCTGGCTCCTGATCACGCTCCTGACTGCGCCTGCATTTCTGATTTTTGACCTCATGTATACTGACCTCGGCCTGTCTCTTATTAACCCTCTGCCTACCGATTGTGATTATCCGCTCCTGACTGGTTTTGACCGTGGCTTGTCTGATTACCTCTACTCCGTATCTAGACTTCCAGTTAGCCTTCTAGCTGTCTGGTATCTAGCTCAACTTTGCTTGCACTGCACCTCTTTTCCAAAACTACACTTTGCAAAGACAACCTGGGTTCCAATCAGCAATGTCCATCTCGCCTTGCGGTCAGCTCTGGCAAACACCTTAGAGTCTGTCGAGCAGAGTGGTTGCAGATTAGAGCTTGCGTGTTTACATGTATGCTCTCTCCCAGCAGACTCCAGCAGCCTTGAGATATCGCTCCACTTTCATTTACACAACACCGTCCCTACACTCATGTGCGCTGTGTAGCATATGTAGACACATACACAGATGCTAATAAAAATGGCAGCCCACTAAGACATGAAAATGTATTTATTATTTTTTTTTTTTAGGGGAGCTAAGGGCCTGCTCACATCACCGTTGGTTTCCGCTGAGGGTTTCCGCTGGGTTAACCCCTCAGCGCAAAGTCAAACGGAAACTTCCGTTTCCCTCACCATTGAACTCAATGGTGATGGAAACCTAGCTAATGGTTTTCCGTCATTTTGACGCAATCAATAGCACAGTTGACTGTGCTATTATTGTAAAAATATGTATAGTTCTTCCTATGTTAAACTACATTTGCACAATAAAAAACCTTTTTTTTTTTAAATATTTGTTTTTGCATTGCTGCATTTCAAGAGCCGTAACGTTTTTATTTTTCTGTCTAGGTGGACTTGTTTTTGCAGGATAAGGTGTGGTTGTCATTGGTACTATTTTGGGGTATTTATTAACTTTTATAAAAAAATTTTTTGGGGGGGCGATTTAATCAATATGCAAATTTAATTTTTAGAGCTGTAAATAATGCTACCTTTATTCCATGGTTCGGTACACCTGCAGAGATATTAAACATGTATAGGTTATTCTATTATGTTTGCACAATAAAAACCCTTTATTTTTGCATCACCGCATTTTAAGAGCGGTTTCTTTTTTTTCTTTTGTTTTGTGGCCATATTTGGGCTTGCTTTTTATAGAACAAGGTGTAGTTTTTATTGGTACTATTTTGGAGTACATGGGACTTCTGGAATAACTTATTTTACTTTTTATGGGAGTAATGGGAATTTTGCCATTTTTTTTGTTTTGTTTTTTTTCTGTGTGTGCCGTTCACCCGGCGGTTTAGTCAATGTGCTAACTTAATTTTTTGAGTTGTTACGATTGCGGCAGTACCATGTATGTTTATTTCTTTTTTTCTTTTACACTTTTACTAAACAAAACCACTTTTTATGGAAAAAAAAGTTTTTTTAATTTTTATTTTTACTGTAATTTTTTATTCATAAACTCTATTTAACTGTTTCTTAAAAAAAAAATTAAACAAAATTGTCCCACTAGGGAACTTCACTATGCGATCTTCTGATCGCGGATATAATTCATTGGTATATTAGTATACCAAATAATTATTGTCTGTCACTGTAGAACTGACAGGCAATCTATTAGGCCATGATTCTGGGATGACAGAGGGAGCTCCCTCCCTCTATGAAACACCTTAGAAGCCGCAGTCGCTATTGACTGTGGCAACTATGGGGTTAAACTGCCGCAATCTAAGTACTCTTCGATTACGGCAGCTGTAGCCTGGCTGTGTATAACAGCCATGCTCCTGCTGCTGATCTTGTGTGTACAGTCTACCCATGAGTTACGTGCGACTGACATATTCGTCCCAATGTGGGAACTAACACTCGCTTGTGATGGATATATCCATCATTTGTCGCTAAGGGGTTATCCAAATTAAACACTACTTAACTGGAGCCGCCTGACCCCATAAAAGAACATCTAGCCCCTCCCACCTTGTGTTTATTAAGTTGTAGCATTAATCAGGGCAGGAAGTTTGTGCTGCTATTAGGAATAAGCAAAAAAAAAAAGTAACTTTAGAAATCTACAGTTCCCATATGTCCTACCAGCAGCACAATAATGAGGCTTTAGCAAGAAGTAACCCCATACGGAGGGCCCTCTTGTCTGGTGGAACTCAAAATTGATTGCTCAAGAGCTGTCTACTTCGAGAACCAAAAATTCTATAAAGTTTGATAAATATTAAGTGCGAGCTCCAAGCTGCACAGCAAATCTGATCCAGCCGGACCAGACTTTACTCAGCCCAAGAGGTGGACACTGCTCTTGTAGAGTGGTCTCTAGAAAAATGAGGTGAATCAGAGTTCTAACAATGTAAGCCAGACTAATGGCCTCTACACTCTTTGTTTCTTTCTGGAAACAATTAATAAATTCGGAACCTTATCTCTTACTCCAAACTAAATAAATCTCAAGACAACAGGACAGATCTAGGAATGGAGATTACATTCCTCATGACAGAAAGGCTCGTGACGGAAAACTGGAAGGGAGATGACCTGATTACTTGTTACAAATGAGGAAACTTTGAGAACGAAATTCGGCAGTAGACCTAACAAGACCATGTCACAAAGGAATCTGATGTACGGATCCACTGATGACCAGGCTTAAAGCGACCTTATTCTCTTGATAGATGTTATGGCCAGGGCCAGACATACCACATGTGCAAACAGTGCAGTTGCACAGGGACTCAGTACATTGCATGTACAGGACTGAGACACTGGCCTAGTTATTGGTGTATTGTTGGAGAGAAACAATGTGGTGTGCCATGATACAGAGGCGTAGCTAGGTTCTCCAGCACCTGGGGCAAAGATTCAGTATGGCGCCCCCCCCCCCAACCTCTTTCCCGACATCTCCTTCCCCCTCGCCGTGTTTGTTTTCTCTACCAATCGACGTGTCATTTATTTTTATGTAACGCGAGCATAAAAACATTTGTACATTTTACAAGCAATATGGTTCTATACACAACACAAAAACCAAGCTCGGTACATATATACAGCCCCAGAACAAATACAGCTAAATTTAGTGCAACCCCTGCCGTATAGGTGTGTACGGCGTAAAACTACAGCTCCCAGCTTGGCCCGAACAATGATAAGGATATGCTGGGAGATGTATTTTCACAAAAAATAAATCATATTATAATCATACCACCCATCATCTCGCTGCAGATCATACAGTGACTACATTACTGATTAGAGGCAGAATAAACATTTACATTAAGTCACTCACCGGTGACGTCTCAGATTCTAGTTATTTTTCTCCATCCGGTCCAGACCTCTATGATGAATTCTCCCGGTCACAGCCCATTTCTGCAGTTTGCCGCTCAGATGTCTTCAGCTTCTCACTTTTCCAACATTTCTGCACCTATAAATAAATATAAAGTTATTGTTATACCACACAATACACCCCTAAATATAATAGCGGCATACACTGCACCTCTAATTATAATAGCACCATACACCGTGTCCCACACACACACACACACACACACTGTGCCCCCTGTAGATAGTGCCTGCCATAGAGCCCCCTGTAGATAGTGCCCCCATATAGTCCACCCCTGTATATAGTGTTTCACAGATAGCCCACCCCTGTATATAGCCCCCTTGTACATATAGTCCACCCTTGTATATAGCCCCCCTGTAGATTATAGCCTACCCCTGTATATAGTGCTCTACAGATAGCCCACCCCTGTATATAGCCCCCTGTAGATATAGCCTACCCCTGTATATAGTGCTCCACATATAGTCCACCCCTGTATATAGTGTTTCACAGATAGCCCAACCCTGTATATAGCCCCCTTGTACATATAGTCCACCCTTGTATATAGCCCCCCTGTAGATTATAGCCTACCCCTGTATATAGTGCTCTACAGATAGCCCACCCCTGTATATAGCCCCCTGTAGATATAGCCTACCCCTGTATATAGTGCTCCACATATAGTCCACCCCTGTATATAGTGTTTCACAGATAGCCCAACCCTGTATATAGCCCCCTTGTACATATAGTCCATCCCTGTATATAGTGCTCCACTAGATTATACAGGGGTGGGCTATCTGTGGAGCACTATATACAGGGGTGGACTATATGTACAAGGGGCTATATACAGGGGTGGGCTATCTGTGGAGCACTATAGGGGGAGCTATTTGTGGGATACTATATACAGCGGTGGGCTATATCTACAGGGGGGCTATATACTGGGGTGGGCTTTCTGTGGAGCACTATAGGGGGAGCTATTTGTGGGATACTATATACAGGGGTGGGCTATATCTACAGGGGGACTATATACAGGGGTGGGCTATATCTACAGGGGGACCATATCTACAAGGGGGACCATATCTACAGGGGTGGGCTATATACAGGGCTGGGCTATATACAGGGCTGGGCTATATACAGGGCTGGGCTATATCTACTGGGGTGGGCTATATCTACAGGGCTAGGCTATATCTACAGGGGTGGGCTATATACAGGGCTGGGCTATATACAGGGTTGGGCTATATACAGGGGGGCTATATACAGGGGGGCTATATCTATAGGGGGCTATATCTACAGGGGGCTATATCTACAGCGGGGCTATATCTACAGGGGGGCTATATCTACAGGGGGCTATATCTACAGGGGGGCTATCTATGGAGCACCATATACAGGGGTGGGCTATATCTACAGGGGGCTATATACTATATAGCCCCCCTGTAGCTATAGCCCACCCCTGTATATGGTGCTCCATAGATAGCCCACCCCAGTATATAGCCCCCCTGTAGATATAGCCCCCCTGTAGATATAGCCCCCTGTAGATATAGCCCCCCTGTAGATATAGTCCCCCTGTATATAGCCCACCCCCTGTAGATATAGTCCCCCTGTATATAGCCCAGCCCTGTATATAGCCCACCCCTGTAGATATGGTCCCCCTGTAGATATGGTCCCCCTGTAGATATGGTCCCCCTGTAGATATAGTCCCCCTGTATATAGCCCACCCCCTGTAGATATGGTCCCCCTGTAGATATGGTCCCCCTGTATATATAGTCCCCCTGTATATAGCCCAGCCCCTGTAGATATGGACCCCCAGACGAAGGCATTAGCGCCGAAACGCGCGTTGGGGTGGACCTTGGCTGCATTTACTTTGCTCAATCACCATGGGTATGTGAGACTTCATTGATTCCTTGAGAAATTTTCATGTATTTTGGTTTGCATGCTTTCGATCCTTGATATGTCATTATGTCAATTGGTACTTGTGCTGCTATATCTGTTGTCTTATAACGACCATACTATCTAAATACAGTTATATAGTCTGAAACACTTCATATCTATTGATGCATATTATTGAATTACCTTCTGTACAGAATTGTACATCATTTAAAGGACGTACATGCACTTTATTTACCTGCCTCTCACATAGTTGCATGGTCTGACTCCATTCACCAGCCAATGATCCCTGTTTTTACTGTGGTCTTTTTGGATTCTTTTTATATTGTGCTATCATTGTTAATAAAGTTTTTGTACATTTACTACTTCTCAGTTTCCCAGTGTCAATCCTTCTCTTTTGGTTTTCTATATAGCCCACCCCCTGTAGAGATAGCCCCCCTGTAGATAGACACCCCCCCCCCCGTAGATAAAGCACCCAGCGAGTAGACAAAGTCCCCCCCGCAGATACAGCCACACTTTTATTACAATTAAGAAAATAAAAAAATAAAACTATTCAAACTCACCTTATTCCCGCTCCCACGCCGTCCGGCAGCCATGGAGACCTGCTCTCTTCTGCGCAGGTCTCCAGGGGGTTGAACACGGCGTCTATGAAAGGCGCTGATTGGCTGGGCAGGATGACTTTCCCTGTCAGTCAGTCAGCGCCTTTCATCGACGGAAGCGTCACTGGTACAAAAGGTACCAGTCGCTTCATTCGTGGAAAGGCGCTGAATGGCCGGGCACGAAACGTGCCCGGTCATTCATTGCTTCTAATTGTACCTGTGTCCTTGCGACACAGGTACAATTATAATGCAGGAGGAGGGGGTGCTGGCGCCCCCCTCTAAGCTGCGCCCGGGGCACATGCCCCGCCTGACCCCCCCTAGCTACGCCCCTGCATAATAAACTATTGGAGAACATGGCGCCCCATATAATCCTCATGCATGGGGCCCTCCGCCCCTGCGTATACCCCTGGTTTTTAGCAGGTGGAAATATCCTTTTAGGATAGGTAATTATGTGAAACCTCTTCCAGAGGTAGATGAGCACAAACCTCTTAGGAATAAAGTTGGCCCATTTTACCACAGGTCTGAGAATGCTAAATCTCACTGCAGCAGAACATGTTAGGAACCTTTTTACTAAGGACTTAAGTGACAAGGATCTTACCAAAAAAATCAGACAGACTAAATTTAGAACTTTGAGGTGCGTTTCACATCCTTCCTGCAGGAAGTCTAGGCCGTTGTTAATCCATGGGTTGAAACTATCCACTCTGAGTGGAATACCAAGCTGAATAGATCCATTCAACCTATGTGTAAGCCTTCTTGGTAGATTCAGACCTAGACTGTGAGCATGTCTACATAAATTCAATGGAGATCTTGTTAGATTTCTAATAGGAGCTGGTCAACCTTCAGGCTGTGTCAGGTTGAATCTCTTCAGGTCCAGGTAGAGTTCAGTGCTCTGAGACGATAAGTTCTGCACTGGCGGAAGTCTCCAGTAACACCCTACACTTATCTGAATGAGATGGGAAACAATAACCTCTGTGGCCAGAATGGTATGGTGGCTTCTACCATTGCCTTTTCTTGCCTGATTTTCATCAATACCTTGGTTATCATGGAAACCGGAGGGAAAATGTAGGTCAGCCTGACCCTTTAAGGGAAGGACAGGCCACTGCCAAGGGATTGTTCCCCTGATAAAGGAAAATAAATGTTTCCAACTTGGCGCTGAAGCTATTTGCCATGAGATCGTTCTCTGACCCTTCCCACATTGTGGTGATCTGCTTGAAGATCTTTAGATTCAAAGACCATTCTCATGGGACGGCTAGATCTCAACTCAGTCAGTTGGCAAATATGTATAGCAAGCAAATGGGTAGGTTCAACTCTGTCCATGTCAAAATCTTTCCCACTTCCCTGAAAAGGGGTTCTGATCTGGTGTCACTCTGCATGATGTTATGTTATGATGTTCGAGTTTACACAGACTGCTATTCCCTAGATCTGCAGCTTTCCTTCCTCCCAAAACCTGTCACCAGAACCTGCTGAAGATATCTCTGAAGATACAAATAATTAGACATTCATAACCAGAGAGAAAAAATACATATGTGGTTTCACAGAAAAGTATAACACCAAATGATGCAACTGTTAAGGATCTGCCAGGCACAGCTTCTGTATCCACGCCCATAGGTAATCAGTCTGCACCTGCTTCTATGTCTGTGAGACTGACTCCATCTTCCACCACTCAGGATGGCAGGCTTAGGAGTGGGAGAGCCTATCACAGCCTGGCCAGACGGAGCTAGCTCCCGCCCTCTGTCTATTTATACCTGCCTTTCCTCTTCCTCCTTCCTTGTGATTCTTCTCGTTTTGTTTCCTGGCCCTGCTGCAGCTTCTTGATCCATTTGACCCTGCTTCATATTGACCCTGGCTTACTGACTACTCTCCTGCTCTGTGTTTGGTACCTCGTACACTCCTGGTTTGACTCAGCTTGTTCACTACTCTCCTGCTCTGCGTTTGGTACCTCGTACACTCCTGGTTTGACTCAGCTCGTTCACCACTCTTGTTGCTCACGGTGTTGCCGTGGGCAACTGCCCCTTTTCCCTTGCTTCTGTGTACCCTTGTCTGTTTGTCTGTCGTGCACTTATTGAGCGTAGGGACCGTCGCCCAGTTGTACCCCGTCGCCTAGGGCGGGTCGTTGCAAGTAGGCAGGGACTGAGTGGCGGGTAGATTAGGGCTCACTTGTCTGTTTCCTTACCCCCATCATTACATAATCACAAGCCCATATACCTACTCTACCCTCACACTACTATGGACCCCCCTGAGACCCTGGTTCAGCAAATGCAGGGTCTCTCTCCCTACAGGTCCAGGCCCTGGCTCAGAGGGTCAACCAGCCTGATGCTACCATGGTAGTTCCCCTCACCTCACCTCTTGAACCCCACCTCAAGTTGCCTGACCGGTTCTCAGGGGACCGGAAGACTTTTCTCTCCTTTCGGGAGAGTTGTAGGCTCTATTTTCGTTTAAAGCCCCACTCCTCAGGTTCTGAGAGCCAGCGGGTGGATATCATTATATCCCGGCTCCAGGAAGGGCCCCAAGAATGGGCCTTCTCCTTGGCTCCTGACGCCCTTGAACTTTCCTCCGTTGATCTTTTCTTTTCTGCTCTCTGACTCATTTATGACGAGACTGACAGGACTGCCTTTGCCGAGAGTCAGCTGGTGACCTTACGTCAGGGTAAGAGACCTGTTGAGGAGTATTGCTCTGACTTTAGGAAGTGGTGCGTAGCTTCTCGGTGGAATGACCCTGCCTTAAGGTGCCAGTTTAGGTTGGGTCTGTCGAACGCCCTGAAAGACCTGCTAGTTAGCTATCCCTCTTCTGACTCCCTAGACCAGGTTATGGCTTTAGCGGTACGATTTGACCGACGTCTCAGGGAACGACAATGTGAACGTTTTTGTGTTTTCTCCTCTGACTCCCCCATGATGCCTCCCGAGGTTCCGTTGCTTCGTTCTTCCACGGAAGACTCGGAGGTTCCTATGCAACTCGGGGCCTCCGTGTCCCCCCAACTACGTAGAGAATGGTCTCTGCTTCTATTGTGGGGATGACAAGCATCAAGTGAACACCTGTCCTAGGCATAAGAATAAGCAGCCGGAAAACTTCCGTGCCTAAGTGATCATCGGGGAGGTCACTTGGGCGCACAGGTATTTCCCGTAAATATGAAACGTAATAAAATCTTGCTTCCCTTTCAGGTCTCTTTTGGTGGTAGGTCTGCTACCGGCAGTGCCTTCGTGGATTCAGGGTCGTCTGCTATTATCATGTCTGTGGAATTTGCTATGTCTCTAGCTATGCCTTTGATTGATTTGCCTAAACCTGTCCCGGTAGTGGGTATCGACTCCACTCCTCTTGCTAATGGTTATTTTACACAGCATACCCCTGTTTTTGAACTCCTTGTTGGCTCCATGCATTTGGAGCAGTGCTCTGTACTGTTGATGCAGGGATTATCGTCCGATTTGGTTTTAGGCCTTCCCTGGTTGCAGTTGCATAATCCCACGTTTGACTGGAATACTGGGGATCTTAACAAATGGGGTAATGAATGCTTGACGTCATGTTTTTCTGTTAATTCTATTTCTCCCCCTGAAGAGGTGAACACGCTACCTGAGTTTGTTCAGGACTTCGCTGATGTTTTCTCTAAGGAGGCCTCCGAAGTGTTACCTCCTCATAGAGAATACGATTGCGCTATCGATTTGGTACCAGGAGCTAAGCTCCCTAAGGGTAGGATATTTAATCTTTCTTGTCCCGTACGTGAAGCCATGAGAGAGTATATCCAGGAATGCCTGGCCAAGGGTTACATTCGCCCTTCTACTTCTCTGGTAGGTGCTGGCTTCTTCTTCATAGGGAAGAAGGATGGTGGTCTTAGGCCATGCATTGACTACCGTAACTTGAATAAGGTCACTGTAAGGAACCAGTATCCCCTTCCTTTGATTCCTGATCTCTTTAATCAGGTTCAGGGGGCCCAATGGTTTTCTAAGTTTGATCTACGGGGGGCGTATAACCTTATCCGCATCAAAGAGGGGGATGAGTGGAAGACTGCGTTTAACACGCCCGAAGGTCATTTTGAATACCTCGTCATGCCCTTTGGGTTGTGTAATGCTCCCGCGGTCTTCCAGAATTTCATAAATTAGACTTTAAGGGATTACCTGGGGGTATTTCTTGTAGTGTACCTTGATGACATACTTGTGTTTTCCAAGGACTGGTCCTCCCACATTGAGCATGTCAGGAAGGTGCTCCAGGTCCTTCGGGAAAACAAACTGTTTGCGAAGACCGAAAAATGTGTGTTTGGGATGCAGGAGATTCCATTTTTGGGTCAAATCCTCACTCCTTATGAATTCCGCATGGACCCCGCAAAGGTCCAGGCTGTGGCGGAATGGGTCCAACCTGCCTCCCTGAAGGCAATACAGTGCTTCTTGGGGTTCGCTAATTATTACAGGAGATTTATTGCTAACTTCTCGGTCATCGCTAAGCCTCTTACGGACCTCACTCGCAAGGGTGCTGATCTTCTCCGCTGGCCTCCTGAGGCTGTCCAGGCTTTTGAGGTACTTAAGAAGTGCTTTATCTCGGCCCCGGTGTTGGTTCAGCCCAACCAAATGGAGCCATTTATCGTGGAGGTGGACGCGTCCGAGGTGGGAGTAGGGGGTCTCTTGTCCCAGGGTACCAGGTCCCTCACCCATCTCCATCCCTGTGCCTACTTCTCCAGGAAGTTTTCGCCCACTGAGAGTAACTATGATATTGGCAACCGCGAACTCTTAGCCATTAAATGGGCATTTAAAGAGTGGCGCCACTTCCTGGAGGGGGCTAGGCACCAGGTAACGGTCCTTACCGAACACAAGAATCTGGTTTTCCTAGAATCTGCCCGGAGGCTAAACCCGAGACAAGCTCGATGGGCGTTATTTTTTACCAGATTCAATTTTTTGGTTACCTATAGGGCTGGGTCTAAAAATATTAAGGCTGATGCACTGTCGCGTAGCTTCATGGCCAGCCCTCCTTCGGAGGAAGATCCTGCTTGTATTTTGCCTCCAGGTATAATCATTTCCTCTATTGATTCTGATTTAGTCTCTGAAATTGCTGCTGATCAAGGCTCAGCTCCCGGGAACCTTCCTGAGAACAAGCTGTTTTTTCCCCTACAATTCCGGCTAAGGGTACTTAGGGAAAATCATGACTCCGCACTATCTGGTCATCCAGGCATCCTGGGTACCAAGCACCTCATTGCCAGAAACTATTGGTGGCCTGGGTTGCCTAAAGACGTTAAGGCCTACGTCGCCGCTTGTGATGTTTGTGCTAGGTCCAAGACTCCCAGCTCCCGACCAGCGGGCTTACTACATTATTTGCCCATTCCCCAGAGACCTTGGACCCATATCTCCATGGATTTTATCACCGATTTGCCTCCATCTCAAGGCAAGTCGGTGGTGTGGGTTGTAGTTGACCGCTTCAGTAAGATGTGCCACTTTGTGCCCCTCAAAAAACTACCCAATGCTAAGACGTTAGCTACCTTGTTTGTCAAACACATCCTGCGTCTCCATGGAGTCCCTGTCAATATTGTTTCTGACAGAGGGGTACAATTTGTTTCTTTGTTTTGGAGAGCCTTCTGTAAAAAGTTGGAGATTGATCTGTCCTTCTCCTCTGCCTTCCATCCTGAAACTAATGGCCAAACCAAGAGGACTAATCAGTCTCTAGAACAATATTTAAGGTGTTTTATCTCTGACTGTCAATATGATTGGGTCTCATTCATTCCCCTCGCCGAATTTTCCCTTAATAACTAGGTCAGTAACTCGTCAGGGGTCTCCCCCTTTTTCTGTAATTTTGGGTTTAATCCACGGTTCTCCTCCGTTTCACCTGGTAGTTCCAACAATCCCGAGGTAGAGGTCGTTCATCGGGAACTGTGCACAGTCTGGGCCCAGGTTCAGAAGAACCTAGAGGCGTCCCAGAGCATACAAAAAACTCAGGCAGATAGAAGACGTTCTGCTAACCCCTTGTTTATGGTCGGGGATCTGGTGTGGCTATCGTCAAAGAACTTGCGCCTTAAAGTCCCGTCCAAGAAGTTTGCTCCCCGGTTTATAGGGCCGTACAAGGTCATTGAAGTCCTCAATCCTGTCTCCTTCCGACTGGAGTTGCCCCCATCTTCTGGAGTACACGACGTGTTTCATGCCTCCCTCCTTAAACGCTGCTCCCCGTCCTTGGCTCCCTCGAGGAAACCTCCTGTCCCCGTTCTCACGCCTGAGGGGGTAGAATTTGAGGTGGCCAAGATTGTGGACAGCAAGATGGTCCAAGGCTCCCTCCAGTACCTGGTCCATTGGAGAGGATACGGGCCTGAGGAGAGGGCTTGGGTACCCGCCCGGGATGTTCACGCTGGGGTATTGGTCAGGAGGTTCCACCTTCGTTTCCCCAATAAACCAGGTCCATCTAGAAAGGGTTCGGTGGCCCCTCATAAAAGGGGGGGGTACTGTTAAGGATCTGCCAGGCACAGCTTCTGTAGCCACGCCCATAGGTAATCAGTCTGCACCTGCTTCTATGTCTGTGAGACTGACTCCATCTTCCACCACTCAGGATGGCAGGCTTAGGAGTGGGAGAGCCTATCACAGCCTGGCCAGACGGAGCTAGCTCCCGCCCTCTGTCTATTTATACCTGCCTTTCCTCTTCCTCCTTGCTTGTGATTCTTCTCGTTTTGTTTCCTGGCCCTGCTGCAGCTTCTTGAACCATTTGACACTGCTTCATTTTGACCCTGGCTTACGGACTACTCTCCTGCTCTGCGTTTGGTACCTCGTACACTCCTGGTTTGACTCGGCTTGTTCACTACTCTCCTGCTCTGCGTTTGGTACCTCGTACACTCCTGGTTTGACTCGGCTCGTTCACCACTCTTGTTGCTCATGGTGTTGCCGTGGGCAACTGCCCCTTTTCCCTTGCTTCTGTGTACCCTTGTCTGTTTGTCTGTCGTGCACTTATTGAGCGTAGGGACCGTCGACTAGTTGTACTCCGTCGCCTAGGGCGGGTCGTTGCAAGTAGGCAGGGACTGAGTGGCGGGTAGATTAGGGCTCACTTGTCTGTTTCCTTACCCCCATCATTACAGCAACGTTTAATGAGCCTACTGTTTCCCTAACTAAAGGAAACTAGTTCCCAAACAGAAAAATATTTTAAAGAATAGGTTGCAGTTATGAAACAAACAAATAGACTTCCTCTTGATACAAATATAAATTTTCTCAGCAATACTTTTATCTGAGAAACGAAGAAAACTCTGCCCCAACACGCGGTACGTCCCAAGAGATGCTAACTCGGACTACCTAGAAGGGAATAAAAGGTTAAGGTGCATTAATGCAACACCAGGCTAAAACATACTAGTCCTTCTTAATGAATTAGAATATCATCAAAAAGTTAATTTATTTCAGTGATTCAAAAAGTGAAGCTCCTATATTATATAGATTCATTACACAGACTCATCTATTTCCAGCATTTTTTTTCTTTTAATGTTGATGATTATGGTAACCGTTAATGAAAACCCAAAATTTAGTGTCTCAGAAAATTAGAATATTATATAAGCCCAATTTAAAAAATTATTTTTAATACCGAAAAGTTGGCCTGCTGAAAAGCATGTACAGTATATGCACTCAATACTTGGTTGGGGCTCCTTTTGCATGAATTACTGTGGCATGGAGGCGATCAGCCTTTGGCACTGCCGAGGTGTTATGGAAGCCCAGGTTGCTTTGATAGCGGCCTTCAGCTCGTCTGCATTGTTGGGTCTGGAGTCTCTCCTCTTCCTCTTGACAATACCCCCCACAGCCAAAAGTACCAATACCTGGTTTAATAACCACAGTATCACTGTGCTTGATTGGCCAGCAAACTGGCCTGACCTAAACCCCATAGAGAATCGTATTGATGCAGTAATTCATGCACAAGGAGCCCTGACCAAGTATTGAGTGCATATACTGTACATACTTTTCAGTAGGCCAACATTTCGGTATTAAAAATCTTTCTTCTAATTGGGCATATATAATATTCAATTTTTCGGAGACACTAAATTTTGGGTTTTCATTAACTGTTAGCCATAATCATCAGCATTAAAAGAAAAAAATGCTGGAAATAGATCACTCTGGGTGTAATGAATCTATACTAGTACAATAGCAGGCTGCAAGCAGCAGCTTTACAGATCGCATTAGGTTAAGAAACACCCTTGTACACCTCCCAGTTCAATCTAGGAAGTTCAGAATAATAAATTAAAATAGAAACATAATGCTAAGAAAACAAATCCACCCAGGACAGAAAAAAACACAAGGAGGAAGGGACTAAATTTCCTTATATAGGGTCTGGGGTCTCCATGTAATTAGTGTTTAACTAGTACACAGGAGCAGAAATACCCCATTATTGTGCTGCTGGTAGGACGTACAAGAATATATGCAACCTGTAGACAGTAGACAGAGCTGGTATTAAAGTCATACTGAATCACAACTAAATGTTGGTTATTTAAACTATAGAAACTTCAGGTTGATTAATACAGTCAATCTTCTTAGTTCCAAACCTAACAAAGTGTAGAGAAGTGACAGAAAAAGCACAAATCATTCTTTAAATAAATTAAAATGTTGTGAAGTCCCTTAAAAAGGCAAAAAAATATATTTCTTTTCAAATCGAAAGCAGTTTTCTGCTTCTGTCCTCAATCCTCCTGCCCAACTGTGTTTAATGCAAATGCGAAAGTTCCCAGCACAATCTAAAATCTCTGTCATACAAGCTTATTTACTAAGGATAAGTTGAGGCACGGAAACAAACCATTTTATTTATTACCAAAAAAGAACCTTTATCCTGAGAATTTCAGGGTGGCATCGCAGTTACATTGTACAGTTGTCATTTGCAGATATAAATATGACTTTAAAGGCTTTTGAAATGTCTTAAGACATCATCTTTTTTTTTTCATTTTCATTATTTTGTACATGTTCAATAACAAAATCACCTAGCAAGTTACATTGTGTTTTCAAGAAAAGACACAATCCAGGAATAATCAGACAGCTTGGAGTAGATAAAAAAAATTGTATCAGGTCTCTATATTTTCCTTAACCCCTTCCCGACATCTACCATATATATACGGCGCTGTTGGGCAGGAGTTCCCGCAAACCACAGTACTATTACGTTGCAGTGATGGAGCTAAGCCCGCACCATTACCGCCGGGTGCCAGCTGTATGTTGCAGCTGACACCCTGATGAAACGGCCAGTACCAGAGCAAGCCTCTGATCCGGCCGATTAACCCCTCAGGTGATGTGTTCAATACAGATTGCAGCCTCTGAGGAGTTTTTAGCCATCAGCATCCAAGCAATGTGATCGCAGGGTTGCCGGTGGCTGCAATGGCAACCGGAGCACTAATACTAAGTCTAAAAGGCTTCCGGTACCAACGGCAAGATGGCGCAGGCTCAGCTTCCATCTCAGAAGCTGAGCCGGCATCATCAGCAGTGGGTGTCCACTGTTTGTTACAGCAGACACTCTGCTGTAATGGCAGGAACAAGAGCTAAATCCGATCCATGCCATTAACCCCTTTGATGCAGCGATCGCTGCATCTTAGGGGTTTATAGCAAATTGGCAGCCCTGCCATGCGATGGCAGGGCTGCCGACTGCTACTATGGCAACAGGAGGCCTAACAATGGCCTCCTGGTCTGCCATTCCGGAAGCTGTTTAGGCCTCACCTGGAGGCGGAGCCTGATCGGCTTGCTGTCAGTGAATAACTGACAGGTCTAATACATTGCACTACATAGGTAGTGCAAAGTATTAGAACAGCAATCAAACAGTTGGACCTTTAAGTCCCCTAGTGGGACTAAAAAAAGTGTAAAAAAAAAAGTTTTAAATATAATAAAAGTTTCAAGTAATAAAATAAAACACAATCGCCCTTTTTCGCTTATCAAGTGCTTGATAAATTGAAAATAATAAATAAACCATACATATTTGGTATCACCCCATCCATAATAACCTGAACTATAAAAGTGTTATGTTATTTATCCCACGCAGTGAACGCCGTATAAAAAAAACTAAAAAACATTGCCAGAATTGCTGTTTTTTGGTAACTTTGTCTTCCAAAAATTTTTAAAAAAGTGAGCAAAAAGTCGCATCTGTCCAAAAATGGTACCAATAAAAACGTTAGCTCGTCTCGCAAAAAATGAGCCCTCATGCAGCTCTGTCGACTAAAAAACTAAAAAGCAATGGTTCTCACAACCTGGCGACAGAAAAAATACGTTATTTTTACAAAACTAATTTTTTTGTGCAAAAGCTGTAAAACATAATTAAATACATTTATCAGTGCGACACTGGCCTGTGCATAAAGGATTGCTCCACAGCGTAACACACATCTATAGATTATTTTATTGTTTTTTTTAACCCTCTATTATACCACCTGACTATAACCCTGATGTACTCTGTCCAGCTTACGTGTACCCCCACATTATAAACTGAAATACCAGTGAAACTCCAAACTAAACTGCTACCAAGCAAAATCCACGCTCTAAAAGCCAAATGGCGCTACCTCCCTTCTAAACCCTACAGTGTGCCCAAACAGAAGTTTACTTCCACATATATGGCATCACCATACCTGGGAGAACCGTTTTAACAATGTTTGGGGTGTGTCTCCAGTGGCACAAGCTGGGCACGACATATTTGCCACTGAAATGGCAGATCTAGGGAAAAAAATACAATTTTTACTTTGCACCATCTGCAGCGCAATCATATATGAAAAAGACCTGTGGGGTGAAAATGCTCACTACACCCCTTAATAAATGCCTTGAGTGGTGTAGTTTCTAAAATGGGGTCACTTCTCAGGGGTTTCTCTTATTATATCATATCAGAGCCTCTGCAATTGTGAACCAATACTGTGGGCTTGAAAAAACAAGTGGTTTGTATATCAAGTGGAGTTCCAAAAACTGGATTGACATACTGTGTTGTGTGTGACAAAGTGGGGGGCCATTGTATGTGATATATGTATTGATTGCTTGCTTGCTACAAAGTTTGCAAAAGTGACATAATTTAAAACCATTTTTTCTTTGCAGCTTACTTCCTGCTGAGTAGCTGACTAGGGGGAGGGGTTAGCTGGTCCCAGGTGGTATAAATCAGGCCTCAGTACTCTGTAGAGCCTGCTCTGTGGGCTTGAAAAAACAAGTGGTTTGTATATCAAGTGGAGTTCCAAAAACCGGAGTTCAAAAGAGGAGTTAAAGCCCCAGTAAGTACTCTTCTTCTTTTTCTTTTTGCATTAACAACTGTTCACTGTTTTTTTTTTGTAACTGGGATAATGGCCAGCAAGATTGGAGGTTTTCTTCAGTGCACAGTTTGCCATATGTATACACGACTGGAGCCGGAGTTCCAGGGTGAATACCTCTGTGGCAGATGTGAGCATGTTGGTCACCTGGAAGCTCGTATTAGAGATCTGGAGGAGCAAAATGCAACACTGAGGAGGATAGACAATCTTGAGCGAAGCATGCTGCTCACGGAGCATGCAGTTAGTGGGTTAGAACTGGAGGGTGAAGACATGGGTGAGCAGGATCAGGTAAGTAGCTGGGTTAATGTAGTTAGGGGCAGTAGAAAGGGGTCAAAGAAAAGGAAGGCCGATCCGGTTTCTGACATTCCAAGCAAAATTGCCAAGTTGGGTGATGATGCGAGGGTGTCAGTCTCAGAAATGGCAGCCCTAGTGGATACTGATCTCCCTAACAGCCGGGAGAACAGCCCATCTAGTAGTCGGCGGGATGGTAATGCAGGTAAGCCAAGACAATTGATAGTCGTAGGGGATTCTATAATCAGGAAGACGGATAGAATAATTTGTCGCCAAGACCACCTCAACCGAATGGTTTGCTGTCTCCATGGTGCCAGGGTTCGGCATGTGGTGGAACGGGTGGACAAATTGCTGGGAGGGGCTGGTGATGATCCAGCTGTTGTGGTCCATGTCGGTACCAACGACAGAATAAATGGTAGGTGGAGGAGCCTTAAGAATAATTTTAAAGAACTAGGCTACAAGCTGAAGGGAAGGACCTCCAAAGTAGTATTCTCAGGAATACTGCCTGTGCCATGCGCATCACAGGAAAGACAGCGGGAACTCAAGGAGTTAAATGCATGGCTGAAGTCTTGGTGTATAGGAGAAGGATTTGGGTTCCTAGAGCACTGGGCTGACTTTTCATTGGGGTACAAACTGTATTCTGCAGATGATTTGCACCTAAATAGAAGGGGGTCCGCTGTGCTGGGGGAGAGAATTCTAGCTGGGGTGGTGGAGTATTTAAACTAGGGCTGAGGAGGGAGGTCAATGTAGAAAAAAAGGGGTAGCCAGGTTAGAGAGGGGTCAGACTATATTGGTGGGGGGAGAAACAGAATGTGGGAAGAGGACTAGACAACAAGATAAGGAGATCCTTTCGTTACAAAACAGCAGTGTAAATAAAAATGCCCAAATAATGTCAAATCACATTTCTGATAAAAGTGAAAAACTGACAGGCAAGTTAAAGTGTATGTTCACAAATGCCAGAAGTCTAGGAAGCAAAATGGGGGAAATGGAGGCCTTGATACTGGAAGAAAATATAGATATAGTTGGTGTTGCTGAAACATGGCTGGACTCTTCACATGACTGGGCTGTAAATCTACATTGTTTTACACTTTTTCGGAAAGACAGGACAAATAGGAAAGGTGGTGGTGTATGTCTGTATGTGAGAAATGATATGAAGGCGAGTGTGAAAGAGACAATAGTGGGTGAATACTGTGAGGAGGTTGAAACCTTGTGGGTGGAACTAGAAAGGGAGGTAAACACTGAAAAAATTACGTTTGGTGTAATCTATAAACCCCCCAATATAACTAAGGAGATGGAAGTTCAGCTATATAAACAGATGGAGCGGTTCAGCTTCAACTGCAAAGGGGAGACATTTCCTCAACCTGTTGCAGGAAAATTTTATGGGCCAGTTTGTGGAAGACCCGACTAGAGGTGAAGCTCTGTTGGATCTGGTCATTTCTAATAATGCAGATCTTGTTGGGAATGTCAATGTTCGTGAAAACCTCGGTAACAGTGATCATAATATAGTTACATTTTACCTATACTGTAAAAAACAAACGCAGGCTGGGAGGGCAAATACATTTAATTTTAAGAAAGCCAAATTCCCCAGGATGAGGGCTGCAATTCAGGATATAGACTGGGAAGAACTAATGTCAAATAATGGTACAAATGATAAATGGGAGATTTTTAAACCTACTTTGAGTTATTATAGTGCAAAATTTATTCCTATTGGTAACAAGTATAAACGACTCAAATTAAACCCCACATGGCTTACACCTTCTGTGAAAGGGGCAATACATGACAAAAAAAGGGCATTTAAAAAATACAAATCTGAGGGTACAGCTGTAGCCTTTGTAAAATATAAAGAGCTTAATAAAATCTGTAAAAATGTAATAAAATTAGCAAAAATACAAAATGAAAGGCAAGTGGCCAAGGATAGTAAAACAAATCCCAAAAAATTCTTCAAGTATATAAATGCTAAAAAGCCAAGGTCTGAACATGTAGGACCCCTAGATAATGGTAATGGGGAGTTGGTCACAGGGGATCAAGAGAAGTCAGAGTTACTAAATGGGTTCTTTAGCTCTGTATATACAACTGAAGAAAGAGCAGCTGAAGTAGCCGGTGCCAGTGCTGTTAATATATCAGTTGATATACTGAATTGGATGAATGTAGATATGGTCCAAGCTAAATTAAATAAAATAAATGTGCACAAGGCCCCGGGACCAGATGGGTTACACCCTAGAATTCTTAAAGAGCTTAGTTCAGTTATTTCTGTCCCCTTTTTCATAATATTCAGAGAATCTCTAGTGACTGGTATAGTGCCAAGGGACTGGCGCAGCGAAAATGTGGTGCCGATTTTCAAAAAGGGCTCTAGGTCTTCCCCGTGTAACTAAAAGACCAGTAAGCTTAACATCCATTGTGGGGAAAATGTTTGAGGGGCTATTGAGGGACTATATACAGGATTATGTGACAAAAAATAGTATTATAAGTGACAGCCAGCACGGTTTTACTAAGGACAGAAGTTGTCAAACTAACCTAATCTGTTTTTATGAAGAGGTAAGCAGAAGCCTAGACAGAGGGGCCGCTGTGGATTTAGTGTTTTTGGACTTTGCAAAGGCATTTGACACTGTCACCCATAGACGCCTAATGGGTAAATTAAGGAGTATAGGTTTAGAAAATATAGTTTATAATTGGATTGAGAATTGGCTCAAGGACCGTATCCAGAGAGTTGTGGTCAATGATTTCTACTCTGAATGGTCCCCGGTAATAAGTGGTGTACCCCAGGGTTCAGTGCTGGGACCACTATTATTCAACTTATTTATTAATGATGTAGAGGATGGGATTAATAGCACTATTTCTATTTTTGCAGATGACACCAAGCTATGTAATATAGTTCAGTCTATGGAAGATGTTCATGAATTGCAGGCAGATTTAAACAAACTAAGTGTTTGGGCGTCCACTTGGCAGATGAAGTTTAATGTAAATAAATGTAAAGTTATGCATCTGGGTACCAACAACCTGCATGCATCATATGTCCTAGGGGGAGCTACACTGGCGGATTCACTTGTTGAGAAGGATCTGGGTGTACTTGTAAATCATAAACTCAATAACAGCATGCAGTGTCAATCAGCTTCTTCAAAGGCCAGCAGGATATTGTCGTGTATTAACAGAGGCATGGACTCACGGGACAGGGATGTAATATTGCCACTTTACAAAGCATTAGTGAGGCCTCATCTAGAATATGCAGTCCAGTTCTGGGCTCCAGTTCATAGAAAGGATGCCCTGGAGTTGGAAAAAATACAAAGAAGAGCAACGAAGCTAATTAGGGGCATGGAGAATTTAAGTTATGAGGAAAGATTAAAAGAATTAAACCTATTTAGCCTTGAAAAAAGACGACTAAGGGGGGACATGATTAACTTATATAAATATATTAATGGCACATACAAAAAATATGGTGAAATCCTGTTCCTTGTAAAACCCCCTCACAAAACAAGGGGGCACTGCCTCCGTCTGGAGAATAAATGGTTCAACCTGCAGAGGCGACAAGCCTTCTTTACCGTGAGAACTGTGAATCTATGGAATAGCCTACCACAGGAGCTGGTCACAGCAGGGACAGTAGATGGCTTTAAAAAAGGGTTAGATAATTTCCTAGAACAAAAAAGTATTAACTCCTATGTGTAGAAATGTTTCCTTCCCTTTTCCCGTCCCTTGGTTGAACTTGATGGACATGTGTCTTTTTTCAGCCGTACTAACTATGTAACTATGTAACTATGTTAGTCGCCAAATTAAGCCTCAACTTCACATGGTACTCTTTAACTCCTGAGCCTTGTCGAATGTCCAGGCAAAAGATTAGGGCCACATGTAGGGCATTTCTAACACCGGAAAACACAGCATAATAATTAGAGAGCTGTCTTGTTATGGTCGCACAAGCTGGGCACCACATATTGGCATCAGGGCCGCCATCAGGAATTTCAGGGCCCTCTACAGCTAAATTTTCTGGGCCCCCCTACCGTGGCACCGCCTGTTAACGGTACTCCGTCCAGCACTATATCATGGTACCCAGGATCACCATCAGGGGGGGTATTATGGGTACTGATGTGAGAGGCCCGGCCAAACCTAATTGAAAGGGGGGCCCGGCAACTGCCGCGACTTGCCTTTGGTAGAAAAAAAACAGGCCCCTGCAATGGGGCCTGTTTTTTTCACCAAAAGAATGTCGTGAGCTGCAGGCCCACCTTTCAATTAGGTTTGGCCGGGCCTCTCACATCAGTACCCATAATACCCCTCCTGATGGTGGCCCTGGGTAGCATGGGGGTCGTCATGGGGGCCGTCAAACACTGCTGCCCGTGCGACCGATCGGGCGCACCCGCAAACTCCCGCGCATGCGCACCCGCGACTGCCTGGAACCGCGCACCGAATTTTGAGGCAGATTTTGACCTGTCCACACTATCTTGCCGCGTTTTTTGGCCGCGGCGATTGAGGACAGCAGACAAAAAACGCAGCGAAAAATGCATTTTCTGCCTCCCATTGATTTCGATGGGAGGTCAGAGGCGGAACCGCGGCAAGAAAGGACTTGCTGCTTTTTCTTTTTTCCGCAACTGGCTCCCATTGATTTCAGATGAAATCAATGGGAGGCGGTTTTGGAAGTTGTTTGGTGCTGATTCTGACGCAGTGTCCGAGTCAATATCAAGGCCCAAAAACTCTGTGAACTTGGCCTTATTGTTAGGGCTTATTCAGACGAACGTGTAATATGTCCGTGCAACGCTCGTGATTTTCACGCGCCTCGCACGGACCTATCTTACTCTATGGGGTCGTGCAGACTGTCAGTGATTTTCACGCAGCGTGTGTCTGTGTGACCGCTGTATAAAACTCACGACATGTCCGATATTTGTGCATTGGTGGCACATCACGCACCCATTGAAGTCAATGGGTGCGTGAAAATCACGCCCAGCACTTCCGCAGCAGTATAAACTATGAATGAAAACAGAAAAGCACCACGTGCTACAAACAGAGCGTCATAATGATGGCGGCTGCGCGAAAATCACGCAGCCACGCATCATACGCTGCTGACACACGGAGCTGTTATGGACCTTTTGCATGCGCAAAACGCCACGTTTTTGCACATGCAAAAAAGCACACGCTCGTGTAAATCCGGCCTTAGGGTAGGAACACACTAGGCATGAACACTGCGGATTTTATGCAACACATTTTATTGTGGAAAATCCGCAGCGTATCAGTCGCAGCAGAGTGGATGAGATTTGAACAAATCTCATCCACACGCTGCTAAAATAATGGACTTGCAGTGTGGCTTTTTAAGCCGCAGCGTGTCAATGTATTCTGTGGGATCGCTGCTCCTCTGTTGCGGAAATGCTGCGGTTCTGCCGCAAAAATCACACATAAGAAAAAAAAAAGGCACTTTTTTAAATTTATAAAAAAGTTTAGACTTACCCCGGCCGTAGTCCTGGTGACGTGATCCTCTATTCTTAGCGCAGCCCGGCCTCCTGTCATGACGTTTAATCCCATGTGACTGCTGCAGCGGTCACATGGTCTACAGCGTCATCCCAGGAGGCGGGGCTACGTTCAGAATGCGGGAATCCTGCAGGGAAAAAAAAGTTTAGACTTGCCTCGGCCGTAGTCCTGGTAACGCATCTCTCTCTTTTGAACGTAGCCCCGCCTCCTGGGATGACGCTGTAGACCATGTGACCGCTGCAGCAGTCACATGGGATGAAACGTCATGACAGGAGGCGGGGCTGCGCTAAGAATAGAGGATCGCGTCACCAGGACTACGGCCGGGGGAAGTCTAAACTTTTTTATAAATGTAAAAAAGTACCTTTTTTTTTTCTCATGTGTGATTTTTGCGGCAGAACCGCAGCATTTCCGCAACAGAGGAGCGGCGATTCCACAGCTCCGTGTGTCAGCAGCGTATGATGCGTGGCTGCGTGAGTTTCGCGCAGCCGCCATCATTATGACACTCTGTTGGTATGTTTGTAGCACGTGGTGCTTTTCTGTTTTCATTATTAGTTTATACTGCTGCGGAAGTGCTGGGCGGGATTTTCACGCACCCATTGACTTCAATGGGTGCGTGATGCGCGAACAATGCACAAATATCGGACATGTCGTGAGTTTTACGCAGCGGACACACGCTGCATGAAAATCACTGACAGTGTGCACGGCCCCATAGAGTAACATAGGTCCGTGCGAGGCGCGTGAAAATCACTGACAGTCCGCACGGCCCCATAGAGTAACATAGGTCCGTGTGAGGCGCGTGAAAATCACTGACAGTCCGCACGGCCCCATAGAGTAACATAAGTCCGTGCGAGGCGCGTGAAAATCACACACGTTGCACGGATGTATTACACGTTCGTCTGAATAAGCCCTAACAATAAGGCCCAGTTCACAGAGTTTTTGGGCCTTGATATTGACTCGGACACTGCGTCAGAATCAGCACCAAACAACTTCCAAAACCGCCTCCCATTGATTTAATCTGAAATCAATGGGAGCCAGTCGCGGAAAAAAGAAAAAGCAGCACGTCCTTTCTTGCCGCGGTTCTGCCTCTGACCTCCCATCGAAATCAATGGGAGGCAGAAAATGCATTTTTCGCTGCATTTTCTGTCTGCTGTCCACAATCGCCGCGGGCAAAAAAGGCAGCAAAAAAACGCGGCAAGATAGTGTGGGCAGGTCAAAATCTGACTCAAAATTCTTTAAGGAATTTTGAGGCAGATTTTTTTTCTGCCTGCAAAATACTTTGTGTGAACAGGGCCATACATAAACAGCACTTTGAGACATTTTACTCACTGTGTCAGAAGAGCTGATCCCACTCCAGTCCTCGTCAGGCGATGTCTTCGGTCCAGATGTCATCCTTCACCTCCAGGCTCCAGAAAATTGATCTACGAACTCCTGCCGCCGCGCAAGAACTGGACTCCTCCCCCTCTCCTTACGCAGCTACGCTCTGGAGAAGGTGGAGTCGGACGAGGAGGCGGAGTCGGACGACGAGGAGGCGGAGTTGTAGGCGGGCCAGCAGGTAAGTAAACTGTGCGCCGCTGCTGTCCTTCCCCGTAGATCGGACTTGTGTTGCGGGCGCACCGCCTCCCTCTCGGCGGCGCGCCTTGTCGTTCCTGCGTGGGCGCGCGCTTGCGGTCATGCGCGTGCGGGTGCGCGCTTGCGGTCGTTCGCACGCGCGCAAGCGGTGTTTCGCGGCAGTGATGCGAGGGGGGCCCGCAGCTCACGACATTGTTTTGGTGAAAAGAACAGGCCCCATTGCAGAGGCCTGTTTTTTTCTACCAAAGGCAAGTCGCGGCAGTTGCCGGGCCCCCCTTTCAATTAAGTTTGGCCGGGCCCCCTACACTAGTACCCCTAATACCCCCCTGATGGCGGCCCTGATTGGCATATCTATGGAAAAAAATCAAATTTTCACTCTGCAACATCGAATGCACACTAATTTCTGCAAAACACCTGTGGGGTTAACATGCTCATTACACCCCTAGGTGAATGCCTTGAGGGGTGTAGTTTCCAAAATGGGGTCACTTCTGGGGGGTTTACACTGTTTTGGTCCCACAGGGGGCTTTGCAAATACAACACAGCAACCAGAAACCAATCCAGCAAAATCTGCACTCCAAAAGCCAAATGGCGCTCTGAGCCCTACTGTGTCCCCAATCAGCAGTTTATGACCACATATGGGGTATTGCCGTACTCCAGAGAAATTGCTTTACAAATGTTGTAGTTCTTTTTTTCCGTTATTCGTTGAGAAAATGAAAAATTTAGAGCTAAATCTACGTCTTATTGAAGAAAAATGATTTTTTTAAATTTTCACTGCCCAATTCTAATCAAATCTATGAAACACCTGTATGGTAAAAATGCCGACTACAAGGGTTGAGGTTCCATGAATGGAGTCTCTTTTGGGGAGTTTCCACTGTACTGGTACCTTAGGGGCTTTGCTAATGTAACATGGCGCCAAGAAATCAATCCAACAAATCGCCACTCCAAAAGCCAAATGGGGCTCTTTCCGTTCTGAGCCCTGCCATGTGCCTGACATATGCCATGTGCCATGTGCCTGACATATGGGGTATTTCCGTACTCCAGAGAAGCTGCTTTACAAATGTTGGTGTTCTCTTTTTCCTTTATTTGTTGAAAAGAATCTCAACTAAAGCTACGTCTTATTGAAGAAAAAGGATTGTTTTAATTTTCACAGCCCAATTTTAATAAAATCTATGAAACACCCGTGGAGTCAAAATGCTTACTACACCCCTATATGAATTCCTTAAGGGGTGTAGTTTCCTAAATGGAGTCACTTTTTGGGCATTTTCTTTGTTTTGGTCCTTCAGGGGCTTTGCAAATGCGACATGGCCTCCGCAAACCATTCCTGCTAAATTTGAGCTCCAAAAGCCAAATGGTGGTCTTTCGCTTCTAAGCCCTGCTGTGTGTCCAAACAGCTGTTTATGACCACATGTTGGGTATCGTTTTACTCGGGAGAAATTGCTTTACAAATTTTGTGGTGCTTTTTCTCCTTTAGTCTTTGTGGAAATGAGAAAAATTTGCTAAACCTAAATTTTCCTTGAAATAATGTAGATTTTAATTTTCACGGTCTACTTCAAATACTTTCTGCAATAAACCTGTGGTGTCAAAATGTTCACTATACACCTAGATAATTTCCTTGAGGGCTGTAGTTTCCCAAATGGGGTCACTTTGGGGCATTTCCACTGTTTTGGCACCGCAGGAGCCCTTCAAACCTGACATGGTGCATAAAATATATTCTAAGAAAAAGGAGGCCCAAAATCCACTAGGTACTCCTTAGATTCTGAGGCCGGTGCTTCAGTTCATATGCACACTAGGGCCACATGTGAGATATTTCGAAAAAATGCACAATCTGGGCAATAAATATTGAGTTGCGTCTCTCTGGTAAAACTTTCTGTGTTACAATCAAAATGTATTAAAAATGAATTTCTGCAAAAAAAAATGAAATTTGTAGATTTCACCTCCTACTTTAATTTCATTTCTGTGCAACATCTAAAGGGGTAGGAAACTTTCTAAATGCTGTTTTGAATACTTGAGGGGTGAAGTTTTTAAAATGGGATGACTTATTGGGGGTTTCTAATATATAAGGCCCTAAAAGCCACTTCACATCTGAACTGGTCTCTGAAAAAAAAGGCTTTTAACATTTTCTTGAAAATGTGAGAAATTGCTGCTAAAGTTCTAAGCCTTGTAACAACCTAGAAAAATAAAAGGATGTTCAAAAAAATGATTCCAATCTAAAGTAGACATATGGGGGATGTTAACTAGCAACAATTTTGTGTACTACAACTGCCTCTCTTAGGCCTTATTCACACGAGCGTATTTCATGTCCTTGTTACACGTGTTTAAAACAACGGACGTCACACGGACCTATGCAATTCAATGGGTCCATTCAGACATTCAGTGTTTTTCAAGCTGCATGTGTCCGCTGCGTGAAACTCACTGCCTGTTCTATACTTCACGGATGTGCGTCCATGTGCCATTCGTTTTTCACGCAACAGTTGCTAAAGAAATGATGAGAAAAACAAAACACCTCCTTCAGTTTTTTTTTGCTGACGTAAAAAATGCGTGACATACGGATGACATACGCGCATAAAAAACGCAGACGTGCACAGTACACGGATGTCACACAGAACCGCAACACAAGAAATACGCTGTGTTTTTTACATGCGCAAAACGCACACGTTCGTGTGAAAAAGGCCTTACAAGCAGATAAATTAAAATTGCTAATTTTTGCAATTTTTCACCAAATTTTGGTGTTTTTCACAATTAAATACTGAATGTATCGAGCAAATTTTGCCAGTAACATAAAGTCCAATGTGTCACGAGAAAACATTCTCAGAATCGCTTGGATAGGTAAAAGCATTACAAAGTTATTACCACATAAAGTGAAACATGTCAGATTTGAAAAATGGGGCTCTGTCAGGTAGGTCAAAAGTGGCCAAAGCGGGAAGGGGATAAAATGGGTTTCCCATTGTAAATATTTATTATGAAACGTTTGCCCTTGTTCACTTTCAGCATTTTCACTTACATTGAACTCAAGAGGGTCAACAATGGAGAGAAGTTCCTCTTTGAGACCTAAAAGCAGATTTTGCTCTATCCTTAGTAATTAATTTAAAAAAAAAAAAAGGCCTGAACTAGATTTATCACAAGAAAAAATGTTCAACCATAATTGGCTGGTTGAAAGGCACCACTCAGAAATAAGCTACTGTACCTTCTATTACATAATGTCTACAACTTAAAATCGACCCAATGTAACACAGTACTTTAGAGAAAAAGTGCAAAGTAAAAACAGCCACCCACTTAAATATTGCTGAAATTGACACTAATATTTCAAACAACTTATGCTAATCTATACCCGATATATGGCAACTTTATAATTTACTTACTGTTAATATTTAGTTGTTTTATCTATGCTAATTTGTGAAGTTACAGCCATGAAAGGAGGGGGAGCAGGACAAAGAAGCAAAGAGAGACACACAGACACGCTGCCCATAAAAGCTTATAGAGAGCGGAGGGGGAGCAGGAGGAGGGAGCAAGGAAAGACACCCTGCTCCTTAAAGGTTTATTCACATAACAGAAAGTAATGGTAAATTGTTAGGCACTGGCGTAGCTATAGAGGTCGCAGCGGTCGCAATTGCAACCGGGCCCCGAAGCCAGGGGGGCCCACGGCCCCCCGCACCACATCAATAAAAAGTTACTATAGTAACTCGGGCCGTGGGCCCCTGTTACTATAGTAACATACTTTACTTACCTTCCTGGTTCCGGATGGCAGCGGAGGTCCTGACGTCAGGCGCTGTGCGCAGCGCATGACGTCACAGCGCTATGCGCCGCGCACAGCATCGAGACGACAGAACTCCCGCTGCGGCCGAAGAGGAAGGTAAGGTTAGCCCTGACTGTCGGGGACAATCAGCTGTTTTGAAGGGGCCGCAGTACTCGTACGAGAGCTGCTCCCCTTCATTCCGGTCACACTGTGAATCCATGTCGGCGATTCACAGTGTGAGCGAGTAGTGAAATGAAGGGGAAGCAGCTCTCGTACGAGTGCTGCGGCCCCTTCAAAACAGCTGATTTGCGGGTCCCGGGAGACACATCAGATATTGATGGCCTATCCTGAGGATAGGCCATCAATGTTTAGGGACTGCACAACCCCTAAGCCTACAATGTAGCAGGCTTAGGGGGCCCATGAGACAGGATCACAGATTGTGTGATCCTGTCTGCTGGGCCCTGTATCTAACCCAATCACATGGTAGGCTTAGATACATGGCCCATGTGTGATCCTGTCTGCTGGGCCCTGTATCTAAGCCAATCACATGGTAGGCTTAGATACATGGCCCATGTGTGATCCTGTCTGGTGGGCCCTGTATATAAGCCTACCACACTGTAGGCTTAGATACATGGCCCATGCGTGATCCTGTCTGCTGGGCCCTGTATCTAAGCCAATCACATGGTAGGTTTAGATACATGGCCCATGTGTGATCCTGTCTGCTGGGCCCTGTATCTAAGCCTACCACACTGTAGGTTTAGATACAGGGCCCCAGCACACAGTAATCTTATACTGTATAAGATTACTGTCTGCTGGACCCTGTATCTAAGCCTACGTTGTGGTAGGCTTAGATACAGGGTCCCACAGACCGTATCACACATGGGCCCTGTATCTAAGCCCAACACATGTGTTACTAATCATTTTTTGTGTGTTTTCTTACAGGTTCGGTCGTTGGACTACGTCGGATTCCAGGACTACTTCGATGACAGCTTTTTTTTTATTATCAATAAAATGGTTAATGAGGGCTGAGTGGGTTTTTTTTTATTTCAATAAAATATTTTTTCTATGTCTTTGATTTTTTTTTAACTATATTACTACCGCCTTAGTAATGGCCACCGGCTGATTGACGACATCCATTGCTAAAGCGGGGCTTAGTGTTAGCCAGTGCAGCGGCTAACACTAACCCCCTTTATTACCTCGGTACCCACCGCCACCAGGGGTGCTGGGAAGAGCCGGGTACGATCCAGTACCTGACAATCTGTAGTGATGGTCGGCGACTGGGGTGGCCGCAGGCTGGTATTATCAGGAGGGGAAAGGCCAAAAACAGTGGCCCTTCCTATCCTGGTGATGCTAGGCTACTGCTGCTTTATTGTATCTGGCTGGTTATGAAAAATGAGGGGAACGTCATTTAAAAAATAAAAAATAAAAAAATAATTGGAAAGAACGATGTGGGGTCCCCCCCAATTTTCATAACCAGCCAGATGCAACACAGCAGCAGCAGGCAGCATTACCAGGGTGGGAAGGGCCACTGTTTTTGGCCTTCCCCAGCCTAATGCTACCAGCCTGCGGCCACCCTGTTGCCTGCCCGTCACTACAGATGGTCGGGTACTGGTTCGTACCCGGCTCTTCCCAACACCCCTGGTGGCGGTGGGTACCGGGGTAATAATGGGGGTTAGTGTAGCCTCTGCACCGGCTAACATTAAGCCTCGCCTTAGTAATGAAGGTTGTCAATCAGCCAGCGGCCGTTACTAAGGCGGTGATGATAAAGTTTAAAAAGATACAAGCAAAAAAATATTTTATTGAAATAAAAAAACACAACCCTCATTAACCATTTTATTGAGAATAAAAAAAACGCCGTCATTGAAGTCCTCGAATCCGAAGTCCAACAACCGAACCTGTAAAAAAAACACAAACACACAAAAATAATCAGTAACACATAAAGAAGCTAAATTATTATTCTTACCTGTCCTGGGTCCAGCGCTGGAGCCGCAATGTCAGCAAGCTGGGCCCTGTATCTAATCCAATCATGTGTGATACTGTCTGCTGAGCTGTGTATCTAATCCAATCATGTGTGATACTGTCTGCTGGGCCCTGTATCTAATCGTATCTTGTGTGGTACTGTCTGCTGAGCTGTGTATCTAATCCTATCATGTGTGATACTGCCTTCTGAGCCACTGTATCTAATCCTATCATGTGTGGTACTGTCTGCTGAGCCACTGTATCTAATCCTATCATGTGTGATACTGTCTGCTGAGCTGTGTATCTAATCCTATCATGTGTGATACTGTCTGCTCAGCCACTGTATCTAATCCTATCATGTGTGATACTGTCTGCTGGGCCACTGTATCTAATCCTATCATGTGTGATACTGCCTTCTGAGCCACTGTATCTAATCCTATCATGTGTGATACTGTCTGCTGGGCCCTATATCTAATCCTATCCTGTGTGATACTGTCTGCTGAGCCACTGTATCTAATCCTATCCATAGTTTATAGGATCGTAGTGCTATAGGTATGCTATGCTTATACACACACTTTTTTTTGGGCGGACACATATGTATTGGGGCTATTTCCCTGACATTTTAAGCCCTGAGGGTATGTTCACACGGCAGCGTCTGTTACGGCTGAAATTACGGTGCTGTTTTCAGGAGAAAACAGCACCGTAATTTCAGCCGTAATGGTATGTGCAGGCGTCTTTCGCTGCATCCATTACGGACGTAATTGGAGCTGTTTTTCTATGGAGTCCATGGAAAACGGCTCCATTTACGTCTGAAGAAGTGACAGGCACTTCTTTGACGTGGGCGTCTTTTTGCCAACGCTTTTGAGCCGCATTTTTGGACGTAATTCAATGCTAAAACGCCCGAATTACGTCCGTAAATAGGGTGTGTGAACCCAGCCTTAGTGACGCCCCCGGCTGCTAGTGCTGCATTGTTGGGTCACTTAGAAGACCCAGCGATGCAGCTGAAAGCTGCGGACCGTCGGCCATGAGAAGTTTGCGGGGGGGGCCCAGTAAGAATTCTTGCATCGGGGCCCATGAGCCTTTAGCTACGCCCCTGTTGTTAAGATATACCATCATTCTCTGATTGTTGGAGGCTTGACTGCAGGGCCTGCCACTGATTCTGAGATTGAATGGGCCACAGCGGTGTTGTTGCTCTGCCCCCTCCCCCCCCCCTTCATAGTTTTTGCCTGTACAGCAGTGCTCTGAGAAGTTCGCTGTACAGGGAACTGCAGCACCGCTCCAGTCAAATGAAATTATATATATAGTGAATTACATGTAGCATCCTATCACATCTCCAATGAATATTCTTTATTTGAAACCGGATCCCTGAGCATCTACTTCCATTATAGCCAAAAACATTGTGTTTCATGTTATCTAAATACCCTACTGAGGATACCTGCCAACCTATTTACAAAGAAATAAAACTTGCTAGAGAGCATGTTGACAGGTTGCTAGAAGGCACTGTCTCATACAGACAACCCCTGTGCATATGCCCTATTTGGCCATATAGACGTCCTAAAAGGGGTCCTTCACTCAGGCCCTCTATGGGCCAGAACAGAGAGATGTTCTGTAAGTCCAGATCCTGCTCTGGTGGACTTGAGCTGTCTAAGTATTGCATCTGAATGGCCACCATGTAATTTGACATTACTGCAACAGCCACTATATCGAAATGTTTGTCAGGCTGCGGCTTCCTCCGCTAAGATCAGTCAACGCTCTGGCCAGGGATTCTGCTTCTGGTGAAGCCTCTGATATCACTATCCATATATGGACAGTGATGTCAGGGGCTCCTCTAGGGAGCCCCAATAGTGCTACGTACATTGAGGGTGTGTGGCACTACCTTCATTGGTCAGCGTGGCAATATCTACAAGGGGGGCTGTGTGACAATATCTACAGGGGGGCTGTCTGTCACTATCTCCTGGGGGAGAGTGTGGCAGTATCTACAAAGTGGGGGGGGGGTGTGGCACTATCTACAGTTGGGTGTGGCCTTATCTACAAGGGGTGGTGGCAGTATCTACAGGGGGCTGTGTGTGGCAGTATCTACAAGGGGGGTGTGGTAGTATCTACAGAGGGGGATGTGTGGCACTATCTACAGGGGGGTTGTGTGGCACTATCTAAAGGGGGTTATGTAGCACTATCTACAAGAGGAGGCTGTTCATTATGTCACCATATTGTTAGGGATCTGCCAGGTACTTCATCTAGCTATACTCCTGGGATTAATCAATCCACACCTGAGGCCAGACCTGTTCGACTGACACCATCTCCCACCAACCAGGGTGGCAGGCTCAGGAGTGGGAGAGCCTATCGCGGCCTGGTCTGTCGGAGTTAGCTCCGCCCCCTGCCCTTTATTACCTGCCCTGTGCTCTCCCTCAGTGCTTGTAATTCTTTTGGATTCCTGGCCCCACTGCTGCTTGCTCCAGCCTGCTTCTGCCGTGCTTCTGCCTTGCTGCAGTTTCTTGACCTGCTTTGCTTTGCCCCTGGCTTGCTTCTGTCTCCGTGCCCGCTCGGGTGTACTCACTTCGTCCTGGTCCTGACTGTTCGTTCGCCGCCCCGTTTCCTCGTGGCGTTCCGTGGCTACTGCCCCTTCCCTTGCATGTTCCCTGTTTGTCTTCCTGTGCACTTAGCCAGCGTAGGGACCGCCGCCCAGTTGTACCTCGTCGCCTAGGGCGGGTCGTTGCAAGTAGGCAGGGACAGGGCGGTGGGTAGATTAGGGCTCACTTTCCCTTCACCTCCTTCCTGCCATTACACATATAGTCTCATTAGACTCAGTTGTACAATCTGCTTTAGTCAGGCACTGACCACTTTTTAATTTATTTTCTTTTCATTTATTGTTATGTTAACTACCTTATAGAACTATATTGCTTGTAAAATGTACAAATGGTTTTATGCTCGAGATACATACAAAAAAAAGTTCACCAATTAATGACGGATTTTTTTTAAAGAGAAAGCAAACATGGAGAGGGGAAAGAAGTTGGGAGAGAGTGGGGGGGGGGTGCACACTGAATCTTTGCCCTGGGTGCTGGAGAACCTAGCTTCGCCTCTGGCTAAAGTAACACATCAGGGATGAGGACTGCTCTGCACAAATGAGCTGCTGTATGGCCTTGTACACACAGTGCTGCAGATTTTGTCAAGCCAAAACCAGGAATGGAACCTAAACAGAAAAAATATATAAAGGAAGGTCTTATAGGTCTGCTCTCCTGGATCCAATTCTGGTTTTGGCTTTAAAAATGTAAGCAAAATCTGCAGCAAATCTGCACTGTGTGAACAAGGCCTATGGGTAAGTTCACACGTAATGTAAGTACTGCAGATTTTACGCACGGATTTCGTTGTGGAAAATCCACAGCATAATAAAGTAGCAGCAAAGTGAATGGGATTTGAACAGAACTCATCATCACGCTGCGTAAAGGATGAGCAGAACAAATGCTCAGAAATTGACCTGCGGTGCGTTTTGTTTTTTTTTTGTTTGTTTTTTAATCCGCAGCATGTCAATTATATTTGCGTAATTGCTGCTACTTTGTTGCGGGTTTTCCCCTTTGCATTCAATGGGGAGGTAAAACCTGCAACCAATAGCAGATGTTGCAATTTTTACAGTGGAAAAGCTGCGATTCCGCTTTCAAAAACGCAACTCAGAAAAAAAAATTATCGCTAACCAGAATTCTATGCTTCTACGTCCAGGCTAGCCTCATCGGATGACGTTTCATCTCATGTGACTGCTGCAGCCAATCACAGACTGCAGCGTTCACATGGGATAAAACGTTATCCCAGGAGACCAGTCTGCAGGACGCCAGCAGGTTGTTTTATTTTATTTTATTTTTTTTATACGCGCATTTTATCACAGTGGACATTTTGATCGAAAAAGTGCACTACAATTTGGTGCGGTTTTTCGGCCTGATTTCCCTGCGGCGCCCAGGGCATATACGTTGTGTGCTTTTATGCAGCGTATCCGCCCTGTGTGTACATAGTCTTAGGCTGGGTTCCGACGGGATGGATGCGCTGCGTAAAAATCACACATCATATCCGACCTGGAACCCGCAGGATATTCCGTCCGAAAAATCGCACAACCTTGTGGTGCGATATTTCGGACGGAAATTCCGCTGCGGAGAAAAGCCGCTCATACTCAACCCCTCCCTCCTCTGACATCCGTTCCAGCCTACCTGGATGACGTTTGAGGCAATGTGACGCTGCAGCCTGTGATTGGCTGCAGCGGTCACATGGGCTGCAACATCATCCCAGGAGGCCCGACTGCATGAAGGAGGACGTTCTGGGTAAGTATGTTAATTCTATTTTCTTCCAGCATTGCGTTTTTTGCGGCGTAAACGTTGTGATTACGCCGCAAAATCGCAACACTTGGCTTTCCGTTCGTTACGGGTTTTGCATCCCCATTGAAGTCAATGGGGAAAACCTGCAATGGAAAATGAACAAAAACGCAGTGTAAACATTAATAACTTAAAATAATTTCTTAATAATTAAATTCCACACTGTTAATTCCGATAATTCCCCATACTGGAGAGGTGTCAGATTATTAGAAGTTCCATACGTTTGGCATTGTCATGCTTATATTTACACTTTTCTCAGCAGCAGACAGTGGCATGCAGTGGTTTTTAGAGGTAAATTTATAAGTAAAGGCACGAACCTCATAGCTTCATAGCTCGACATGATATACAGAATATAAGTCTGCCACATACTAAGGCTTACATTAGATCAAAAGTACTGTGTCAGATTGAGGCTTACATATATTCATTAGGTCCACACATTTATCGCTGAAAACCAGTACCTGCTACCGTCTGCCACAGAAGATGTTATGGTAGCCCCCACGCCGATATTATGCCAAGATGGTAATTATTACCTGGAGGCCAGTGTCGGCAAAATATTTTCACCGACAATTACATTGCTGGTAATTACAGGTGCCTGATGTAGTGTAGCTCTAAGTTATTTTTACATCTACCTCAACAGTTTTGAAAAGTGTCTAGAAAAGGGGCGTGGCTAAGAGGGATCGTAAAAATATGTGTGCTTTTTTTGGGGGCAAAATATTGTTGTAAAAGTTTGTCAGCCATGAAGTGGTGTACAGAACAGAAAAGTGTCTAGAAAATGGCTGCAAATTTATCATGCCATGACAGACATTTTTATAAAATCAATGCAATGTGCAATATTTTCACTGTAAATGCACGCACCCTTCGACACTATTAATAAATCTTTCCAAGTCACCGGTAATGTCAGTTAGATTATTTCCTACACAAACGCCTGGCTGTCTCCTCTGATCATTGTCTCCAGAATTTCTCCTGGCATCCCGCCGTACTCCTCCCCTCGCTGACTCAACACATCAGACTCTTTCCCATCATTCAACTTCCAAAAGCCACCAAACAAACCACCTCATCAGAAAAGCTTACACCACACCATAACCAGGTCTCCATCACACAACAGTATAATAAACTTCTACTCATCATCTTCTGTTTCCTCCTCCCTTCCCTCATAGATTGTAAGTTCTTGCAGGCAGAGCACTCTCATTTCAGTTCCAGTCTGTCACTCAGTAAGCGCATGTTTATTTTATTTACTTGTTTTTATTGTTGGCTCATTTTATGTATTTAAACACTATATATTTCATACGTACAGTACCCTGGAAGGTAATGGTGCCATGAAATAATCAATAATAATAATGCCATCCCTGCTCAGTTCACATTGTCATTATGTGATGCAGTGGAGAGTTGTAGTCCTAAGTTGACTTCCAAGTAGCTCATAAGAGCGCTACTCCACTGTCACAGCCAGCTCTGGCTTCAGCCACCACCGAGTAGAGAAAAGTGAACTATCTCCAGAACAGCCCTGTTCAGTTAAGTGAAACTTTAGGTGCAAATAGAACTCCATAAGTCTGGCCAAAGGCTAAATTGAGATCGTAAAAAAAAAAATGTCCACATAAAACAAAGTAGCAATGCCAAAGTTCAATAAACAACATTCAGCTGCACACTTTTGCAAATGTAATAACCAAAAGGGTGGCCTATCCAGTAGTCACTTTGCACTAGGGTCTTCTTACACGGCCCGAAATTAGACAGCTCTTTGATCGGCAGTCGTTTTCACCTTTCACAAGGAGCAATGCATGGGGACGAGTTAACGTTACTATCGTGTTGGCAGCACGTCCCCCTGTTTACACAGGGAGATGTGCTGCTGACAACCATAATATTTTTGCTGCATAAACGATACAATCAGCCGATGAACGAGTTACAATGATCGGCACGAGCGTTCTGTGATCGCTCGTTTGCCTGATAATTAGCCCTTGTAAGAAGGGCCTTTAGTTTCTCACCAAATAACATCAAACTGTCACTTTCTGAGCCTGCCTAGTGAAAGTCTCCTTAGCTTCTAATATTTACAATATGAACTCCATCGTACATGCTTTATTTGTTATTTGACGGACAGGCAAACAGACATACTAAAACGTGCTACTATTGAGATAAGATGCATCTGTCCAATCAAAAACAACAAATCATATTTGGAAGTACTTGCATACTCGCATTAAACTTTCCAAATACACAATCTGTCTATTTACTTACACTTATCACTATCCATTTTTAACTATAATTTTCCATCAAGGATTGACTGGGTAAATTAATGTTTATCGCAGGGTGCAGATGATTACATCCTGAAGTTGTTTTTAAAAATCACAGATATAATTTTCATTTAAACCGATATTAAATTATATTGCACAATGCATGCTCGTTCTATGAGTACTCAATTAAAACTTTTTCATTTAATAGTAATAATGGCTTTATTTTCTAAGCATGAAACTGACAGAAATTATATTTTGCATGTTGATTATAATCACGTTCTAATTTCTATTCCTCCTTGTCACATTGTTGACATGTTTGTCTTTAATTAAATCAAGGAAAAGAGATGTTCTGACAATGATTGCTGTTTAAGCTGACAACAAAATTGTTAATGCAAGATCATGCCAAAACCACAACATTTAACTATATATCATTATTCATTACATAAGAAAAATGCTGCTTTTGACATTATACAAAAAACTTGCTGACACAAAATTAAAGCAAGACATGACAAGAAATTACTCAGTGATGTATACTAAAATGGAATCGAAATTATAATTATTTGTTTTTTATATTCCCTTATGTTATTAATTTTCTTTTATAGACCCAAAACAAACTAGTAGTTATAGATGAGCAAATGTATTACTGTGGATCATTGAATCGCAAAAATGACAATGACCAAGGTCACTACTGGTTAGTGTGTATAGTGTTCACATGTCATACTTTAACATTCATGTGATGTAGGAGTAGCGTGACATATGTTATTAACACCAGCAATTCTCATGTACTTATCCAATCAGAACATGGAAATCTGTTTGACTCAAAGTGCAAGAATTACTGTGTTTACCCCCAGACCATTCACATACCACTCTCCAATTGAGAGTGACCTATCTTATCCCAAATAATGTCAATTTTGGGACAGGTTGAGAATAATCCAGGACAACTTCAGATCATTCTCTCACTAGTGGAAGATTTCCACATTGTAACCTTCAGCCTTCCTGTCTACAAACGAAAATGTTTCTTTATTCCCAGTCTTCAGTTAGTTGTAATTATCCAAGAAAAAAATCAATCCTTAACTTGCGGAAATCAAGTTAAGTATCCCTACTGGTTTATGGGTTAGATATTTTAAATTGTCTTAAACCAGTGTGTCATTCTTATTTGCAGTACATCATGTTTGCTTATCCAGTCACATTCTGTGCTGCATCCACAATTCTATTTGTCTCCTATAAAGTTTTAGACTGCATGACTTTACATTTCCTAGCAGTCTCCAGTTCATGGTCTGTACAAGGGCCACTATGTTTTGATGAATTTATGGAGATGTTTACAAGATGCACTTTACATTAGTGCTGTCACGATGCGGGGTGTGGACCCACTGGACCGTACCGCGTAGCGGACCTGCAGCTGGCCAAACAGGTAAAGTACAGAGTCAATGGTTCAGAGAGGATACCTGAGGCAATGTAGACAGTAGAAAGGCAGGCACAACTGGGACCAGGCAGCGGGTAGACGTCAGCTGTGGTGTAGCGAAACAGGCATGGAACGTCGTCCAATCTAGCAACAACTCAGCACAGCACTTAGAACAGGGTAGCACGGAAACAGGATACAGGATACAGGAACAGGGTACACTGGGAAACTGGAAGACACTAGGAGACCATTAGCATGACAAACTTCGGGTAACAAACAATGCTCTCGCAAAGAGCAAGAGGGCAGAGCTCTTTTTAAAGCCCAGAGCATCCTGGGCTAGATTGCAGACTTCCTGCAATATGCGTGCGCTGGCCCTTTAAGAGCATGTACGCGCCCTCCGGAGACAGCCTCGTTATCCGGAAGTGAGTGGCGGAGCCACACGGGACGACGACGCTACACACAAGTCAGGAGTCCATGGCCAGGGCCGTCGAGGGGTAAGTCAGAACGACGGGCCGTGGCCATAGACGTTACAGTAGCCCCCCTCTTACGCCCCCTCTTCTTGGGACCAGAGTGGGAGAGAAACCTTCTCATGAGGACAGGGGCATCAATGTTCTCCTCTGGCTCCCAAGACCTCTCTTCTGGACCGAACCCCTTCCAATCCACTAAATAAAATGTCCTTCCTCCCACCTTCTTGGTTAGCCAGAATCTCCCTTACTTCAAAAGTCCCAGATGAGCCACCAAGGACCACTGCGGAACTAGGAGTCCTGGAGTAGCGGTTCAGGACCACGGGCTTCAGCAAGGAAACATGGAAGGAATTAGGAATCTTGAGGGTAGGAGGCAGTTGCAGCTTGTAAGATACCGGGTTGATCTGTTGCAGGACTTCGAAGGGTCCGAGGAACCTAGGAGCAAACTTGCACGACGGCACCCTCAAATGGATATTCCTTGAAGACAACCGGACTTTAGTCCCTGGAAGAAACTGCGGAGGATCCCGTCTTCTTGTATCTGCCTTTCTCTTCATGCGGTCCACCGCCAGCAGGATAGAAGATCGGGTCTGTTGCCATATCTGTAGGAAGTCCCTGAATGTCAAGTCAGCCGCAGGCGCCTGGGACATAGTAGACAGGAAGAGGTATACGAGGATGTCGGTCGTAGACGATGAAGAATGGGCTGGAGGTTGTAGACTCACTAGTGTGGTTATTATAGGAGAACTCTGCCCATGGAAGCAACTGCACCCAGTCATCATGTTTTCTGGAAACAAAGTGACGCAGATAGTTCTCCATAATCTGGTTAACCCTCTCGACTTGCCCATTGGATTTTGGATGATAGGCCGAAGAGAAGTCCAACTTTACACCGAGGAGACCGCAGAGTGCTCTCCAAAACTTTGAGGTGAACTGGACCCCTCGGTCCGAGACAATATGCAGAGGCAAGCCGTGCAGACGGAAGATGTGTTGTATGAAGAGGTCAGCCAGTCGAGCACAGAAGGCAGGCCAGTCAAGGGAACGGAATGAGCCATCTTAGAAAATCGGTCCACCACCACTCAGATTACACTGCAACCCGCAGAAGGAGGAAGGTCTGTGACAAAGTCCATTGCGACATGCTGCCAGGGAGCAACGGGCACAGGCAGTGGTTGGAGCAGACCAGCAGGTCTGGAGTGGGCGACTTTATTTGCTGCGCACACCGTGCATGAGGAGACAAAGTCCATAATGTCTTTGAGTAGTGTGGGCCACCAGATCTGATGGGTGATTACATCTTGGGTCGTACGAGCACCTGCGTGACCAGCCAGCTTAGAACAGTGAGCCCAGTGAAGAATTCTTCCTCTGTCTGCCAGACGCACAAAAGTTCTTCCCGGAGGAATGTCTTTAACTTGCAGGGGATTCACAGAGAAGATGCAGGACAGATCAATAATATTCTGTGGGACGCCACAGTGTCTTCAGTTTCAAAAGACCTAGACAAGGCGTCCGCCCTCACATTCTTGTCGGTAGTGGAGTTCGAACCGGAACCGAGCAAAGAACAACGACCACCTGGCTTGACGAGGATTCAACCGCTAGGCCGTCTGTAGGTAGGTCAAGTTCTTTTGATCCGTGAAGACCAGGATAGGATGAACAGCGCCCTCCAGAAGATGTCTCCAGTCCTTCAGAGCCAGTTTGATGGCCAGTAACTCCCGAACCCCAATCGAGTAGTTGCGTTATGTGGAGGAAAACAGCTTGGAATAGTAGCCACATACCACCGCCTTGCCTTTCAAACCTCCCTGGAACAGGAGTGCACCAGCACCGACAGAGGAAGCGTCCACCTCTAATGAAAACTGTAGGGATATATCAGGGTGGTGAAGAATAGAGGCTGACGTGAAGGATTTCTTTAAAGATTCAAATGCGGCTTCTGCCTCTGGAGTCCACATTTTGGCGTTCATACCCTTTTTAGTGAGGTCGGAGATAGGGGATGAACAGCCGGTAGAAGTTGGCGAATCCCAGAAAGCGTTGTATGACCCTTAAGCCTTGGGGGTGTGGCCACTCCAGGACAGCCTTTACCTTCTGGGGGTACATCTTGAGGCCCTGATCAGAGATGATATAGCCCAGGAAGGATAGGGACTTCTTCTCAAACACACACTTCTCCAGCTTGGCATAAAGGCGATTCTCCCTTAGGCAAAGCAACACCTGGCAGACATGACTTTGATGAGTTACTGGATCTGGGGAAAAAAATCTAAATGCCATCGAGATACACCACAACACAAACATAAAGGAGATCACGAAAAATGTCATTGACAAATTCTTGAAACACTACGGGGGCATTACACAGGCCGAAGGGCATAACTAGATATTCGTAGTGCCCATCACGCGTATTAAAAGCAGTCTTCCACTCGTCACCTCGACGAATCCGAATCAAATTGTAGGCACACCGCAGGTCCAGTTTAGAAAAAAAAAATTCCCCCCCATATGCGATCAAACAGTTCAGAGATCAAAGGCAGAGGATACCTGTTCTTTACAGTGACCTCGGTAGTCAATGCAAGGTCATAGCGATCCATCTTTCTTCTTGACAAACAAGAACCCCGCTCCGGCCGGGGATGAGGATTTACGAATGAAGCCCCTCTCCAGATTCTCCTCAATGTAGGCCGACATAGACTGGGTCCATGGCAAGGAGAGAGCGTAGACTCTACCGCGAGGAGGGGACAACTCAGGAACCAGGTTGATCGGACAATCATATGCCCGGTGTGGCGGCAAGGTCTCAGCTTCCTTTTTATTGAAGACATTGGAGAACATGGCGAAACAAGAAGGCAAGCCTGCTAGTGACTGAGGCGGAGAAGGCTGTGGTGACTGGACATGGCCCCGACAGCGGTCTTGACACTTCGGACCCCACTGGAGAACCTGTCCAGTGTTCCAATCCAGGACTGGGGCATGCAGACGGAGCCATGGCAAACCCAGCAGCACGGGATTGACGGCCTTGGACAGAACAAAGAGGGAGATGAGCTAAGCATGAAGAACTCCTACTTGAAGTCTCAACGGCTTGGTTACAGACACAACTGGGTCAGGCAATGGCAGTCCATCCCCCGAAGCAACGATCAACGGCCTTTCTAGCAGGACAGTAGGCAACTGAAGAAGGTCCACCAGGTCCTGGCAGATGAAATTGGCAGCAGAGCCAGAGTCTAGGGAGGCAGAGACCGGATGGGACCTCTCGCCAGCAATGATGGTTACGGGAATGAATAGTTTGGAAGAGAGTTCGCGATTAGATGCAGTGACGCCCAGGGTTATCTCTCCAACCAAACCTAGGCGCCGTTTTTTTTTTACTTCTGCGGGCACAGACGCACGACATGGCCAGCCAGGCCGCAATATAAATATTGAGGTGCGCCTGCGCTGTTTCTCCGGAACCGACAATTTTAGCCGATCCACTTGCATCGGAACCTCAGGCAAAGCAATAGACGCCGGCAAGAGGGGTTGCTGGAAGTTGGGCGCCAGTCTAGGAAGTCCAGTCTTCTTTCCTGATGAACTTCATGAGATCTCTCCCTCAGCCTTATGTCTACCCGAGTGGCGAGCAGAATCAAAACATCCAAGGCAGGTGGCAGATCTCGAGCGGCCAGTTCGTCCTTAATCTCGGACGACAGACCATGCCAATAGGATGCCACCAAGGCCTCATTGTTCCAGGATAGCTCTCCTGCCAGGGTCCGAAACTGGATGGTATATTCGCCCACAGAGGTGTCCTCTTGGTGAAGGTTGAAGATGGCTGTGGCTGCCAACGAGACTCACCCTGGTTCCTCGAAAACAGTCCGGAATAACCGCACAAATCCCTGAAAGTCTTGGGTCTCGGGACCCTGACGTTCCCAGATAGGGCTAGCCCATGCCAAGGCCTTGCCGGCAAGTAGAGGCATGACGAATGTGATCTTGGTTCCTTCCGACAGAAATGCTCGGGCGTGCAGGGTAAAATGAATATAGCATTGGTTCAGAAACCCCCGACACGTACTGGCGTCTCCGTAGAATCAAGAACTGCCAGGAGGTGTAGCAGGAGGATCGACATGAGGATTTTGCATAGGAACAGGGAGAGAAGCAACTAGCATCCCTAGCTGCTGTGCCATAGCGTCCGATATAGCGTTGATCTTGTCTAGCTCGGAGATCCAGCAGGTCCGCCTGCATAGCTTGGGATGGTGCCAAGCCTTTGAATTGACTAGCGTACTGTCACGATGCGGGGTGTGGACCCACTGGGCCATACCACGTAGCGGACCTGTAGCTGGCCAAACAGGTAAAGTACAGAGTCAATAGTTCAGAGAGGATACCCTGAGGCAACGTAGACAGTAGAAAGGCAGGCACAACTGGGACCAGGCAGCGGGTAGACGTCAGCTGTGGTGTAGCAAAACAGGTGTGGAACATGGTCCAATCTGGCAACAACTCAGCACGGCACTTAGAACAGGGTAGCACGGAAACAAGATACAGGAACAGGGTACACTGGGAAACTTGAAGACACTAGGAGACCATTAGCACGACAAACTTCGGGTAACAAACAAAAAGCAAGAGGGCAGAGCCCTTTTTATAGCCCAGAGAATCCTGGGCTAGATTGCAGACTTCCTGCAATAAGCGCACACTGGCCCTTTAAGAGCGTGCACGCGCGGGCACGCTCCACCTCCGGAGACAGTCTCGTTATCTGGAAGTGAGTGCCGGCGCTTCACGGGAGGATGACCCTGCACACAAGTCAGGAGTCCATGGCCACGGCCGTCGAGGGGTAAGTCAGAACGACTGGCCGTGGCCATAGACGTTACAAGTGCATTCCATTAGAGGATCTCAGCTACGTTTTATAGCTGAGATTTAGAAGTTTTTAGATTTCTTTCAGTCCACTGTGGAAATATTCTATTTGACACCAGGATGTCTAAGGATCTTTCTCTAGTTAAGGCAGATAGAGGTTCTTTACGTGTCATATATAGGCAGCATTGGCTGCTGCAAAGTATGGTCAGTCAGGATTAAAAGCGATGGATAAGCCATGCAGCTGCAGCATATGCTGGTACAAGTGTCAGAAAAAAGTGGACGGGCAACGCTGCATTTAGAGTTGATGCTACCCTAGGCACTTTTAATGTTGATGTCCCCATAACTTCCAAAGTTGCAGAAACAGTGTTGCTCGCTGACATTGCGGCTCCAGCGCTGGCCCCAGGAAGGGTAAGTTCAATGTAAGTAAAGAATAAGTAAAGTAAAGAGTAAGTTCCAGGTGGGAATTTTTTGCTTTTATATTTGTTACTAATGTTTTTTCTGTATTGGTTTGTGTTTTTTTACAGGTTCGGTTGTTGGACTACTTCGGATTCGAGGACTTCAATGATGGTTTTTTTTTTTCAACACAATGGTTAACAAGGGTTGTGTGTTTTTTTTTATTTCTGCATAATATTTTTTCTATGTCTGTTTTTTTTTTATTTTATAACTATTGCCTTAGTAATGGTCACTCTCTGATTGACAGCGCCCATTACGAAGGCAGGGCTTAGTGTTAGCCGGTGAAAAGGCAAGCACTAACCCCCATTATTACTCCGAACCCACCGCCGCCAGGGTTACCGGGAAGAGTTAGGTATGATCCAGTACCCGATCAGCTGCAATGGTGGACGGGCACTGGGGGGGATGCAGGCTGTTATCATTAGGCTGGGAAAGCACAAAAATCGTAGGCCTTCTGACACTGGTAATGCTAGCCTGCTGCTGCGATGTTGTATCTGGATGTTTAAAAAAAATGGGGGGACCCCACGTAGTTTTTACAAAAAAAAAAAAAAAACATGGAGCCATCCCCATTTTTCATAACCCTCCAGATACAACATAGCGGCAGCAGACTTGCACTACCCAGGTGGGAAGGGCCTCGGTTTTTGGGCTTTCCCAGCCTAATAATAGCAGCCTGCGGCCAACCCAGTGCCCGACCATCTCTTCAAATGGTTGGGTACTGGATCGTACCCAGCTCTTCCCAGTACCCCTGGTGGCGGTGGGTACCTACTGCTAGCCTTTTCACTGGCTAACACTAAGCCCTGCCTTACTAATGGACGCTGTCTATCAGACAGTGGCCATTACTAAGGCAGTAGTAATAATGTTAAAAAAACACCAACACATAAAAAATATTTTATTGAAATGAAAATCCCCACACAACCCTCGTAAATCATCTTACTGAAAATAAAAATGTTGTCATCAAAGTACTCCTTGAATCCGAAGTAGTGAAACAACCCAACCTGTAAAAAAACAACAAATAAAAACATTAGTAACACTAACATGTAAAAAAGCAAAACAATTACTATACTTGCATTCCTGGGTTCATGGCCGTAAATTAAGACTGTAGTTGTTTGAGACTGTATGTTTGTTTGTTTGTTTGTGTGTTTGTTTGTTTCTCCTGTACTGTATTACGCTTTACCTCTGCAACCACTTTTGACCTTTCTGACAGAGCCTTATTTTTCAAATCTGACATGTCACTTTATGTGGTAATAACTTTGGAATGCTTTTACCTATCCAAGCGATTCTGAGATTCTTTTCTCGTGACACATTGTACTTTAAGTTAGTGGGAAAATTTGGTCGATAAATTCAGTATTTAATTGTGAAAAACACCAAAATTTGCATTTTTCTATATTTAGATGTATCTGCTTGTAAAACAGATCGTAATACAACACAAAATAGTTGCTAATTAACATTTCCCATATGTCTACTTTAGCCATAGTGTGCTAATGGACTGAAACACAGGCCTCAGAAGCAAAGGAGCACCTAGAGGATTTTGGTGCCTTCTTTTTATTAGAATATAGTTTAGGACCCATGTCAGGTTTGAAGAGGTCTTGTGATGCCAAAACAAAGGAAACACCCAAAAAAATATTTTGAAAACTATACCCCACAAGGAATTAATCTAGGGGTGTAGTGAGCATTTTGACCCCACAGGTGTTTCATAGATTTTCATAGAAAAAGAAGCGACATGCCCTATCTTCGGGCTTTTACGCCTCTGACCTCCCATTGACTTCAATGGGAGGCAGAGAAAGCTTATTCCGAGGTGTTTTATGCCCGCGGTGCTCAATGGCCGCGGGTGAAAAACGGCGCGAAAATCGCCGCGAAAATCGGCGTGCAGGGAGAGGAAAATCTGCCTCAAACTTCCAAACTGAATTTTGAGGCAGATATTCCTCCTGCAAAATACTCCGTGTGAACATAGCCTTACAGAGTTCAGTACAGTATACCAACAGCAGAGAGTTAGGACATATTTAGATTCAAAATGTTGATATTCTAAAGAGAATCCTTGCGGGATACAAACATTGATGTGGCAACTCTCCCCAAAGAGCTTATAGTGATGGATAAGGAGCTCCACTCTATGCTACATCACCCCGGTACACTCTGTACATTTATAGTAGGAAATTATTTAAACAGTTATAACAAGACAATAGACAGGTTCACAAGGGTATGGATAAGGTGAGGAAAAGAGGAACCTAAGAGATATCTTAGTCTTACTTTTGTATTTAAGAGGAATACAATAAGTATACTGCGTAAGGTCATGGTGGTTTCGAAGAATCATACATGACCCACGGCAGCCACACACTGGTAAAGCATTCCAGGCGATTGTTCAGCGAGGCTGTCAGCGATTCCATTCTCCTAACTTTGCTAATTCTATTATGAAGAACATTTAGCGTAGGAGGATTAGTGCGTTTCCAGTGAGCTGCAATAAGACATTTCGCGGCAGTAAGCATATGAAGTAATAACCGGGATTGAACTTTCCTCCAGCCCTTGGGTGCTACATTGAGGAGAAAAGTCAGGACTTGCAGTGGGAGTCTAATTTCCAGCCCTTTATGGAAAAGGTCCCCCCCAAAAGGGGCACAGCAACCGACAATCCTAAAAGATATGAGGAAGTGTCCCCCTGTCGCTGCAGCATCTCCAGCATCTATCCGATACTAGAGGGAAAATTCGATGAAGAAATTCCTGAGTGTGATACCAATGCATCAAAATCTTATATTGGTTCTCTTTATATGAAGCACAGAGGGATGACTTCGCTGTATTAGACAGTTTCCAAATATTCTTAGTAAACGACATTGAAGCAAGGGCATCGGCAGAGTATCTGCAGCTCCAGACCACAACAAAGCATTCGGGTGTATAGGTGCAATCCATAGTTTCTCAATCTCAGTCCATTTGTTATATGCACGTAGCGAGGTCCAGCTTGGGATCCTACGTAGATGTACAGCTAGATAATACCGATAAACATCTGGGACAGCTAAGCCACCCAATGTAACAGTCGAAAGCAGGACTGACCTTGGGATTCTATGTCGTTTTACCCGCCCAAATATATTTCAATAGAGACGTTTGAAATTTGCGAATAACTTTTCGTGGTATAGATACCTGGAGAGTTTCCAAGAGGTACAGTTATTTTGGCAAAATAGTCATTTTAACCGCAGACACTCTACCGAAGAAGGACACGGGTAGAGTGGACCACTTAGATAAAAGTTTATTCATTTCTTGGAAAAAAGGGGTATAGTTATATTTATACAGGGAGGAATAGGAACTAGAAATCTTAGTACCTAAATATTTTATTGTGTCTGTTTTCCACGCAAAATTAAAGGAGGACTTCAGGGTCGATATAAGCGACGGGGAAAGATTAATTGGCAGGGCTTCTGTCTTAGAATTATTAACTTTAGTAGTAAGCATTTTGACTCCAGAGGTATTTCATACATTTTATTTGAATTGGGCAGTGAAAATAAAAATGTCATTTTTTTTCCAATAAGATGTAGCTTTAGGTCAAAATTTTTCATTTTCTCAAGAAATAAAGGAGAATTACCAACCTAACATTTGTAAATCAATTTCTGCTGAGTACGGCAATACCCCATATGTGGTCATAAACTGCTGTTTGGGCACATAGTAGGGCTCAGAAGGGAAGGAGCGCCATATGGCTTTTGGAGTGTAGATTTTCCTGGATTGTTTTCTGAGCGCTATGTCACATTTGCAACGCCCCTGTGGAACCAAAACAGTGAAAACCCCCCAGAAGTGACCAAATTTTGGAAACTACACCCCTTAAGGTATTCACCTAGGTGTGTAGTGAGCATGTTAACCCCGCAGGAGTTTTGCAGAAATTAGTGTGCACTCAATGTTGCAGAGTAAAAATTTGAATTTTTCCATAGATATGCCAATATGTGGTGCACAGCTTTTTCCACCATAACAAGACAGCTCTCTAATTATTATGCTGTGATTCCCGGTTTCAGAAACACCCTACATGTGACCCTAATTTTTTGCCTGGACATTCGACCAGGCTCAGGATGAGAGAGTACCATGCAAAATTGAGGCCTAATTTGTAGATTTACAAAGTATTGGTTCACAATTGCAGAGGCTCTGATCTGAAATAATAAAGGAACCCCTGAGAAGTAACCCCATTTTGTAAACCACACCCTTCAAGGCATTTATTAAGGGGTGTAGTGAGCATTTTCACCCAGCAGGTCTGGTGCAAAGTAAAATGATAAATTTTTTCCTTGATATGCAATTTCAGCGGCAAATATGTTGTGCCCAGCTTGTGCCACTGGAGACACACACCCCAAAAATTGTTAAACGGGTTCTCCCGGGTATACATACAGCTGACTTCCACCGCTGATGACGCCGCTAGAGCTCCTGAGCCGGCGCCATCTTGCTGTCGGCTACGGAAGCCTAGAACGCTTCTGTACTAGGCAGACTGGGAGGCCAGTATTAGGAAAATACAGCTTTCCATGAGGTATAATTACGACAAATGTTGGGAAGGGGTTAAAAACTGAATAAAAACAATGTTTAAAAAAACAAATACCAAAAAAAGTGCTGTTTTTTGTTCATCCTGCCTGCTGAAAAACGGAATAAAAAGTTGATTACAAAGTGATATTTCACCTAAAATGGTACTAAGAAAAGCATTACTTCTTCCCGCAAAAATTAGCCCTTATAAAGCTACCTTGGTGGAAAAATAAAAATGTAGTAAAACAAAAAAAACTGTATAAATTTGGTATCACCATAATTTATTCAGTGCAAAGTATAAAGTTATCATTTCACTTATACCACAAGGTATAAAAACAATAAAACATAAGAACAAAAACAAAAAACAATGGCAGAATTGCTGTTTTTTCGAATCCCCCCCCCCCAAAAAAATATGTCATATAATACAATATATTAATTCCAAAACAGTGTCATTAAAAAACACAACTTACCCTGTAAAAAACAAGCCCTCACACAGCTACGCGGCCAGAAAAATAAAAAATGTATGACTTTCAGAGATTAACCCCTTCCCGACATTTGACATATCCATACGCCAAAGTCGGGTAGGGGGAAGTATGGAACAGGCTCACGGAGTGAACCCGCTCCATAAGATGCCGGTGTCGGCTGTATGTTACAGCCGACACTTCAGAGTAATGAGTGGGATCGCGTTTGAGCGCGATCACGCTCGTTTAACTCGTTATATGCCGCTGTCAATAGCGATCGAGGCGTTTAACTCATTGGAAAGAGGGGGGCGACCCCCTCTAACAGTTCATCGCGCCCCCCGCAACGCAATCGCGTGGCAGCGATGGTTGCCATGGCTGCGTGGGGGACTAATGAAGGCCCCAGGCAGCCATCTTTGTGCTCCTATTAAGCGTTGCCTCCGGCAGGGCTTAATAGAAGCCTGTCAGAATCACGATATACTGCAATACATTAGTATTGCAGTATATAATGCAAGCGATCTAACGATCGCTGGTTGAAGTCCCCTATGGGGATTAATAAAAAAAAGTTAAAAATTTGTAAAATAAAATTGTAAAAAAATAATAATTAAAAGTTAAAAAAAAAAAACTTTTCCCATTTTACCCCTAGAGCATAGTAAAAAAATAAATAAATAAACATAATTGGTATCGCCGCATCTGTAAAAGTCTAAACTATTACAATATATCATTATTTAACCCGCACCGTGTACACCATAAAAAAAATTGTAAACGCCAGAATCGCTCATTTTTGGTCACCTCATCTCCCACAAAAAAATGAAATAAAAAGTGATCAAAACGTTGTATGTACACCAACATGGTATCGTTAAAAACTACAGCTTATCCTGCAAAAAATAAGCCGTCACATCATTTTATCGACTGGAAAATAAAAAAGTTATGGCTCTCAGAATTTGGCGACACAAAATAAATTGGATTTTTTACACTAAGGTTTTTACTTGTAAAAATAGTAAAATATAGAAAAAAACTATATATTTTTGGTATTGCCGTAATTTTATTGACCCACAAAATAAAGTTAACATTGAGGAATCGCTGTTTTTTTTATTTTCTACCCCACAATTAATTATTTTTCCTGTTTCCCAGTTCATTATATGGCACAATAAATGGTACGAAAAACTACAAATCGTCCCGCAAAAATCAAGCCCTCATAGGAATATATCGACTAAAAAATAAAAAAGTTATGGCTTTTGGAAGGTGGGGAGGAAAAAACGAAAATGAAAATCTGAAAAAGGGCTGCGGCGGGAAGGGGTTAAAAAGAAAATAAATAAATCTCTATGTCCTAATGAGTTACTGTACTTTCATAAAACAGTTGATATGTCATATAAGAAGTTTTATTGGTTGAAAGTTTTCTGAAAGTACAGTTTCTCTGTAAGGCCCAAATTAGGCTGAAAACCAGTCACAATGCAATTCAGCAGCATAATAAGAATGGCCAATGAAGACACATTCCTTCACATTTCAGCCAACCAACAGCAGCTTTAAATGGCAGTCTTTTCTGATTGGCTGAATGATGTACTTCTCCTTCTAGTGCATTCATTTAGAAACATTTTACTGTTTTTAGATCTGTCACTCTTTTAAGCTTTACTTTAATTTAAAATGAAATATTAAAAAAATAATAATAATTGGAAGGAAAAAAAAGACAGTAGTCATTTACGGCTTTTAAAATACATTTAAAATACAATTCTTATATAAAGATATGATGAAAAGCGCCTCATTGGGTTTTGTTCGAAATTCTAAAGTGTTGCAATTATTCTTTTTATTTATTGAGCTCAACATATTTGACATGTCATTATTTGTGCAAAGCATACAAAGTACGGTTTTATGCACTGGTAGTTCAAAAGAGAATAATAAAAAAAATAAGATGTGCAAAACAAACCATATTAAACAATATTTATTTTTTGTCAGCATTTAACAAGACAAAACAGGACAAGGGTCTCATGAGTGACACGTATTAATAGAACATTTTGTAACAGTTGAAGTAACAACCTCACAAGACATCATTAAATAAGTACAGCAATGCCTTTTCCTTTTGCATTTACTTTGTCTTTTCTTTTGTATTTTTTTTTAGTTTTTTTTAAATTCCATTTCTCTTACTTCTCTTATTACAGCACGGTATCTGCAACCCCCACCCTTTCCACCTTTTCAACTTAAACCATTTAAATATTATATTTAGAGTAGCATATTCATGTCAAAATGTTTCAAGCACAAACAATAGTAAAGAAAGTGTTATATGTAAAGAACTATGTTTTATTTGAAAGTGTCTGACAAGATATTAATTTAGTTTCCAAATATAGTGAATTTGTTATTAGGCCGATAAAAAAAATTCAAAATGAAATGTCAAAACGTGTTGAAATACCGTGCTGTGCAAAAGTTTTAGGCAGTTGTGGAAAAATGTTGTAAATTAAGAATGCTTTCAAAAATAGAAGTGTTAATATTTTTTTTTATCAGAATTAAAAGTGAATGAACAGAAGAGAAATCGAAAATCAATTTAATATTAGGTGCGACCACACTTTGGCTTCAAAGCAGCATAAATTCTTCTAGGTATACTTGCACAAAGTCATGCATTTTGTAGGATTATAGTCAGGCGTATAATTAACCAATTATACCAAACAGGTGATAATGATCATCATTTTCATATGTAGGTATAAACACAGTCATTACCTGTAACAGAAACAGCTGTGTAGGAGGTTTAAACATGGGTGAGGAGCAGCCAAACTCTGCTACAAAGGTGAGGTTGTGGAAGACTGTTTCATGTCACAAGTGCACTATTGCAATGTTATGGAAATGCAAGGGGATCAATACCTCAAGGCTGCTGGAGTATGCTGTGAGATAGTGTGCATGTAAACCCGTAACCTCAAATCCGTAATCACTCTGATCGATATTGTCTAAGGCTACTCTAAGGTATTTGCCAGAGCTGACCGCAATGTGGGATGGACTTTGATGCTTAGAACCCAGGTTGTCTTAACAGAGTGTAGTTTTGGATAAGAGGTATAATGCAGGCCGACCTGAGCTTGAAACCACACAGCCAGTAGGTTAACTGAAAGTCCAGAAGCGGAGTAGAGGTAATTAGACAAGCCCCGGTCAAAACCAGCCGGAAGCGGATAATCAGAATCGGTAATCAGTATAGAGGTCCAGGGAAAACAAGTGCATGAGAAGTCAGGAGCTTGATCAGAAACCAGGAGATAGGAAAATTCACAAGCAAAGACAGGTGGGAAAAGACAGGTATAAATACAACCCCACAGCTGATTGGCAGAAGGGCAGAGAAGAGAGATAGGCAAAAGGTAAAAGAAGAACCGCCGAGAAGCTAGACAGGTCGTCATAGTGACCTTAAGCGAATAGGTGTTTTCCTAGCATGCAAGACTGAGCACAGCAACAAGACACAAGGTAGTTATACTGCATACGCAAGGTCTCCCAGGCAAAGATTTCAAAGCAGACTGGGGTTTCAAAATCTGGTGCTCAAGCTCTTTTGAAAAAGCACAACGAAATGGGCAAAGTTGAGGACCGTAGATGCAGTGGTAAGCCAAGAAAGCTTACTTCAGCAGATCAAAGACATATCATGCTTACTTCCCTTCAAAATCAGAAGATGTCCAGCAGTGCCATCAGCTCAGAACTGTCAGAAACCAGTGAGATCCAGGTACACCAATCTACTGTTCGGAGAAGTCTGGCCTGAAGTAGTCTTCATGGAAAAATTGCATACAAAAGCCATACCAACAACATGGACGCAAGGCCAAGCGACTCAACTACGCACAAAAACAAAGCAACTGGGGTGCAGAAAAATGGCAGCAGGTGCTATGGACTGATAAGTCAAAATTTGAGATATATTTGGCTGTAACAGAGGGCAGCTTATTGGCCGAAGTGCTGGAGAGCGATGCAATAATGAGTGTCTGCAGGCAACAATGAAACATGCTGGAGATTCATTGCAAGTTTTGGACTGCATTTCAGCAAATGGAGTTGAGGATTCGGTCAGGATTTATGGTGTCCTTAACCCCTTCCCTCTTTAGCCACTTTTGACCTTCCTGACAGAGCCTCACTTTTCAAATCTGACATGTTTCAATTTTGTGGTAATAACGTCGGAATGCTTTCATCTATCCAAGCGATTCTGAGGTTGTTTTCTCGTGACACATTGGACTTTATGTTACTGGCAAAATTTGCTCGATACGTTCAGTATTTAATTGTGAAAAACACCAAATGTTAGCAAAAATTGCAAAACTTTGTATTTTTCTCAATTTAAATGTATCTGCTTGTTAGACAGGCAGTTATACCACACAAAATTGTTGCTAATTAACATCCCCCATATGTCTACTTTAGATTGGCATCGTTTTTTGAACATCCTTTTATTTTTCTAGGACGTTACAAGGCTTTGAACTTTAGCAGCAATTTCTCACATTTTCAAGAAAATTTCAAAAGGTTATTTTTGCAGGGGCCAGTTCAGTTGTGAAGTAGCTTTGAGGGCCTTATATATTAGAAACCCCCAAAAAGTCACCCCATTTTAAAAACTTCACCCCTCAAAGTATTCAAAACAGCATTTAGAATGTTTCTTAACCCTTTAGACGTGTCACAGGAATTAAAGCAAAGTAGAGGTGAAATTTACAAAAAAGTTTTTGCAGAAAATCATATTTAAGCCATTTTTTTTGTAACACAGAAAGTTTTACAAGACAAATGCAACTCAATATTTATTGCCCAGATTCTGCAGATTTTAGAAATATCCCACATATGGCCCTAGCGTGCTACCGGACTGAAGCACCGGCCTCAGAAGCAAAGGAGCACCTAGTGGATTTTGGGGCTTTATTTTTATTAGAATATATTTTAGGCACCATGTCAGGTTTGAAGGGCTTTTGCGGTGCCAAAATAGTGGAAATCCCCCAAAAGTGATGCCATTTGGGAAACTACACACCTCAAGGAAATTTCTAGGGGTATAGTGAGCATTTTGACCGCAAAGGTTTTTTACAGAAATTATTGGAAGTAGGCCATGAAAATTAAAATCTACATTTTTTTTAAAGAAAATGTAGGTTTAGCGATTTTTTTTTCTCATTTCCACAAGGACTAAAGGAGAAAAAGCACGCAAAATTTGTAAAGCAGTTTCTACTGAGTAAAACAATACCCCACATGTGGTCATAAACGGCTGTTTGGACACACGGCATGGCTTAGAAGGGATGGAGCGCCATTTGGCTTTTGTAGTTCAAATTTAACAGGAATGGTTTGCGGAGGCCATGTCACATTTACAAAGCGCCTGAGGGGACAAAACAGTGGAAACCCCCACAAGTGACCCCATTTTGGAAACTACACCCCTTGAGGAAATTATCTAGGGCTATAGTGAGCGTTTTGACCCCACAGGTTTTTTGCAGAAATTATTGGAAATAGGCCCTGAAAATTAAAATCTAAACTTTTTCAAAGAAAATGTAGGTTTGGCTAATTTTTTCTAATTTCCACAAGGACTGAAGGAGAAAAAGCACTGCAAAATTTGTAAAGCAATTTCTCCCGAGTAAAACAATATCCCACATGTGGTAATAAACAGCTGTTTGGATACACGGCAGGGCTTAAAAGGGAAAGAGCGCTATTTGGCTTTTGGAGATCACATTTAGCAGTAATGGTTTGCGGAGGCCATGTCTATTTGCAATGAGGGGACAAAACAATGAAAACGCCCAATAAGGAATTTGTATGGGGGTGTAGTGAGCATTTTGACCCCACAGGTATTTCATAGAATTTATTAGAATTAGACAGTGAAAATAAAAACAATCTTCTTCAATAAGACGTAGCTTTAGCTCAACATTTTTAATTATTTCAACAAATAAAGGTAAAAAAGGACCCCAACATTTATAAAGCAATTTCCCCGAGTGCGGCAATACCCCATATGTGGTCATAAACTGCTGTTTGAGCACACAGCAGGGCTCAGAAGGGAAAGGGCGCCATTTGGACTGCAGATTTTGCTGGATTGGTTTCTGGGCGCCTGTGGGACCAAAACAGTGGAAACCCCCCAGAAGTGACCACATTTTGGAAACTACACCCCTCAATGCATTCACCTAGGAGTATAGTGAGCATGATAACCCTGCAGGTGTTTTGTAGAAATTAGTGTGCACTCGATATTGCAGAGTGAAAATCAGATTTTTTTTCCATAGATATGCCAATATGTGGTGCCCAGCTTGTGCCACCATAACAAAACAGCTCACTAATTATTATGCGGTGTGTCCCGGTTTTAGAAACACCCTACATGTGACTCTAATCTTTTGCCTGGACATTTGACAGGGCTCAGGAGAGAAAGAGTACCATGTAAAATTGAGGCCTAATTTGGCGATTTACAAAGTATTGGTTCACAATTGCAGAGGCTCAGATGTGAAATAATAAAAAGAAAGTGACCCCATTTTGGAATCTACACCCATCAAGGCATTTATTAAGGGGTGTAGTGAGCATTTTCACCCGACAGGTCTTTTCCATAAAGAAATACGCTGCGGATGGTGCAAATTAAAAATTTATATTTTTCCCTAGATATGCCATTTCAGTGGCAAATATGTCATGCCCAGCTTGTGCCACTGGAGACACACACCCCAAAAATTGTTAAAAGGGTTCTCCCGGGTATGGCTATTCCATATATGTGGAAGTAAACTGCTGTTTGGGCACGCTTTAGGGTTCAGAGTGGAGGGACCGCCATTTGGCTTTTGGAGATCGGATTTTGCTTGGTAGTAGATTTGTTTGAGTATCACTGGTATTTCAGTTTATAATGTGGGGGCACATGTAAGCTGGGCAGAGTACATCAGGGGCATAGTCAGGTGGTATAATAATGGGGTAAAAAAACAATAAAATGATCCATAGATGTGTGTTACGCTGTGAAGCAATCCTTTCTTCACAGGCCAGTGTCGCACTGATATATGGAATCCTTTCTTATGCCCCTTTTGGTCCACAGTCCGCACCTTTGCAGTTTGGGGAATTTTGCTGGGAAGTGTTGACCTGGTATAATACGGGTGCCCTCGCTTCTAGTAGATATGTTTGGGTCCTCCCCTTCCTGGTTCCCTAATTTTAGGGCCTTGATAAATCGCCTCTTGAAACAGAAAAAATGTTCCCCTCTGATCTGCACAACTTCATATTTTTTCATTCCTGACTTATGGAAGCCTTAATTCATTTTATTTTTTCATAGACGTAGTTATATGAGGGCTGTTCTTTTGTGGGACGAGCTATAGTTTTTATTGGTACCATTTTGGGGTACATGCGACTTTTTGATCACCTTTTATCCTATTTTTTGGAAGTCCAGATAACCAAAAAAACACAATTCTGGCATAGTTTTTTTAGTTTTTTTTATACAGCGTTCACCACGCGTTATAAATTACATGTTACCTTTATTCTGCAGTTCAGTCCGATTCCGGCAATACCTAATTTATGGCACTTTTTTTTATGTTTTACAACGTTTTGCACAACAAAATTACTTTTGTAAAAAGAATGTATGTTTTCTGTTGCCAAGTTTTGAGAACCATAACTTTTTAACTTTTTCATCGACGGAGCTATATGAGGGCTTGTTTTTTGTGAGACGAGCTATAGTTTTTATAGTTACCATTTTTGGATACGTGCAAATTTTTGATCACTTTTTATTTCAATATTTGTAGGACAAAGTGACCAAAAAACAGAAACTCTGGTATAGTTTTTTATGGATTTTATTTACGCTGTTCACTGCGTGCAATAAATAATATAATATTTTTATACCTCAGGTCGTTATGGTCGCGGTGATACCAAATACGTATGGTTTATTATTTTTTTCCAATAATAAAGGACTTGATAAGGCAACAGGGCGATTGTGTTTTATTTTATTACTTGAAACTTTTATTATGTTTTCAAACGTATTTTTGTAACTTTTTTTTTACACTTTTTTTATAATTTTTTTTTAAACTTTTTTTCAAGTCCCTGGACTGGGCTGGACATTTTCCATGCTAGGCAGACCAGTATTAGGCCTCCGGTTGCCATTGCAGCCACCGGAACCCTGGCGATTTCATTGCTGGGGTTCCGATGAGCTGCAAACACCTTAAATGTAGCGATCGTGTTTGAGCGCTGCATTTAAGGGGTTAATGGCGGGGATCGAAGCTAATTTCGGTCCCCACCATTACAGCAGGATGTCAGCTGTAAGATACCCCTGACATCCGATGATGATGGCCCTCACTCAGCTTCTGAGCCGGTGCCAAGCATTTGCAAAATGCGGGAAGCCAAGCATTGGCAAAATGCGGGAAGCACTAGCTTTCCATGGCGTACCCATACGTCAAATGTCGGGGAGGGGCTAATGTTGAGAAATATAGGCAAATACTTACCCATCATGCAATACTATCAGGGAGTCATCTGATTGGCTCCAAATTTATTCTGCAGGAGGAGAACTAACATACAGCCAATATCACTAACTATCTTCAGCATAAGGAAGGAGAACAAGGAGCCCTGGCAGTGATGATATGACCCCCACAGAGAACTGATCTCAACATCATCGATTCTATGTGGGATTACATGTAGAGACACAAGGATTTGAGGAAGCCTACATACGCAGAAGATCTGTGGTTAGTTCTCCAAGATGTTTGGAATAACCTCCCTGCCGAGTTCCTTCAAAAACTGTGTGCAAGTGTACCTAGAAGAATTTATGCTGTTTTGAAGCCAAAGGCTGGTCACACCAAATATTGATTTGATTTAGATTTCTCTTCTGTTCATTCACTTTGTATTTTTTTAATTGATAAAAAAAAACTATAACACTTCTATTTTTGAAAGCATTCTTACTTTGCACCATTTTTCCCCAACTGCCTAAAACTTTTGTACAGTACTGTATATTATTTTTTAAGTGTTAATTCTAAGTCTGTAGGATTCCATTCAACCAGAGTGAGAGGTATTATTGCAGCAAGGCCTTTAACAGTATTGAATATTCCTAGGAGTTAACCATCCTGATAAAATTACTCCAAGGGTACAGAAACAACTATAGGAAATCACAAAGCATCTCTAGATAGCAAACAACAAGCAATAAAAAAAATAAATACATAAATGGCATTCATGGGAGAGTGGCAATATGGAAATCACTGCTATATAAGGTTTGCTTCTAATATCCAACTAGTTGCACAGATAAACCACCTTATGTTTACCATAAAGCAAATACAGCATTTCACAATAAGAACATAATCTCATAAGTACAGTCAAACTTTGCGGTAGGGAAAGTATTGGGATGGTGTGTTGTGTTAGGACCTGAGTAACTTTACATAAGGAGCACAACTGGTAAAACCCAGAGACTAGCTTCCTCTTCATCCATTAAAATAAATAATACCATACACAGGTTGTTCTTGGTAAACCTTTGTGGTATATGCCACCTTTTATTTAAACACTGCACCTTATAAAGAAAATAGTAACATCGTGACCCATCAGTCCTATTGCTGGAGAACCCTGCCTCCAGCTCCCCTACTGCTCCTAGTGGCCAAGCCCACCTGCTTTGGCAGTCAACCAAGAGATGCCAATGATGGCCAAACTACTGCAACGGCACTCCCAGGCAGTCGCTGATCCCGCCACCCCCACGGTGTGATTCTCCATTTAAAGGAAGCTTTAAAAAAGGCTTTGCTTTATTAGCCCGAAACGTCGCTCATATAATATGGTGTACGTTTGGCTGGAATAAAAATACCTGATAGCTTTGGAAAATTAGTGTGTTGTCTTAACTCAAAGAATTATTACCTGCCTGCGAGAGAGGTCTTTAAGAAGCGCACCCATACCACATAAGGAGGTTTTGTACAGTCGTCCTTTGATGTGATTAAATTAGTTCTAGATAAGGCTTAAGCTATGACCCTATGTTCTTTACATGTAACACTAATGATAAGTTAAGTACAGAAGAAAAACATGTGATCAACAAAACGTAACTATATGTAGGGTTAATAACTCCTTCCGACAAGTCGCTTCCTCTTTTTCAGTAGTTATAGTAACTTTTAGCCAGTATGTTATTTACCTTCCCCTTGCAGCCTACCATAAACGGTCATGATGCAAAAAAATAAGGAACAAAAGGTAAAACATCATCACCTTAATCTTTCTCACCTTCACTCAGTTGTCAGACCCTGGTAAAGTAAATTATTGATGAATAGCACTTTTGATAGCAACAATACTCTAAGAAAGTTATTAAAGTGTACAGCATTTATAACGTGGAATTTATTCATCATCAGTACATGCTACAGCAGCTTACAAAGATACCTTATTATTCATAGATGAAGAAACACTTAATACGTTGTGCACTGTGTTTTCCAAGTGAATAAATCTAGTGAATATGGTAGTATTTTCCAACACAAGATATTATCAAAGCTTTCACTCCTTTCCGCCCTATGACATAGTGGTACGTCATGGCGAGCAGGTGATTCCCTCGAACTGACATACTATTTTGTCATGCCGAAGGTGCAGACACAGGAACTAATAAATAAAGGCCCCCAGGTTTGCCATATTATTACACCTATTAGGCCCTGCCAGAGATCTGCTGTCTAAATTTGCAACATTTACTGCAATGCCTTGTAGCCCTAACCTTACAACAAATTTCAGAAAACGTGGTTGTTAGACATGCTTTAGTTTTTCTGTGATTCTTAAAGTGTACCTATAAAGATGAAAAACTTTTTTATATGTGTTCCTGTAAACGCATTAAAAAACTTTTCAATATATAACATTTGCCTTACTGCAAGCATTAGCCTGCTATGCTGTAGTCTTCTTCCCTCTCTTCCTGCTCCTCCGTCTCTTTTACTTCAGAAGTCCTAGCTCGTTGTCAGTTGGAATCTGTAGCCAGCAACATCAGACGCTCGCTACGGATTCTATCTAAAACAGTTGCTGTGGGGGATGCACTACGTTGACGTGCGCTCTCCAGAGCCTCCACACTCTAAGGCCCCATTCACAGTACTGCTCCTGACATCATTGTCCATATATGGACTGTGATGTCTGAAGCAGAGCAGAAGTCCCAGGCAGAGCGCTAGTAGAGGCTCTGCTCCGGTACTCCGGCTCTGTGGAAGCCTCTGACATCACTGTCCATATACGTACGTACGTGTGTATATACAGTGAAGGAAATAAGTATTTGATCCCTTGCTGATTTTGTAAGTTTGCCCACTGTCAAAGACATGAACAGTCTAGAATTTTTAGGCTAGGTTAATTTTACCAGTGAGAGATAGATTATATAAAAAAAAAAAAAGAAAATCACATTGTCAAAATTATATATATTTATTTGCATAGTGCACAGAGAAATAAGTATTTGATCCCTTTGGCAAACAAGACTTAATACTTGGTGGCAAAACCCTTGTTGGCAAGCACAGCAGACAGACTTTTTTGTAGTTGATGATGAGGTTTGCACACATGTTAGATGGAATTTTGGCCCACTCCTCTTTGCAGATCATCTGTAAATCATTAAGATTTCGAGGCTGTCGCTTGGCAACTCGGATCTTCAGCTCCCTCCATAAGTTTTCGATGGGATTAAGGTCTGGAGACTGGCTAGGCCACTCCATAACCTTAATGTGCTTCTTTTTGAGCCACTCCTTTGTTGCCTTGGCGGTATGTTTCGGGTCATTGTCGTGCTGGAAGACCCAGCCACGAGCCATTTTTAATGTCCTGGTGGAGGGAAGGAGGTTGTCACCCAGGATTTGACGGTACATGGCTCCATCCATTCTCCCATTGATGCGGTGAAGTAGTCCTGTGCCCTTAGCAGAGAAACACCCCCAAAACATAATGTTTCCACCTCCATGCTTGACAGTGGGGACGGTGTTCTTTGGGTCATAGGCAGCATTTCTCTTCCTCCAAACACAGCGAGTTGAGTTAATGCCAAAGAGCTCAATTTTAGTCTCATCTGACCACAGCACCTTCTCCCAATCACTCTCAGAATCATCCAGATGTTCATTTGCAAACTTCAGACGGGCCTGTACATGTGCCTTCTTGAGCAGGGGGACCTTGTGGGCACAGCAGGATTTTAATCCATTACGGCGTAATGTGTTACTAATGGTTTTCTTGGTGACTGTGGTCCCAGCTGCCTAGAGATCATTAACAAGTTCCCCCCGTGTAGTTTTCGGCTGAGCTCTCACCGTCATCAGGAGGTGAGATTTTGCATGGAGCCCCAGATCGATGTCGATTGACAGTCATTTTGTATATCTTCCATTTTCTTACTATTGCACCAACAGTTGTTTCCTTCTCACCCAGCGTCTTACTTATGGTTTTGTAGCCCATTCCAGTCTTGTGCAGGTCTATGATCTTGTCCCTGACATCCTTAGAAAGCTCTTTGGTCTTACCCATGTTGTAGAGGTTAGAGTCAGACTGATTAATTGAGTCTGTGGACAGGAGTCTTTTTTACAGGTGACCATTTAAGACAGCTGTCTTTAATGCAGGCACCAAGTTGATTTGGAGCGTGTAACTGGTCTGGAGGAGGCTGAACTCTTAATGGTTGGTAGGGGATCAAATACTTATTTCTCTGTCCACAATGCAAATAAATATATATAATTTTGACTATGTGATTTTCTTCTTTTTTTTTTATATATATAATCTATCTCTCACTGGTAAAATTAACCTAGCCTAAAAATTCTAGACTGTTCATGACTTTGACAGTGGGCAAACTTACAAATTCAGCAAGGGATCAAATACTTATTTCCTTCACTGTATGTACATGTATGTGTGTGTATATATCCGTGACGTCGCTAGCACCGGGCATCCGAGTCCTAACCCCCAAATTTTTGGCCCAGAACCACGGGCGACTGCCACATTCAATTGTATCTGCGTCCTCAGGAACTAGGCTAGGCGAGTATAAGGTTATTTTTAGTTGTTTTGGGGCACCCAGGCATTATATACAGAGGAGCTGAGTGACACTATCTACAAGGGGGGTGTCACACTATTTACAAGGGGGATTGTGTGGCACTATCTACAAGGGTGCACTATCTACTTAGTGGCTGTGTAGCACTATCTGAAAGGGGGTATGTGGCACTATCTACAAAGGGGGATGGGACTCTACCTACAGGGGAACTGTGTGTGGCACCATACAGAGGGGTTGTGACACTATATACAGGGAGCACTGTGTGGGGCACTCTCTACAGGTGTCTTTGATTAGATCCCCCAGTCATAACTTGGCTTGGGGCCCCAGAAATGCCAAATTTGCCCCTGAGGGTATTCATGCTTGGGAACGCTCCCCTAGTCTCCCTCTCCAATCCCACCAGTAACTGAAAGCTGCCATGTATCTGCATGTATACATTTCAGATGTCAGTCACTTGAGAAAGGAGGTGGGGGTTACGCTCCCTCATGAATACAGCAGATTTATAACTATGAATCTGCTGTATTTTTTGTTAGCTTCTATTAGCCTGTACCCATACTGTACTCCCCATAGGGCAGCATTCTATGGTGACAGATCTGCTTTAAGCTGCTTGGAATGGAAAAGGGTTATAAGTAACAGGCATATTTGCCTCTGCTGAACGTGTGTATAGCGTCAATATAGTTATGTAGGTTTTATGTTCCCTCTGTATACTATAAACAGCATAACATAACATTAAAACCACCTGCCTAATATTGTGTAGATCCCACCTGTGCCGCCAAAACAGCAATGACCAATCGAGGCATGGAAGGTGTCTAGTGGTATCCGGCACCAAGACATTAGAAGCAGATCCTTTAAAGCCTGTAAGTTGAGAGGTGTGGCCTCAATTAATCAGACTTGTTTTTCCAGCACATTCTACAGAGGCTCGATCATTTTCAAGAAAATTTCAAAAGGTAAATTTTTTCAATGGACCAGTTCAGTTCTGAAGAGGCTTTGAAGGGTTCATACAATACAAACCCCCATAAATCACCCGATTTTAAAAACTGCACCCCTCAAAGTATTCAGAAAAGCATTTAGAAAGTTTCTTTAGACGTTTAACAAGAATTAATGCAAAGTAGGAGTAAAATTTACAATTTCATTTTTTTTGCATAAATTTATTTTTAATCCTCTTTTTTCTGTAACACAGAAGGTTTTGCCAGAGAAATGCAACTCAATATTTATTGCCCAGATTCTGCCGTTTTTAGAAATATCCCACATGTGGCCTAAGTGTGCTAATGGACTGAAACACAGACCTCAGAAGCAAAGGAGTAATATTTTAAGCACCATTTCAGGTTTGAAGAGGTCTTGTGATGCCAAAACAAAGGAAACAACCCCAAAGAAGACCCCATTTTGGGAAGTACACCCCACAACTAATTCATCTATGGGTGTAGAGAGCAATTGCAAAGTCCATAAGGTACCAGCACAGTCGAAACTCCCCTAAACTGACAACATTAAGGAGACTACACCCCTTGAGGAATTCATCTAGGGGTGCAGTGAGCATTTTGTCCCCACAGGTGTTTCATAGATTTTATTAGAATTTGGACGTGAAAATGAAAGATGTTAAATTTTTCCAATAAGATGTCGTTGTAAAAAACAATTAACACAAGGAATAAATAAGAAGAAAAAAAAAAACATTTGTAAAGTAACTTCTCCAGAGTATGTAAATACCCCATATGTGGTCATAAACTACTGTTTGGGCACATGGCAGGGCTCAGAAGGAGCGCAATTTGGCTTTTGGAGCACAGATTTTGCTGGATTGGTTTCTCGGCACCATGTGACATTTGCAAACCCATAAGGTACCAGTACAGTGGAAACTCACCAAAAGTGACTCCATTTAAGAAACTACACGCCCTGACGAATTTATCTATGAATGCAGTGAGCATTTTTACCCCACAGGTTTTTTTTATAGTTTATTAGAATTGAGCAGTGGAAATAACAAAAAATAATTTTTTTCAATAATGCGTAGCTTTAGCGCAAAATTTTTCATTTTCTCAACAAATAAAGTAGAAAAACCCCAACGCTTGTAAAGCAACTTCTCCCGAGTACGGCAATACCCCATATGTGGTCATAAACTTCTGTTTGGGCACATGGTAGGGCTCAGAAGGGAAGGAGCGCCATTTGGCTTTTGGAGTGCATATTTTGCAGGATTGTTGTCTGGTCGCTTTGTCACATTTGCAACTCCCCTGTGGGACAAAAACAGTGGAAAACCAACCAGAAGTGACCTAATTTTGGAAACTAAACCCCTCAAGGTATTCACCTAGGGGTGTAGTGAGCATGTTAACCTCACAGGTGTTTACCAGAAATGAGTGTACACTCGATGTTGCAGAGTGAAAATGGCAATATTTCCAAAGGTATGCCAATATGTTGTGCCCAGCTTGTGTCACCATGAAATTATTATGCTGTGACTCCCAGTTTTCTAAACACCCTACATGTGGCCCTAATATTTTGCCTGGACATTCGGCAGGGCTCAGGAGTGAAAGAGCACCATGCGAAATTGAGGCCACAATTGGGTCACAATTGCAGATGCTCTCATGTCAAATAATAAAAGAAACCCCTGAGAAGTGAACCCATTTTGAAAACTATATCCTTCAAGGCACAGGTCTTTTCCATAAATGAATGCGCTGAGGATGGTGCAAAGTAAAAATTTATTTTTTTTCCTAGATATGCCATTTCAGTGGCAAATATGTCGTGCCCAGCTTGTGCCGCTGAACACACACACACCCCAAAAATTGATAAAAGGGTTCTCCCAGGTATGGTGATGCCATATATGTGGAAGTAAACGGCTGTTTGGGCACGTTGTAGGGCTCAGAACTGAGGTAGCGCCATTTGACTTTTGGAGCGTGGATTTTGCTTGGTAGTAGTTTTGTTTGGAGTATTAATGGTATTTCAGTTTATAATGTGGTGGCATATGTAAGCTGGGCAGAGTACATCAGGGCATAATATGAGGGTATAATAATGGGGTTATGCTGTGAAGCAATGCTTTATGCACAGGCCAGTGTCACACTGATAAATGGTGCTGTGTCTTATTCCCCTTTGGTCCACACTCTGCACCTTTGCAGTTTGGGGAATTTTGCTGGGAAAGTGTTGTCCTGGTATAATACGGACACCCTCGCTTCCAGCAGTTATGTTTGAGCCCCCCCATTCCTGGTTCCCTAATTTTAGGGCCTTGATAATTCGCCTCTTGAAACAGAAGAAATGTTCCCCTCGGGCCTGCACAACTGCATATTTTTTCTTTCCTGACTTATTGGAGTCTTAACTTATTTTATTTTTTCATAGATGTAGTCGTATGAGGGCTAAATTTTTTGCAGGAACAGCTGTAGTTTTTGGTACTATTTTGGGGTAAATTCAAAATTTTTATCACTTTTGTCCTATTTGTTGGAAGGCGAGATGACCAAAAATCATAAATTCTGGCATAGTTTTTTTAGTTTTTTTATACAGTGTTCAAAATGTTATAAATTACATGTTAACTTTATTCGGTGAGCACTTTTTATATTTTACCACTTTTTGCATAATAAAATTACTTATGTAAAAAGAATGGATTTTACCTGTCGCGATGTTGTGAGAACCGTAAAGTTTTTATTTTTTCGTCGACAGAGCTGTATGAGGGCTTGTTTTTTGTGAGACAAGCTATAGTTTTTATATGAACCATTTTTGGATATATGCTACTTTTTATTCCAATTTTTGGAAGGCAAGGTGACCAAAAAACAGCAATTCTGGCTTTGTTTTTTTTTTTTATGGCGTTCACCGTGCGGCATAAATAACATCATATTTTTTTAGGTCAGGCCGTTATGGACACGGCGATACCAAATATGTATGGCTTATTTATTTTTTTTTCAATAATAAAGGACTTGATAAGTGAAAAAGGGCGATTGTCTTTTATTTTGTTGATTGAAACGTTCATTTTATTTTTCACTTTTTTTCACCTTTTTTTATTTTTTTACATTTTTTAGTCCCACTAAGGGACTTGAAGGTCCAACTGTATCATTTATATTCTAATACATTGCACTACTTATGTAGTGCAATGTATTAGAGCTGTCAGTCGGTCACCGAGAGCAAGCTGATTAGGCTCCGCCTCCAGAAGGGGCCTAATCTGCTTCCGTAGAGGCAGACCTGGAGGTTATTGTTAGGCATCCTGTTGCCATAGCAGCCGTTGGCACCCCTGCGATCGCATCACAGCGATTGCAGGAGTATCGATTTTGCTGCAAACCACTAAGATTAGATGCAGCGATCGCTTTCGACCGCTGCATCTAAGGGGTTAATGGCAGGGATCGCAGCTAACAGGGCCTAGGAGGCTTCCGCACTAGGCAAACCGGGAGCCCAGTGTTAGGCCTACGATTGCCATTGCAGCCATCGGCACCCTGGCGATCTCGTTGCTGGTATGGCAATTGGCTACAAACACCTTAAATGTAGCGACCGCTTTTGACCGCTGCATTTAAAGGGTTAATGGAGGGGATAGGAGCTAAATTTGGTCCATCTTATCACTTTGTCGTATGGATACGCCATTTTGTGAGAAGCACTGGCTTTTCATGATGTATTCATAAGACAATGACGGGAAGGGTTTAAAGAAAACGTGATTCATTAGACTATGCCATATTCTTACACTGTAACCTAGTTCTGATACTCACATAATTATTGTAGGCGCTTTCCGCAGTGGTCAGTGGTCAACAAGGGCAATCTGATCGGTCTTCAGCTATGCAACCCCAAATGCACTGTGTATACTGACACCTTTCTATTATAGCCAGCATTAACTGCTTTTTCACTTTGGGCTACCATAGCTATAGAACTAGCCTTCACTCTCCATGCGCAACAATGAGCATTGGGCACCCATGACCCTGTCGCCAGTTTACCGGTTGTTCCTCTTTGGACCACTTTTGGAAGGTATTTCTTGCCGGGAACACCCCATAAGATCACCATTTTGGAGATGCTCTGACCAAGTAGTCTAGTCTTTACAATTTGGCCCTTGTCAAAGTCACTCAGTTCATTAAGTTTGCATATTTTTCCTATTTCCAACACATCAACCTAAAGAACTGACTGTTTACTTGCTGCCTAAGTAGTCAGTAGTGATTGGTCAGCGTCATACACTTCTCTTCACAACGCCCACTTGCTCAAAAGAAAAAACACGCCCAATTGTCTATTAAGAAACTAATTAGCATAAATCTAATATTGTATATCATTATCAGCATTATTGTTTTTATCTGTAGATTATGCCCCTCTCAAAGGTGTCCTAGATGACCGGCTACTCCATCTACCACTCCCCTCGTGCAGCCCTAATGTGCTGTATTCAGACTTAGGGCCTAGGGCTGGACCAGCTGTAAATACAGAATGTATACCATAGCAGGCAGGGCCCTTTGTCCTTCTGTACCAGTCTATCACTTAAGGTATGTTCACACGATAAGAGGCATTTACGTGTGAAAAGACAGACTGTTAACAGCTGCCTCGTTTCACACGTAAATGCTCCTCCTCACATTTTGCGAGCCGTCTGAGACGCTGGTAAATCTTGAGCTGTGCTTCATTGAGTTCAAATTACGTGGCAAGGAAGTGCCCTGCACTTATTTGCCGAGGCAGTCCATTTACGCGTCGTCGTTTGACAGCTGTGAAACGACGACGCGTAAATTACAGGTCGTCTGCACAATACGTCGGCAAACCCATTCAAATGAATGGGCAGATGTTTGCCGACATATTGTAGCCCTATTTTCAGACGTAAAATGAGGCATAATACGCCTCGTTTACGTCTGAAAATAGGTCGTGTGAACCCAGCCTCAGGAAGCTCATATTTAATGTACTTGCTTGTTTTTATGTACAGCGCCCTAGAAGTTAATGGCACTATAAATTAAATAGGGGTTATACAGGATCTTAGGTCCAACATTCTGTACTTAGTAATTTCATAACATATTTTCATAGGGGTCAGGGCTTTGCTTGTTTGATACAGAGCTGCAAATTTCCTGCCTTGCCATAAAGTTAAATGATAAAATTGCGGCTGCTTATAATCACCACTAGGAGGAACTTACTGCGTAGTATTTTATTCATGGGCTTAAAAGGAACCTGTCACCAGCATTTCACCTATTGAACTCTACTCACCCCTTGCTGGCCGCTGTTGTCAAAAGTTCATTGGCGTTATCCCCTCTCCTAAACTCCTCCTCCGACTGTAAATAACGGTCTGCAAACATTTTGCACCTTTTATGGTAATAATCCTGAAGTCTCATTTGTTCCTCTTCTTATTCGTGCCCACCGCCGAAAACTGGCCCGCCCTGAATGCTGTCAATCAAAAGTAAGCTGTCAATGAAAAGTAAAAGGGCAGGGATAACTCGGAAAGGCTTGAGGAATGAAGATATGACTCTTTTCTAACTAAGATATGACTCTTTTATGCTCATTAGCATATGGCACAGGAACACTAAAAAACTGAATACTATGGCTGGATTCACACGAGCATGTTACGTCCGTAAAGGGCTAAACTTATTTCGGCCGCAAGTCCCAGACCGAACACACTGCAGGGAGCCGGGCTCCTAGCATCATAATTATGTACGATGCTAGGAGTCCCTGCCTCTCCATGGAACTACTGTCCCATACTGTAATCATGTTTTCAGTACGGGACAGTAGTTCAACGGAGAGGCAGGGACTCCTAGCGTCGTACATAATTATGATGCCCGGCTCCCTGCAGTGTGTTTGGTCCGGGGCTTTCGGCCGAAATACGTTCCGTCCTTTACGGACGTAACATGCTCGTGTGAATAAAGCCTAAAGGTACAGAGCTGATTCAGAAGATAATTATAGGTTACATACAAATAATTTTTCAGCCAGGTTCCCTTTAAGTGATATGCTGTCAGCTCTTAAGCCCCCCTCATGCTGGGGATTTGAAGCTCTATGATCCAGCCGCTATAAAAATTAATTATGAGAATAATCAGCATAGAAATATGAACCTATTTAGGTTATAAAACAAAATGGTGTTCAAGGGTGGACATTCACTTTCAGGCAACTACATAGATAATATATGCAATATAATCTCTCTACATAGATAACAATTTCAACTAGTATAAAGTATATATGCAAAATACAGAATAGATCTGTAATGTTAGATATACAGTATATTTTAACTTGAACATAGTGATTATAATAAAATCTAATATTGGAAATTGTTTCTATGAAATAATTTAATTCGGTTCATACCACAAACTCTATTACTTTTAAATTACAATATTTTAAGGCACATTTGGAAGGAAAAAAAAAAGCACAATGAGCTAAGCATTAACAGATTATAACTACACCGCCAGCAGGTGTACTTTAAATTCTCATAATGGTAATTACATCTAAATCCTTTAACGTCTGAACATTTTCAAGCCATAAAATGACCTAAAACAGGTGCCATGTTTTTCTGTTATGTATAGCATGTCTTAAAGTAATTAGTAAATGCTCCTTCCTGTAAGTTCTTATCTAGCATGATTTCAGGAAATCCAAAGATAACTGAAAAGCTTCTCCTTAATATGTCCATACAAGTAGAAATTTGTTTTGGAAATAAATACTTGTTAGATTAGAGTGTTCTAAAGTTTTCAATTTCAGCTTCAATTAATTTAAGTCATTACCTGTTTATAACAGTATTAAGTGGCAGGTATATAACTGTATACCTACAGCTAAACTCAACCAAAGGAACCTGATACTTGACAGACACTGAATTCAATTCCTATGTTTGGCCAGTTGAAATAACAAATTAATTACGCAGATGTTCTGCTGTTCGAATCAATGCTGAACAATTTTCTTGCCAAAATGCAAAAGGAGATGGTGTTCTGAGCATGAGGGAACAAGCCATATCTTAGCACAACTTAGGTAATGAATGATTTTTTTCTGGATGACTGCTGCTGAAAGAAGCAGCTTCAGTTTTTTTAATCACTAGACTCCTTACGTGTCAGTCAAAGTCAATCGTGTATGCAGGTGTTCCGGGAATATAAAAATAAGGAACTATATTTGATGCTATGTTAACATCAGATATCATTTGAACATCAGATGTGTTGAATACCGCATTAAGTAGTATTTTGATTTGTCATTATTTATATAAGTCAACAGTGTGGTATAGAGTATCCTCTCAATACCTCTGAAACTTCATATTTTGTATAAAAATTTATCATAAATTCAGATTACAGAATTATAATTGACAGTATTGGAAATTATATGGTACTCATGTCAGCTTTAAATCTGCAAAAAGATTACCTTAGCCTGGGTTCACACTGCGTTTTCCCTCCATGTCTAGCGTGCACTGGCGTAGCTATAGGGGTCGCAGCGGTCGCAATTGCGACCGGGCCCCGAAGCCAGTGGGGCCCACATTCCCCCGCACCACATCAATAAAAAGTTACTATAGAAACTCGGGCCGCAGGCCCCTGTTACTATAGTAACAGACTGTACTTACCTTCCTGGTTCCGGATCGCAGCGGAGGTCCTGACGTCAAGCGCTGTGCGCAGCGCATGACGTCACAGCGCAATGCGCCGCGCACAACATCGAGAGGACAGAACTTCCGCCGCGGCTGAAGAGGAAGGTAAGATTAGTAGCTCTGACTGGCGGAGTCCGACTCCCGGGACCCGCCAATCAGCGGTTTTGAAGGGGCCGCAGCACTCGTACGAGAGCTGCTTCCCCTTCATTCCGGTCACACTGTGAATCGGTGTCAGCGATTCACAGTGTGAGCAAGTAGTGAAATGAAGGGGAAGTAGCTCTCGTACGAGAGCTGCGGCCCCTTCAAAACAGCTGATTGGCGGGTCCCGGGAGACGGACCCCGACACATCAGCTATTGATGGCCTATCCTGAGGATAGGCCATCAATGTTTAGGGACTGCACAACCCCTTTAAGCCTACGATGTAGCAGGCTTAGAGGGCCCATGAGACAGGATCACAGATTGTGTGATGCTGTCTGCTGGGCACTGTATCTAAGCCAATCACATGGAAGGCTTAGATACATGGCCCATGTGTAATCCTGTCTGATGGGCCCTGTATATAAGCCTACCACACTGTAGGTTTAAATACAGGGCCCCAGCACACAGTAATCTTATACTGTATAAGATTACTGTCTGCTGGACCCTGTATCTAAGCCTACCTTGTGGTAGGCTTAGATACAGGGTCCCACAGACCGTTTCACACATGGGACCTGTATCTAGGCCTAACACATGTGTTACTAATCGTTTTTTTGTGTGTTTTCTTATAGGTTCGGTCGTTGGACTACGTCGGATTCCAGGACTACTTAGATGACGGCTTTTTTTATTATCAATAAAATGGTTAATGAGGGTTGTGTGGTTTATTTTTATTTCAATAAAATATTTTTTCTATGTCTTTGTGTTTTTTTTCAAACTTTATTACTACCGCCTTAGTAATGGCCGCCGGCTGAGTGACAGTGTCCATTGCTAAGGCGGGGCTTAGTGTTAGCCGGTGCAGAGGCTAACACTAACCCCCTTTATTACCCCGGTACCCACCGCCACCAGGGGTGCTGGGAAGAGCCGGGTACGATCCAGTACTTGACCATCTGTAGTGATGGTCGGCCACTGGGGTGGCCGCAGGCTGGTATTATCAGGAGGGGAAAGGCCAAAAACAGTGGCCCTTCCCACCCTGGTGATGCTAGGCTGCTGCTGCTTTATTGTAGCTGGCTGGTTATGAAAAATGGGAGGGACCCCACGTTATTTAAAAAAAATAAAATAAAAAATAATTGGAAAGAACGATGTGGGGTCCCCCCTAATTTTCATAACCAGCCAGATGCAACACAGCATCAGCAGGCAGCATTACCAGGGTGGTAGGAGCCACTGTTTTTGGCCTTCCCCAGCCTAATACTACCAGCCTGCGGCCGCCCCGGTGTCTGACCGTCACTGCAGATGGTACTGGTTCGTACCCGGCTCTTCCCAGCACCCCTGGTGGCGGTGGGTACCGGGGGTAATAATGGGGGTTAGTGTTGGCCTTTGCACCGGCTAACACTAAGCCCCGCCTTAGTAATGGAGGTTGTCAATCATCCAGTGGCCATTACTAAGGCGGTGATAATAAAATTAAAAAAGATACAAGCACATAGAAAAAATATTTTATTGAAATAAAAAAACACAACCCTCATTAACCATTTTATTGAGAATAGAAAAACGCCGTCATTGAAGTCGTCCTCGTATTCGAAGTCCAACAACCAAACCTGTAAAAAAGCACAAACACAAAAATAATCAGTAACACATAAAGAAGCAAAATTATTATTCTTACCTTTCCTGGGTCCAGCGCTTGAGCCGCAATGTCAGCGAGCTGAGTCCTGTATCTAATCCGATCATGTGTGATACTGTCTGCTGGGCCCTATATCTAATCTAATCATGTGTGATACTGTCTGCTGAGCCACTGTATCTAATCCTATCATGTGTGATACTGCCTTCTGATCCACTGTATCGAATCCTATCATGTGTGATACTGTCTGCTGGGCCCTATATCTAATCCTATCATTTGTGATACTGTCTGCTGGGCCACTGCATCTAATCCTATCATGTGTGATACTGTCTGCTCAGCCACTGTATCTAATCCTATCATGTGTGATACTGTCTGCTCAGCCACTGTATCTAATCCTATCATGTGTGATACTGTCTGCTGAGCCATTGTATCTAATCCTATCATGTGTGATACTGTCTGCTGAGCCACTGTATCTAATCCTATCATGTGTGATACTGTCTGCTGGGCCACTGTATCTAATCCTATCATGTGTGATACTGTCTGCTGAGCCACTGTATCTAATACTATCATGTGTGATACTGTCTGCTGAGCCAATGTATCTAATCCTATCCATAGTTGATAGGGTCATAGTGCTATAGCTATGCTATGCTGTGTCCTATACACACTTTTTTTTTTTAGGCGGACACATATGTATTGGGGCTATTTCCCCTGACATTTTAAGCCCTTAGTGACGCCCCTGGCTGCTAGTGCTGCATTGTTGGGTCACTTAGGAGACCCAGCGATGCAGCTGAAAGCTGCGGACCGTCGGACATGAGAAGTTTGCGGGGGGGGGCCCAATAAGAACTTTTGCATCGGGACCCATGAGCCTTTAGCTACGCCCCTGCTAGCGTGTATATAAAACAAGCTCTCAAACGTCTCCATTGGGGTCTATTAACCATATGGAGGCCAAAAGAGTATACTTTTGGCATCCGTCTGGCCGGAATACTGCCAAAAATGAAGTATGGAATATCGTAGTAGACTCCACTATTCTGTCCGTTGGGATCCTGTAAAAAACTTACATGTTAAACATATACCATATTAGCCTATAAGTGATGAATGCCAACGTATGGCATCTGTTTAACGGATATGTCATGGGCTTTTTAATAGCTTTTCATGACTTATCCATTAAATGTATCCCAGTTGTATGCCAATTGCGACCAGTCCCCAAAGCAAGGGGAGCCCGCGGCCCCCCGCACCACATCAATGAAAAGTTACTATAGTAACTGCGGCCTATGTAATAAACAACATGAGCCCCCATTACCATAACTGACAGTACTTACCCTCCCCCCTCTTTCCGGATCGCAGCGGATATCCTGTGTGCAACGCATGACGTCACAACGCTATGCGTTGTGCATAACATCTCGACCCTCTATGGAGTCAGGACCTCCGCTGCAGCCGAAGAAGAGGGTTAGTTTAATACCACTGTCTGCTGGAGCTGATGGGTCGAGGTCCGACTCCCAGGACCCCCGCCAATCAGCTGTTTTGAAGGGGGTGGAGCGCTCGTATGAGCACTACTTCCTCTTCATTCCGGTCACTTTTTTACACACTGAATCGCCGACACGGACGTGTCAGTGATTCACAGTGTTAGCAAGTAAGGGAAATGAAGGGGAAGCAGCGGTTGTACGACCCTCTTCAAAACAGCTAATTGGCGGGGGTCCCGGGAGATGGACCCTGACCCATCAGCTATTGATGGCCTATCCTGAGGATAGGCCATTAATGTTTAGGGACTGAAAACTCCCTTTTACGCCTACCTCGTGGTAGGCTAAGATACAGGGCCCCAGCAGACAGTAATCTTATACTTGTACTTAGGCTTAGATACAAGGTCCAACAAACCGCATCACACATACACTTGGGCCCTGTATCTAAGCCTACCGTATGTGTTAGGCTGTGTTCAAATCAGCGTTGTCCTTCCGTTGACGGGTTCTAACGGAGGTTTCTGAGGGGTTACCCGACGGAAACCTCAGACGGGAGGGCAGCGGTGATGTGAACAGGCCCTTACTAAGGTTTTATTGGTTGTTTTTTTGTGTTTTTGTAAAGGTTCAGTCATTGGACTAAGTCGGATTTGAGGACTACTTCGATGACGGCTCCTTTTTATTATCAATAAAATGGTTAATGAGGCTTGTGTGGATTTTTTTATTTCAATAAACCTGTTTTTTCTTTGTCTTTGGATTTTTTATAAACTTTATTACTACTGCCTTAATAATAGCTGCTGACTGATTGCCAGTGTTCTTTACTAAGGCGGGGCTTAGTGTTAGCCGGTGCAGAGGCTAACACTAACCCCCATTATTACCCCGGTACCCACCGCCACCAGGGGTGCCAGGAAGAGCTGAGTACGATCCAGTACTCGACTATCTGTAGTGATGGCCGGGCACTGGGATAGCCGCAGGCTGGTATTATTAGGCTGGACGTCATGTGTATTCATTATCAGGACACTTCTGAATCTTTTCTGTGAGATTTGCGGCAAGGGAAACGAAATCTCGTTTATCTTCGAAATCTCGCGAGATTTCGTTTCCCGTGCTAGAAATCTCAAAGAAAAGATTCAGAAGTGTCAGGATTCTGAATACACATGACATCCAGGCTGGATGATGATGTGTATTCATTATCAGGACACTTGATTAACGTTAATCTCTGTTTATGTGGCTGCACATCGCTGCTGTGTAAATGAATGGAGATGAGTGTATGATGCTGACTGGTCACTGATTGGTCAGCATCATACACGTAAACACGCCCAGTTAAAAACACAATACACGCCCAGTTGGACATAACGAAAAAAAAACGCCCAGTTGTCCATTTCAAACCTCATTTGCATATATATATAAAATAGCTCATAACTTGGCCAAAAATGAACGTTTTTAAAAAAACAAAACGTTACTGTTAGGGGGGATTCACACGAGCGTGATTTGGCAGCATGTAGGCCGCGTGGTTTTCGCGCGGCACGCAATGCCCTATAGAAGTCTATGGGGCAGTACACGCAGTCCGTGTATTTTGCGCAGCGTTTGTTCGCTGCGCAAAATACGCGACAGGTTCAATAACTCTGCGTATTTCACGCATCACGCACCCATTGAAGTCAATGGGTGCGTGAAAACCAGGCAGGTCGCACGGAAGCTCTTCCGTGCGAACCGACTGAAACAGCGCACGAGCTGTCAAAAGGATGAATGGAAACAGAAAAGCACCACGTGCTTTTCTGTTTCCAAGCATCCAAACGGAGTGTCTTTGCGAGGAGCGAACCCCGACAACCGAAGCTAACTTCACCGGGTTCGGCCAAACTCGTTTTGGCCGAACCCGGCAAAAAAAATTCCGGTCCGCGACGTCGGGAGACATTCACTGTGCATGGTGCTGAAAGAGTTAAACTGTTTCAGCACCATGGACAGTGACTTGCGATCCCAAAATACATGAACCTGTAAAAAAAAACGAAGTTCTAACTTACCGATTACCCCTGTCTCCTTCCTGCAGTCTGACCTCCCGGGATGACACTTCAGTTCAAGTGACAGCTTCAGCCAATCACAGGCCAAGCACAGGCTGCAGCCAATCACAGGCTGCAGCGGTCACTTGGACTGCCGCGTCATCCAGGGAGGTGGGGCCCGATGTCAAGAGAGGCGCGTCACCAAGGACGCGTCACCAAGGCAACGGCCGGGAAGTTCTCGGTAAGTAGGAACTTTATCTTTTTTTTTTACAGGTTTTTCGCTGTTGTGTTCGGCATTCACTGTCGAGGGTGCTGAAAGATTTAGCTCTTTCAGCACCTTGGACAGTGACGGGCGTCGACAAGCCTCATCTCTATGATGCCGGCTGCGAAAATCACGCAGCCGCGCATCAGACACGCATGACACACGCAGCTGTCAAATGTTTTTTGCGCTCGCAAAACGCCGCGTTGTTTGCGCGCGCAAAAACGCAACGTTCGTGTGAATCTGCCCTTATCTACATTGCAGCGCCGATCACATGCAATAGGAGATAGGGATTTGAGAATCTGGTGACAGAGCCTCTTTAAAGCACTAGACACTTGGTGTGTTTGGCCACCTGGGACTAGTTTACTAATACAATTGATACTAAGGACTAGGGCAGTAGTCAGTGACAGAAGCGAGGTAAAATCATGTCAGAAAAAATGGCACATAAAAGTATTTTCTTAGCTTTAGAAGACAAACAGCTTAAAGGCTATGTAAACATTTAAGTGCCATTTTTTTAAAAAAAAACAAACAAATAAAACCTCAGTCAGTGTGTTTTGCGTAACTTTATAAATAGCTTTTAATTAAAACTATATTTACTTTTTGAGATACAGCTGCTCTGTATCCTGTATACAGAGCAGTTGTATTTTTCACTATGACCTGAATAACGTAGATTTGATGGATAACAGGTGTATCTCGCGTGTCAGGGACACACAGAACCCGCTGACACTGAAACCGTCAGGTCCGCCGGACTGACTGATTCAGGTCATAGCAAAAGACACAGCTGCTCTGTATACAGGATACAGAGCTGCTGTATCACAAAAAGTAAAAATAATTTTTAATAAAAACTACTTATAAAGTTCCGTCGGCCGCCGGCCGTATCCGTTGTGCAACGGAACCGTTGCTTCCATTATTCCCTTGTTCTGCTCCTCTGACGGAGCAGAGCAACGGAACACACCAACACAGGTGTATATACTAACCAATACTCTATATGCTGACTAAGAATCATATAGTAACTCTTCATGAAGATAATTATTTGTAATGATCCAATGATGTATTTCTAATTCATTATTTTAATTACTTGACCTCTATTAATATATGAATTAGGCATTAAACAGGTCTTCTCCGGAATATTAAAATAACATTTTAAAATGAAGAAAACAAAGCCTTTTTGATGTTTTAATCATTAATTAGACAAAATTATTTACATAAGTGAATAAAACAGCTCATCCTCATACATCCTCTTCCTATGTTGTGTATTCATGCCTTATTTAGCTAAAGCATATTCATTACGCGTGATGTTTTTGAAGTTGGTAGTTTGAGCGAAATTCGCTTTGAGGGTTTTTTATATATTTAAATTGAAAGAGAGTGATGCAACTCAAAGGTCTGAGAAACTAATGCTGATTACAGCTTCAGTATAATTTTGTTAAGATGAAACACAAAATGGTCAAAAGGTGGAGAGAGACAAGTATTTTACTGACCTTTCATATAAACGAAATAGTGATTACAGTGAAAGAGCATGTTCATCATTATATGTGTATCAATCAGTGTTTCATTCGTTACAGGAGAAAATAATCATGCTACAATTCTCATCAAAGTAGTATCAAACTTGGTACTTTTAAAGTTTTAATATACAAAGTCTGAGGCTTTGATTCAATGGTAGGAACTGTGATCTTTATTAAATGTTTACTAAGGCACAAACATTTTTAAGATATCAAACTAGAAATATCTCACAACTAATAGATCAAGTAAAATAGTTACTTTCAGGTACTGTAAATGAATATTTCTGATTGTAAATCATAACAAAGTAATTAAAATTATACGTAAATACAAGCATTATGATAATTACTACAACTATTAGTAGTAGTAATTCACGCTTCTTATTATTATTATTATTAAAAGAATAACATGTTTGTAATCATCAATAAAATAGTCACGGAAAAGTCTCTAGACAGAGAGTCAATCCACCCACAAATTTGGCTTAGAACTAAACTGGGGGGAGAGGGACTGTTCGATTTGCACCTTAAAATTCCTCTTATGGGGTATGGACTTTGTAAATAGTGTGCACAAAGAAGTCCCTAATAGCAACAGCTGTAGGCTTGCAGAAGGTATTTCAAAGCATGGTACCAGAATCGTGAGGCAGAAAAGTGGTCGTACATATCCGAGGTTAGGACTGGCAGAATTCATGCAATATGGTTACACAGATATGGATCAGTGCAGGCAGCAATCAGAAAGTCAGAAAGCAAAGAAAAAAAAAGGGCAGGATTAAACCAAAAATACCAAACAAAATAACACCCTTAAGGCCCTATTACACAGGCCAATGATCGGGCAAATGAGCGTTCATATGAACCGTTCAGGGCAACGATCAGCCGATGAACGACCAATCACTTGTTCATCTGCTGTTCGTATAGTTTATGCAGCACAAAATATTGTTGTTGATGGCAGCACATCTTCCTGTGTAAACAGAGAGATGTGCTGCCTACATGATGGAAATGCAGGCGATGAGCGATCGTAGTAATGATTACATTACTGACCATAGCTCCTTGTAAAAGGAGCAAACGAGCATCGATCAACAAGCTGTCTCATTGATCGGTGCTAATTTTTACGGCCCATATTGGCAAGTGGGCAAGTGTAAAAGGACCCTTAGACAAGGCAGTCAGATAAGGCCCCAAATTTATCAAAGTGGTGCATGCTGTATAATAAATTTGACACATTTTGCTAAACATGTTAGACACTTTTCTCTTCCTTACTCCCCTGTTGGTTCGCTTAGTTTACTCCAGTTTTTGCATCAAAATTTTAGAGCAATTTTGGCGCATGGTGGTGCATCTTAAATGATTAATCTTTCCGATAGACCACACCCATTTCCAACTAAGACACGCCTCTATGTCAAGATCAGAGCATAATGCAAATGCTTGTTCGTCTACTGATCTGTACAGCATTAAAACTCATCATTGTCGGCAGCACATCTCCATATTGGGTCGTGTAATAGGACATTTACACATTAGCAGGAACCTTGAAGCCTTGTTGCTCAGTTAATGGCCAGATGTCAGGTTTAAATAATAAGGGATGCCCTCTTATGGCTATGCACCGCTAGAGGAGAAAAGAAGGTAAGTGTAGTGGTGATGGTAAGTCAAGAGGGACGTCAGCTGCAGGTACCAGGTAAGCAGTTGGCATTCCGTTCCAATTATGTTTCTGATTATTTTTTATTTTTTTGTATTGGGGGTGTGGCCAGCAGCGCATGACGTAGGACGCAGATCTCCGCTGCTCCATTGTTTCAGGTCTGAAATAGTGGCTCAAATCAGTGCTTTACACTACTATACACATAATTTATGTGGGGAAACATTCTCAAAGTATTATGACAATGAGCAAGTCCAGGAGGGAGACTAACACCACCAGAGTCACAAAGTATTTCCCTACGATAGGCTCATCCCAATGTGGCATTTACAGATCACAACAGGCCGCAAGGAGCGTTCTCTTTCTCTTCCTTTCCTTGAAGCAGTGCTGACACACCGGTTTCGGCTGTTCTTCTGTTTCCCACATTACTGTTGATCGCAACTCACCTCCTAGAGCAGACATGGACTGACATCGCCATGATGCAACACCTTCTTCATCTGGGCTCACAGCACAATATGCTTTGAACACTTCTGAGCTGCAGGATCTCAGTGCTGCCGATCCCTCAAATATCCCTTCAGTATGCTCTGATACTTTGGCTAAGCCTATCACTGAGGCTACACTAAAAGCTTTGTTTTTTGAACCCAGATCCTTGTTACAATCAGATATCCAGTAAGTGCTAGTTTCTTCCCTAAAATATTTCTTAGTGCTTTCTTTGCAATACTACTCCCTGCCTACAGGTGCGCCAATGGATGTCATTGCCTGCATCATCTTTTATCATACAAAGGAGAGACTTATGCATTTGTTTAAAAAAAAAAACACATTCTACTGGAGAGATTGAGGAACATTACCTTATTGCTGACCTTTTAGCAGCAACGCTAGATTTTGTGGCATAACTGGATACCACACCATTGGGGCTTTCCAGTAAAATTTCTCATCACGTTGAATAAGACCAAAGCTACCGTATCATCACCAATATAAAAAAAACTCCAAGTCATCTGGAAGAACCCTAATGCTGGCATTCTTCTAGCTGGGAGGATTATTTTTTCTAGCAGTTTCCTTTGGAGGTACTCTGCATACACAAACATTTTGGGATTTGTGGTCTTTATCTCTATCCTAATGTTGGTATTATTGTGTATCCTTACAAGTTCTGTTTGTCTTCTCTAATACTTTTATCATTTTTACCTCAGTGACCTCATATCTTTTATTTTCTTGTGGAAACTAAACTTGAGGTAAACCCTATTACAATCTCAGCAACTCAGCATTGCATTTAATATACCACTTTATTTAGCATTATGTCGGTTGATAATTATGTCAATCATACATTTTACTATAAGGTATTACTTTTGGTTACACCTCTCTTTAATGTCAATAACCCATTCCGTGAGTTTTATCACATTGACTAGTCCATGCCTCTTCACATGCTCTCTCCGTAGCGCAGTGTTGTATCTGTAGCATCATTTACAACTAAAAGGCTATCAGGCGGGGTTTGTTAAAGGGAGATAATCCATCGATGCAACAAGGAGGTTTGCTTAGCCATGTGGAGACCTGTTGAATGTCTTCTATGCAGCTAGCGCTGGGGATCTTTGGAAGCAGTGTAAGACAAAGCTATTATATGAAAGCTATTATGTCACTCTAAACTATCATGGCTGTATCACCGGCCATCTCCTCCCACTCCTGTCATGTACTTACCTGTCTTCAGCACCTTCTCTATGTTTGGACCACCGCCGTTGTGCTTCTCTGGGCCACCCGGTTTGCGGAGTTCCCCGTTGCCCCTCTCCTCCAGGTCCTCAGCCTTTCACTTGCTAGAACTTTTTATTGGATTACCGTTACCGACCTAAACTTTGACTATGTCTTGTCTGAACCTCTGCCTGTACTTAGTTATGACCATACTCTGCCTGCTCTGACCTTCTGTCTATCTTCCGTTACGACTGTACTCTGACTGCCCTGAATTTTTAATTGTATTCTGTTATGATTTTACTCTGCCTGCCTTGACCTTCGACACGTCTAACCAAGAGTGAAGGTCTGCTGCCTGTCCTGACTTCTGTTATTCCCAAACGGGTATATTGCTCACTTTCTTTGGTACTGTGTTCATGCCAGCCATTGCCAACAGAAATTACTCTGCTCTAGCAGCCTGGGCTTTCTTAGCAGCCAATGCCACATCTCCGTACGGAGGATAAAGGGTAAACAACTAGGTATCCGTCCTGATACCAAGTGGCAATCAGACTGGATCAACATTCAAACAAGAATTCTATACATATACATATTTTATATTATTTTGTTCTAAGTAATTCTCTAAACCTTTTTAAAGCCATCTACTGCTATGACCAGCTCCTGTGGTAGGCTATTCAACAGATTCACAGTTTCGTCTCTGGAGATTAAAGGCTATGTAAACCTTTAAAAGTCAAATGTTTTGTTTTTTTTTAATAAAAAGGTATATCAGTTTGTTTGGTACAAATTTACAAATACTTTTTATTAAAAATTAGTTTTACTTTTTTAGATACAGCTGCTCTGTATTCACTATACAGCGCAGCTGTATCTAGCGCCACTCACTGAATCCATCGATCCTGATGGGTTCAGTTTCAGCGGGTCCTGCGTGTCTCTGACACGCAGGATCCACCTGTAAACTATCACATCTAAGTTATGAACTTAGATGTGATGGCTAACAAGATGGATCCTGCGTGTCAGAGACACGCAAGACCCGCTGTCACTGAACCCGTCAGACCCGCGAGACTGAGGGATTCTGTGAATAGCGAATGATACAGCTGATCTGTATAGAGAATACAGAGCAGCTGTATCTAAAAAAGTAACACAAATCTTTAATAAAAAGTATTTGTAAGTTGCACCAAACACACCGATACACCTTTTTATTTAAAAAAAATTGCCTTTCAAAGGTGTATATAGCCTTTAAACCTATCCTGCTAGCCTTAGAAGCAGCTGATTAACATTGCATGTTGTTATTTAGTCTATGATCTACAAGTACACCCAGATCCTTCTCAACAAGTGACTCCCAATTTAACTATTAAATATAATACACAGAATTAGCCTCTTTGCAGATGGCATAATGGTAGCCATTACGAACCCCAAACATTTCATTACCAACAGTCAGAGGAGTAACTTGAAGCTCTGGGGAACAATGTAAAATCTGTAACAACTATCACAATTTATTCAATGTTTTAGTCTCCCTATATGGGGCAGAAGGACATTTTAGGCCCACTCAGGCTCGAGGGTCCAGGTGCGTCTGCAACCTCTGCACTCCCTACAGTTGCACCACTGCCAATAGTGGTACACAGTTTTCACGTTTTCAATGATACATCATATTATGAGAGAAATTCTTCCAAGTGCAGCTACTAAAAATATGGGTCTCTCACCTATGCAACTTTTTAGAATCTCACAACAGTCACCAAATGTCTCGGCTGAAGGGCATGTCCTATATTTGGGTGTTGTGCTATCATATCCAACAACTAATTTACATAAATTGAATTACCTACCTTTAAGGTCCTTTTTCACTGACCAATTATTGGGCAAACGAGCGTTTAAAGAATGCTCGTTCCCGATAATTGCCCTGTGTAAATAGGGCAGCGATCAGCAGATAAATGAGCAAACACTCATTCATCAGCTAATCGTATAGTTTTAAATGTGAAAAATTTTATCGTTGTCGGCAGCATATCAGAGACGTGCTGCCAACATGATACAAATGTATGGGAACGAGCGATCAGAGTAACGAGCGCTCGCCCCCAGACTAGCTCATGGTGAAAGGAGCAAACGAGCACCGGTCAGCGAGTTGTCTTGTTGATGGCCGCTTGTTGCACCGGCCAAAATGGGCCAGTGTAAAAGTGCCTTTACTGAAAAGTATTCAGTATAAGCTTTAAAGCTACTCAAAAATGTATATCTCTTGGGTAGACTGTAAAAATGATAGTGTGATCTAAAATTATTTATCTTTTCCACATTGTCCCTATCTTGCTAATTAGAAAACTTTCTCAAACTACAATCACTCATTAAATCTATCTGTAAATATTCCATATCAAGGGTATCTTTCTACCCTCTACGTGCCAGTTAAAAAAGGAGACATATGGCTTGCTGATAACTATAACTACTATTATGCTGTTATTCATATCCCCTGTGGGTTGCATAGTGGTCAGGTTCCCACATTGGATTGAGATGGAAACTCATTTCTCTAAACCAATGTCCCTGTAGGACCACTTACGGCTTCCTACCCTTAGACACCATATCCCTTCCTCTTCCTATTTATCTATTCAAACAAGAATTTCTTCTTTCCATTCAATTTTAATAGGTATAAAAGTGTTAGTACTGAGGATTTGTGATTTCCTCTCACTATAATAAGACACATTATCCCCGACATAGACTTCCCTAATTGAAAAAACTTTTGGATTATTTAGTGTGGGTCAGATTTGGGACTGTAATCATCTGTAATTTTTTACTCAAAAAATCTCACTAAATTTCAGATTCTCAAGTAGGATTTATACAAATATCTACATTTACGCAGCTTTAAATTCTCTTTTTATTCACAGTCTTCACGTGTTAAATCCACCTTTTAGTTTTTCGATTTCAACATTACACATAAGTATTTCTGCTGTTTAACACATTTGGAATCTGCAAGGAAGCTATAATTCTGGATGTAACTGTATGTGTGTGTGTGTGTGTGTGTGTGTGTATGTATATATATATATATATATATATATATATATATATATATATATATATATAAATATATATATATATATATATATACATCATATATATATATATATGTATATATATATATATATATATAAATATATATATATATATATATATATATATATATATAATCAAGCGTCTGATTACTACTAGCAAATAATGTATATTACGTATGTCAAAAACATTTTCTTAATAAAAAGTTTGTTAAAGAATTGTGTCCGTATATCCTGTTTTAATCTTACATAATTATGAATACAATGGAACCACTTCTGGTTTTATCTAGTATCTCTTTAATGGGGTTGTGTATATTTATTGTGCAAATTTCCATTTTTTCCATAGTGAGTCATATTTATGTATGGGCTGTGCGTCTAAGACATGGTTACTTATGGGATTGTGTCTTTTTGTGGACATATTTATGTATGAGCCATCAACTTTTCTTTAAATAGACCCTACTATTTTGGAATCCTCTTAAAATTTTGGTGGATGGCCAGGAGCAAAGGAGCACATACAAAAACACTAATTTTATGCTCTATGCTTTGTGCTCTGAAAAAATAAAACAGCTTTTGGCTTTGTTCCCATATTTATTTGTTTTTTTAGCCTTAAGTGGATCCTAAACAAAGGCAATGTGTTATACATTTACTCTTTTTAGCTCTGATCCTCATATAGGCAAAAAAAAAACAACATGTACTGTACAACAAAATAGCACCATATGAATAAGTCCTTAAACTGCTGATAGTAAAGCAAAGTATATCCACATAATTAGGTACCAACATTTTTCTAATAATAATTAAATCAAAAGTAAAAAATAAAATGAAATATCGGTACAGATCATGTATTATATATTTAGGACATGTAACAACAAAAAATCTGACCACACATGTTGAAAGAAAACCAGCTGTGGATTTATTTCCTATTGTTTTCTTGCTTCAGGTACAAAATGTGTGAATCAAGATAATTGCCCAACTCTTGGCTTTAGTAAGCTCTAATCTTACCCAAGTCCGAACAGAACACATTTTGTTCCTTAAGCCCTAAAAGCCTAGTCATGAGCAGCAGTGGCACAAAATAGGATTCTGATTAGATTAAGTGCTTCCATCTGGAGATTGCATAGTTGTAAATTGTTCTCTTCACAGAAATCTGTGTGATGCATATAAAAACTTTTAAAAATACATTACTTCTATGGATGGAAGTGTTCTGCCTAACAGCATAAAAAACGAAAATTGCTAATTAGTTTTAACTAATTAGAGATAGCTAAGGAAAGGTTCCAGAATATTAATTTACACTAAAATTGCTATCATAGTTCTATAACAAATGTCTAACCAAGCCAAATTTATATATCCACATTATTCAGGTATTCCTAGAAAACCTTGTATTAAGAGTATCAGGAATCCTATGAATTTGTTGATTCATCCATTGCTATGAGTGAGTTACTACTTAAAGGGCTTGTCTTAGAAAGATTATATCATATACAATAGGTATACATAGAGAGGGGTTCCTCATTCAGGACAATCCTCTATTAGCCAGGGTGTGGAAACAATTATTGGAATGGCCAGCATGTAATAAAGCATTTTTCTTCTGGAGATAAAAGATTACTAATGATTTCAGGCCCAGATCAGCTGATTGTAATGTTAGCATAGTAACATAGTTTGTAAAGGAGAAAAAATGCTTCCAGTTAAGTCTATTCTCCCATAATATTGATCCAGAGGAAGGCAAAAACCGTCATGAGGCAAAAGCCAATTTCCCTCTTCTTAGAGAGTAACTAAACGTTCAACAAACTTCTAACATGTCATAGCGACATGTCAGAAGTTTTGATTGGTGGTTGTCCGAGCACTGAGACCCCATCAATCGCTAATACAAAGCGGCAGAAGCGCTCGTGTGAGTCCTGAGCCACTTTGTTTCTGTTTGGCTTTTTCCAAAAAGCTGATCTATTGGAGTACATGCTCATAGACTTTCTATTGAGCCCGTACTCTACTACATTGAATAGAAACTAAGCGGCTGAGCGCTCACACGAGCACTTCTGCCGCTTCCTTTTAGCAATTGGTGGGGGTCTCAGTGCTTGGAATCCCACCAATCAAAACTTCTGACATGTCACTATGACATGTCAGAAGTTTGTTGAATGTTTAGTTACCATTTAAGGAAGAAATTCCTTCTTGACTCCAAATCTGGTAAAAAAAAAAAAATCCCTGTACGCTCCATTTACAGTAATCTTGTGCCCATAACCTGTAATATTGTTACACTCAAGAAAGTTATCCAGGCCCCTTTTAAACTCTTTTAGTGAATTCACCATGACAAATTCCTTTGGCAGAGAGTTCCATGGTGACTGATAAAAACGGATCAACTGTCAGTTTTTCATGGCCATTTTACATCAGTGTGACTCTAAATTTTCATCCATTTCCAGTCCGTCTGTCTGTTTTTAATGGCCGTTTGCCATCCGTTTTTCATGGCCGTTTAAAAAAAGGATGGATTTCATTTGTCAGGTTATTTTTTGTCCCAAACCCCTTAAAACAGCACAGTGCCCATGTAGATAGTGCTGCAATGTCCCTGTCGATAGTGCCACAGAACCCACTGTAGACAATGGCCACATAGGGCCAGTGCCCACATAGTACCACAGTGCCCACATAGTACCACAGTGCCCACTGTAGATAGTGCCACAGTGCCCACATAGTACCACAGTGCCCACTGTAGATAGTGCCACAGTGCCCACATATAAAGTGCCAGTGCTCACATAGTACCACAGTGCCCACTATAGATAGTGCCACAGTGCCCACATAGTACCACAATTCCCACATATAATGTGCCAGTGCCGACATAGTGCCACAGGGCCCATTGTAGATAGTATCACATTGCCCACATAGTACCACAGTGCCCACATATAAAGTATATAGTGCCTACATATAAAGTGCCAGTGCCCACATAGTGCCACAGTGCCCAATGTAGATAGTTCCACAGAGCCCACATAGTGCCACAGTGCCCATGTACATATCACCACATTGTCCCCTGTAGATAGTGCCACAGTGCTCATGTAGATAGTGCCACAATTGTCCCCTGTAGATAGTGCCACACCCCCCCATATAGCCCACCCTTGTAGATAACACCACCCTGTAGATAGCACGCCCCCTGTAGACAGCACCCCCTTGCAGATAGCACCCCCCTTGTAGATACCACCCCTTTCCCTGTAGATAGCACCACTGTTGCTCACTGTAGGAGCGGAATCCATCTGGCCGGGGATTCCTCGTAGATGGAGCCCCTGAGGTCTCTGTCCATATATGGACAGTGATGTCAGGAGAGCGGAATTCCCTGCCAGAGCAGGCTGGGGATTCTGCTCATAGACGGAGCCCCTGACGTCTCTGTCCATATATGGACAGTGACGTCAGGAGAGTGGTATCCCCTGCCAGAGCGGTCCGGGGATTCTGCTCCAGGAGTAAACCCTTGACATCACTGTCCATATATGGATAGTGACGCTGGGGGCTTCTCCAGGAGTGCAATCCCCTGCTACAGCGGGGTCTGGACGCCGGGGATTCCGCTCCTACAGGAAGCTACAGAGGCAATATCTTTGGGGATGGGGAGGTTTGCTATATTCAGGCAGGGGGGAGCTATCTACAGTACATAGAGCTGTGCTATCTACAAGACTGAAGTCCCCGGCCAGAGATCTTGCAATGCTCTGGCTGTGGATTCCATTGTTGAAAGCCCGACATCACTGTCCTTAAATGGACAGTGAGGACTATATCACTGTTTATGGCAATGTCCAGTGATAAAAAGAATATTTTAAAAGAGTCATTACCTTCACCGATTCACACATTTACCCCCCTGAATTACTGTGGGCCGCATTACGTGGGCCCAGATCCAGGTTTTCGTAGACTGCTACATTTTGTAGCAGCAGCAAGCAATAAGACAATCCTACAGACATGGCTTTATCCCACAGCCTCCACATTCAAGCTTTTTTTTTTTTAAATGTTTTACATCATGCAAATGGATAGGGTGGAGACAACATTGAGTAAAGAAAAAAAGATTAAAACTATTTTTCAAAGTCTGGGGAGCTTTTTTGACATACTACCAGTTCATATACATAGCGCCATATGTAAATGCTTCCAATGGGCAACTCGGTTTCAAAAACAATTATTTGTAGTTGACATCCCAATGCATAATGTATAACCTTTGGGAATAAATGTGTGCCATCAGGGCCGGCCCTAGGACAGAGGGCGCCCTGTGCGAAATGATCTTTCGGCGCCCCACCCCATCATTAAAAAAAATGCCCCATAAAAAAATTATTATGGCCCTTTAGTGCCCCCGTACATTCTAATAATAATATTTAATAATATAATATATTACAACCCCTTCAAGGACACAGTATTTTGTCCTCTAATTGTGCCCACAGTGTTATACCACCTGTAGTACCCCTACACAGTATAATGTCCGCTTACTGGCCCCAGACAGTATAGTGCCCCCCTGTAGATTTTGCCATATAGCCTCCCTGTAGACAGTGCCATAATCCCCCACCTCCTTTTTGTAGATCGTGCCATACAGCCCCCCCCACCTCCCCCTTGTAGACAGTGCCATACAGCCCCCCACCTCCCCCTTGTTGACAGTGCCATACAGTCCCCCACCTCCCCCTTGTAGACAGTGCCCTCAAAAAAAAAAAAAATTGTACTCACATAGGCCTCGTTCCCAAGACAAACTGAGCTGCTCCATGACGGGATCCTGTAGCCTAGTACAGAGTTTCCCAACCTTTTCGGACTCGAGGCAGCACTGGAAAATAAAATTTGCTCACGGCCCCCCTACCAAAAATTGTTTAGAGAAAGACAGAAAACGACTAAGAACAAGCAATACACTTGTAGGGTATGTTCACACACGTTTTTTGTAAGGCAAAAAAAATATGCCTCAAATTCCTTCAGGAACTGACAGCGTTGTTTGACCTTTTTATTTTGTGTTTTTTCTTAAGCTGTTGAAGCAAATGCAAAAGACGCAGGCAAAAAAGCTCCAAACAAGCGGCGCAGGTATTTTCTGCCTCCTATTCATTTCAATTGGAGGTCAGAGGCGGAAACCACTTGAAGACCATCAGTCCCCCACTCATAGTAAAATGACCATCAGCCCACCACTCACAGATTCCCCCTGTAGGTAGCGCCACACAGCCCCTTGTAGGTAGCGCCACACAGCCCCTTGTGGGTAGCGCCACACAGCCCCTTGTGGGTAGCGCCACACAGCCCCCTTGTGGGTAGCGGCAGATAGCCCCCTTGTGGGAAGCACTACACAGCCCCTTGTAGGTAGCATGACACTGCCCCCTTGTATATAGCGCCACACAGCCCCCTTGTAGATAGCGCAACACAGCCCCCTGTAAAGCGCGCCACTCAGCCCCCTGTAGAGTGCACTACACAGCCCCCTGTAGGGAGTGCCACACAGCCCCCTGGTAGGAGGTGCCGCACAGTCCCCTGCTATGGAGTGCCGCACAGCACTCTGTTAGGGAGTGCTGCACAGACCCCTGGTAGGGAGTGCCACACAGCCCACAGCCCCCTGGTACTGAGTGCCACACAGCCCCCTGGTTGGTAGATCCCCACAGCCCACAGCCCCCTGGTTGGTAATGCCACACAGCCCCCTGGTTGGTAGTGCCACACAGCCCACAGCTCCCTTGTAGGTAGTGCCACACTGCACACAGCCCCCTTGTAGGTAGTGCCACACGGCCCACAGCCCCCTTGTAGGTAGTGCAAGGACTACGAAATGACCCTGATAGCTGGTGGACAGTAGACATTCAAAAAAGGACAACTGTGGAGGAGCACACAAAATACCCGGATTTCCCAGCAATCAAATAAATTTGTTTAAATAAATTAAGATATAACTTTTATTTAGGCTAGCTAAAGGATTAATCCTTTTAGCTAAGTTAAATAAAATTTAGATCTTAGTTTATTTCCACACATTTATTTTATAGCCGGGAAAGCTGGGTATTTTGTGTGCTCCTGCACAGTTGTCCTTTTTTGTAGGTAGTGCCACACATCCCACAGCCCCTTTGTAGATAGCAAACCCTGCCCCCTTCCAGTATAGATAGCGCCACTGTAGCTCCCTGAAGGAGCGGAATACCTGTGTGGCCGGGGATTCCGCTCCTGGAGCGCTCCTTGATGTCTCTGTCCATATATGTGACCGGGGATTCCTCTTCAGGAATTTCCCCTGATGTCACTTTTCATATATGGACAGAGACATCAAGCAGTGCTCCAGGAGCGGAATCCCCGGCCACATGGGGATTCCGCTCCTTCAGGGAGCTACAGTGGCGCTAGTAGATAGCAGAGCAGGGAAATACCTCCCTGCTCTGCTATAGTGTTGTCGCTACCGCTATAGCAGCCACAGCGGCTGCTAGTGGCGCCACCGCCCTCATGCCCGGTGTCGCTGCTATAGTTGCTACAGCGGTAGCGACGGCCACTAAGTGAAAAAGTGCCGGGCGGAAAGGCGACTGCCTAAGGCCGGCCTTGGGTGCAGTTAGCGAGTGGCAGCTGACCCCCTTGCAGTTGCAACGGCGCAGGGATACACACACCCGCTGGCACCCCTCTTGCAGTGTGGCGACTGGCGCACTGGTCGAACTTATCTAAGGCCGGCCATGTGTGCCATCCTTACTAGACTTGTCCGTCTTCATTATTTATAATGCAAAATAGAGCAATTTAATATTTGTTGTTTTATTGTGACTGTTTCTATACCCCCTCCCACCTTCCTTCTTCCATTTCAATCTTTTCTTCCACTTCCCACCCCTCCTTCTTTTTCCTTTATTCTTTCACTGCTGGACACCCCATTGGGCAATTATCTCAATCCTAACGGGGTGTTCTTAATGCACTCCTAATGTCTAGTGAAGATGTGATTTCAACTCCTGTTTCATGTCTGTACTGTCACTAAGCTATTCTCCAACATATTATTGCATACTTAAAGGGTAACTAAACGATCAACAAACTTCTGAAATTTCATAGTGACATGTCAGAGTTTTTGATTGGTGGGGGTCCGAGCACTGAGACCCTCATCAATCGCTCAAAACGAAGCGGCAGAAGCGCTCGTGTGAGTGTTTAGCCGTTTCGTTTCTGTTCGACTTTTTCCGGAAAGCCGATGTAGCGGTATACGGGCCCATAGACTTTCTATTGAGCCCGTACACCGCTACATTGATTTGCGGAAAAAGCCAAACAGAAACTAAGTGGCTCAGCGCTCACACGAGCGCTTCTGCCGCTTTGTTTGAGCGATTGATGGGGGTCTCAGTGCTCGGACCCCCACCAATCTAAACTTCTGACATATCACTATGACATGTCAGAAGTTTGTTGAATGTTTAGTTACACTTTAATGGATGTTTATATTTATATTAAGAAAATGTATCAAGAAAAACAGTTAAAAAAAAAAGAAATTGCAAGCAATTAAATAGTTCACTAATATAATAGTATAACTGGAAAGGTTCCATCTAAGTATGGGCACAATCCCACATAGTGATCAGTTTTCCAAAGAAATTAGAATTTCTCTACAGTCCCCTAATCCCCTCCAACTATCTATGAATTCTGTATCCTGTAGCTCATTTACAGACTGATATTATTACTTTTCTTAATGATACTAATAATCAATGTCAAACTGGCCCACCAGAGTAAAGAGCCTCTAAAGGTATATTTAGAGATTGCGGTTAAGATCCGGTTAAACCGCATAAAGAACGTATAAAAAACTGAATTTTCTACAACTAAATATTGTAAATTATATCTATGTAGCATTGTGGTTTTGTCTGCATCCTGCTGGGAGGTGTTGTACCTGTTCTTATGAGTAAGAATAGGTAGATAAAAACAATGGGAACCAGGTGGGATCCGCTGTGAAAAAGAGACACCATCCAGGGGCAATAATTCCAGGAGTCCACATCGTTTTTTGGGAAAAAATATAATTTATTGTCTAAAACAACAGATCATGATAAAATGTACATAAAAAAGAGAAAGGGTCTCTTGAGGTACAACGCATTTCAGGGATACAGAACCCCTTTATCAAGTAAACATTAGACTTCATGTACATGATCTATTGTATTAGATAATAAGTTATCTTTTTTCCAAAAAACGTGTTGGACTCCTGGAAGTATTGCGCCTGGATGGTGTCTCTTTTTCACAGTGGATCCCACCTGGTGCCCATTGTTTTTATCTACCTAAATTTACTCCCCGGCAATGTTGGCACTTGACTCTTTAGGGATTACGGCATCGGCAGCATCCTTCCTAACCAACTGGCTCCGCAATAGGGGTGTGCCTATCCATGCTCAACCCATAAAGGTGAGCCTCCGTTTACTATATCTAACAGAGAAAGCCATTGCTAATCTAACGTACTCACCCTATGTAGCGCCTATTTGCTCTCTCTGTTGTCAACCAGCCTTTATATACGTCTTATGAGTTAGTATGGCCTGTTCAGTGATTTTAACTAAAAATTATATTAAATTTTTTTAGTATTTCATGGCTCTAACCTTTGCCTTTATTACAGTTTCTGTTCAACTTGCTTTCAGTTTTTCAAAGAAATCTGCAGGGATGTATTCCCATCCTTCTTGTAAATACCTGTAAAGTTCAGTCTTACAAGTTGGATATATTCTCTGCTTCTCGCCGCAGTGTGCTTAGGGATGTTATCTTGTTGTACCCAATCACATGTATTAAAAATATACTTACCAGCATAAAAACGCTAATGTATTGCAGTATATCGTGATTCTGACTGTCTCCTTTGAAGCCCTGCCGGAGGCAGGTCTTCAAATGAGTACAAAGATGGCAGACCTGGGGGCCTTTATTAGGCTCCCAAGCTGCCATAACAACCATTGTAAACGGTTGATTGGGGCGCGATGGCGTGCTTGAGGGGGCACCCCCCTGATTCTAACAATTTAAATGCCATGGTCATGATTGACCGCGGCATTTATGGTGTTAAACGGGCGGAATCAAAGTGATCTTTAATTCCGCCCGTTGCAGTGAGGTGTCGGCTGCATAACACAGCCGTCACCCACTGTGTATGGAGTGCGCTTAGCCTGTGAGCGTGCTGTATACTTCCCCTTAACCCTTATCACGTACAGTTAAGGGGTTAATCTTTTTTATGTTAAGAAGGACAGCAGTGTTTAGCAAAAAAGTCAGTTTATAAAACAGAAATGAGACCCCTGTGCTATAGACATAACTGTAATATAATTATGACCTATGATAAGCTTCTCTAATTTATTTTTTTTACCACATAAATACATGTAAATGTTAAAAGTCAGTCTAAGGTCCACATAAAAATCATTGTGATTGTTGCAAATATTTTTGTGTGCCACACATGTATTTTCTCACATCAGTAAATAGGCATAACAAAACAAATAAAAATATTGCTTATCTTAGCAACCTTCTCTTCTGGTCATATCATTATCATTTAATATAACATGAATGGGCATTTTTTGTGAAAAAAAATTGCCAAAGAATCCAGATACAGGCGTTGGCAAGCAACTCCGGATTGCACACAGTAGCTTGCGGAGTATAGACATGCAATTAGCACCAAAATGAAAGTGCCTGACATGTAACAAACACCCCACACATTCACAGCTGCCAAGTGTGCTGACAAAATATTTAAATGGATTTGCCTGCCACAGATATAAAAGACCCACTTCCCAACGCGTTTCTGCACCACATAGGGAAGCGTCCTCAGGGGTATATTTTGTCTAATTTATCTTTAATAGTAAAGGGCCGGTCAGCATGTGTTATGCTGTTTTATTTCGATTTCGGCACGTATGAGACATCTGATGTCGGTCCCAGCACGCGCCGGGAAAACACTGGGATCTTATGCACATAAAGCCCCACCTCCCTGGCCAGGGGCATGGTCTAGCCGCGCCAATCAAATCCCAAGACGTCAGAACAGACGCCCATTCAATCAGCCGTCCCCCTGGTAACCACCCAGCCAATAGGATCGATGCACACAGCATCGTTAGTAACGTGGGGGGAGCCAAAGGCGGCCAAACATAGCAAGCCGACACAGCACCAAACTGAATGCTGTAATACAGCAAGAGACAGATTCGGAAAGTGACAGCCCAAAGGCCGTAAACGCATGCTCGTACATAATAGAATAGCGAGCCATCAGCACATAGAAGCCGGCATCAAACACAGACGCCCAAACAGCGGCAAAAGGCCTGCCAAGTCCGCATGTCAGAGTCAAAGCCAGAACACATCGACACTCCCATACAGTGACATCGCAGGTAGATCAGACGAGGACAAATCACAGAGAAGAAAGCACGTCTCGGGCCAGCAATAGGAGTAAACCCCCAGGCACCGTCAACAAAGGATCAGTGTCAGCAAGATACCAGTGGAACACCCAACCGAGCAAGCCCAGTAGCGACAGGCCACCCGTCAGGGAACACGGACAATATTTACAAAAGTAGCACCAACACAGTTCCGGCTATGTTTGGCCGCCTTTGGCTCCCCCCACGTTACTAACGATGCTGTGTGCATCGATCCTATTGGCTGGGTGGTTACCAGGGGGCCGGCTGATTGAATGGGCATCTGTTCTGACGTCTTGGGATTTGATTGTCGCGGCTCGACCATTCCCCTGGCCAGGGAGGTGGGGCTTTATGTGCATAAGATCCCAGTGTTTTCCCGGCGCGTGCTGGGACCGACATCAGATGTCTCATACGTGCCGAAATTGAAATAAAACAGCATAACACATGCTGACCGGCCCTTTACTATTAAAGATAAATTAGACAAAATATACCCCTGAGGACGCTCTCCTATGTGGTGCAGAAACGCGTTGGGAAGTGGGTCTTTTATATCTGTGGCAGGAAAATCCAATTAAATATTTTGTCAGCACACTTGACAGCTGTGAATGTGTGGGGCACTTTCATTTTGGTGCTAATTGCATGTCTATACTCCGCAAGCTACTGTGTGCAATCCGGAGTTGCTTGCCAACGCCTGTATCTAGATTCTTTGGCAATTTTTTTGACCTACATTTTTTAATAATGAATTATGTTAAATAAAATTTGTTTTAAACGTTTACACAGGCAGTTCTAATATAACTAAATACGAGTGAACGTATACCTACTATACCTATTTTTTGTGAATTAAAAAAGGCATTTTTAGTGATGTCAACCGATGAGGGAAGGATGGATTTCCAAGATGTGCTTTAGATGATGGTGACATGATCAAAAAGACTAAAAGGAACACAGCGGGCAAAACTAATACACTGTGTTTTGCCTAGTACAGGGCGTGAGGGGGCAGTGCATGAGACATAGATTCTCTGTTTGATCTTCTTTGAATCCCTGTTTCACTCTTTACCCTTTACGCCCTGCACTAGGTACAACACAGTGTATAAGTTGTGCCCAGAGTGTTTTTTAAAGAAGGGAATGAAGGACAGGTCTGCATAAAATATAAGTTAGCAGGCCTAGGATCTACAAAGAATAGTAGAATTGTACACAGAAATGGAAACATGGGGATTATGAGTTAAAAATAGAGAATATGTCACAGGATATGCCATAAATGTCTGATATATGTGAGCTCCAGCTCTGGGACATGCACAGAACGGGGGTCATCTGACCACCGTCTATCTGTTGAGATGGTCACAAGCCGCAGCATTCAGGATGAGAATAAATAGAGGGGTGGTCTCACTGTCTACATTGATTCATATAGGAGTTACGAAAAAAAACCCAGCCTGTTTGCACTGCATGTAATGTACAGTTACACTTTACCAGAGCCATTTCTTTCCTTTAGAATATTGTATTAGTATGATGTATAAAGCACCAATCAGCTACTGAGTTACAGTCGGCCAATCAGCTGCCGTTCACACACCCTGGCACCTTCCACACAATGAAAATACTGCCGAAGCAATTACTTCTCAGAGGCGTATCTAGGGGTTTAGCGCAGGAAGGGCGACACACATCTGAGTGGGCCCTACCCATTGGCCCCCCTAATGTATGTTTATATGCAGAGGTGCATCCGGCGGGGTCAGGCTTATGTAGACACCATAGTTTGCTGTGATACCCTGTTTCCGTAAGCTTCCATAGAAGTGAATGGGTGTTACAGAAACAGCGTAGTGTATCGAGCTGTGCTTTTTACCTAATTCCATTCACAGTATAGTGCCTCCCCGCACAAATGCCTCAATAGTGGCCCCCAGGCATTATAATTAACCCTTATAGGGCCCCACACAGTATAATGCCCCCATAGTGGCCCCCACATAGTATAATTACCCAATAAAACCCTTTGGGGGCCCCCACACAGTATAATGCCCCCACAGTGCCCATCATACAGTATAATACCCCGAAAGTGCCTCCCCACACAGGATAATGCCCCTATAGCTGCCCCCACACTGTATAACTACCCTATAGCTGTCCCCACACATTATAATGCATTTATAGCTGCCCCCACACAGAATAATGCCCTCGAAAGCTGCCCACACAGTATAATGACTCTCTAATTACCCCACTTAGTATAATGCCCCTATAGCTACCCCAACACAGGATAATGACCCTATAGTGCTCCACATACAGTATAATGCCCTCATAGCTGCCCCCAAATAATGCCCACACAGACAGCATAATGCCCCCCCAGTGTATATTGTCCCACACCTGCCCCCATACAGTAAAATGCCCTATAGTGCCTAATAAAAAAATTAAATAAAAAAAACTCACCTAACCCCATTCCCACAACAAGTGAAGGAGATCCCTCTGCTCCTCCACTCTATGCAGTGTGTGGCTCCTTGCTCCAGCACTGGATTCAACTGTATCTGCATCCTGAGGTCGCAGATACAGTGGAGACAGGGACACACCACCGCTGGGGGACCGGCCCAGCCTGCCCCACCACATCCCCATGCACCCCTGCTAGCTACGCCTCTGCTTCTCTGCTCAGTGAATGAGAGGAGGCAAGCCTTTCAATTTTTTTTAGAGGCTACAGAAACTTACAAAAAGTAAAAAAAAATTATCTTTACTTTTATTGGTTTACTATTTACATCACCTTTAACAATCTTTTTGTGTGAACAGAGTTAAAATAGTAGTATACCAGAACCATACATATATGTAGACCTCTTCTTTCTGTGCTTCTAAATATAAACTATTCGATCCCATAAACAGTGGTAGGCTCAAATATTTCTATACATTTCCCAGTTTCATCAATAACAAATTGCTCTCAAAAGGAAAATGCGAGATAAAGTGAAAAAAACAAGAGCACACAGCTGCATAATAAAATAATTTTAGTATGTCAAGTATTTATATTATCAAATTAGAAGTGGGACAGAGGAAAAAAGTAGAAAACAATACAACTCTTTTTAACAAGGCATATTTGTGTAAGGCACTTATTAGCACTTTTGATTTTTCGAGAGTGGATGGAATTAGAGCAGCGTGTCTCATAATATTCTATTGTTAGTCTTCTTCCTCAATGCAATAAAGGATCACTGAAGACACCTTTATTTCTTGCCTCTTCCATCATTTATAAAGTGTAGTTACTACTATAGTACACATATAGAATAGACATGTATGCTCGTTCAAGTAAGTACTATACTTAAAACATTGATGATTTCAATGGTGCATTCTCTTTGCATTTGCCAAACCAGGATTTATGCTAAAAAGTTGTCGAGAGTATCCCTTAGGAGCTGTGGAAAAACTATAAAGTTAAGAGGGTGATGAGCTACTATTGTTCCTGGAACACCGTAAGTTTACACGTAGCGTAAATACTGTAGATTGTCCGCAACGGATTTCGATGTGAAAAATCTGTAGCATAATACAGTAGCAGCAGAGTGGATGAGATTTGAACAAATCTCATCCACACGCTGTGTAAATGATAAACGGAAAAAAAAAACGCTTAGACCTGTGTTTCGTTTTTTTTAATCTGCAGTATATCAATTGTATTTGCGTAATTGCTGTTTTTTGGTTGCAGGTTTTCCTCATTAAATTCAATAGGGAGGTAAAACCCAAAACAAATAGCAGATATTGTGAATTTTGCGGCGGAAAAGCTGCAATTCTTCTGTAAAAATCGCAACTCAGGAAAAAAAACAATTATTTTACTCACCCAGAATTCTGCGTTCTTCATCCCGGTCGGCCTCCTGGGATGACGTTTCATCATGGGATGAAACGTCATCCCAGGGCTGCAGAATGTCAGGTCGTCAGGAAGTCAGGACGTCGGAGGGACATGTCTCCATTATTATTTTTTCAGTGCAGGATTTTCGGAGTGGACATTCCGGCCGATAAACTGCACATTTGGCGTGGCTTTTCAGCTGGAATTCCCTGCTGCTGCCAGGGCGGAGATGCTGTGTAATTTTACGCAGCGTATTTGCCCTGTGTGAATGTAGCCTTAGGCTTTATTCACATGACAGGGACAATCGGACGGGTGACGGCCATGTCCTATTTTTGCCCATTTTCAGGATTATGTCAAGTCTATGAGGGATCTGTGAAAACGGGTCCCTCATGGGTGTAAGTCGGCAGTGAAAAACTGCCATTTTAGATGATAAAAACAGTCGATTTGGTCTGTTTTTGTCGGCCGTTTTACATACGTTCTGTTTCCGTTCCGGGCCGTTTTTCCGGTTTTAATGACCGATTGTGACCCGCTTTGCATCCATTTTTCACTGTCCATTTTAAAAATTGATAAATTTCATTTCGCAAATTTTTGGTCCCAAACCAATAAAAATACAGACATGAAGGTCACATGATCGCCCAGTCACCATTTTCTCTTGCTTCCATGTTATAGAGAGCTTTGTCTGATCCCTCCGCTTCTTTGCATTGGTTTCTGTCTTTTTCTCTGCTATTTATGACTTTCTACCATGTCCCCACAACCGTTGAACCGTATACTGCAGCTTTGGCTGATTTCCCAGCATTTCATACAGCAACCGCACACGTTGAAGAAGAAACTAGCATAGTTCAGATGGCGACAGGGCTCTGCGAGAGAGCAGGAACAGGGTAGATAGCAGGAGACAGGCTACTGTTTTAGATGAGAGGGGACAGAAGTCGGAGGAATGGGCTCTTTGTGTGGTCAGAATGTGCCAGGGGCTTTATGAGGGTGTCAGACAGGGAAAACAAAAGATGGTCGGGGACCTAGGAAAAGGAAGTGTAATAATTGCTTTGTTTTTTTATTTGTTACTAATTATTTATTTTTTGTGGTTTTTTTCAGGTTGAGTTGTTGGACTACTTCGGATTCGAGGACTGCTTCGATGACGACATTTTTTTTAATCTCAATAAAATGGTTAATGAGGGTTGTGTGGGTTTTTTTTATTTCAATAAAATAATTTTTTTTCCCAATTATTAATTTATTTAAAAAAAAAACGATGCGGGGTCCCCCGTATGTTTTATAACCAGATAGATACAACATAGCAGCAGGCTAGGATTACCAGGGTGGGAAAAGCCACAGTTTTTGGGCTTTCCCCAGCCTAATAATACCAGCCTGCAGCCACCGCAGCACCGAGCCATCACTACAGATGCTCGGGTACTGGATAGTACCCGGCTCTTCCTGGTACCCCTGTTGGCCAGGATAATAATGGGGGGGTTAGTGTAAGCCCCTCCTTAGTAATGGACGCGGTCAATCAGACAGCAGCCATTACTAAGGCAGTAGTAATATAGTTAAAAAAAACACAGACATAAACATTTTTTTATTGAACTAAAAACAAAAGTATACAACCCTCGTTAACCATTTTATTGAGAATAAAAATAATGCCATCACCGAAGTAGTCCTCAAATCGAAGTAGTCCAACAACCGAAACTGTAAAAAAAAAACACAAAAAATAAATAAATTAGTTACATATATAAAAGCAAACCAATTATTATACTTCCCTCTCCTGGGTCCAGCGTTGGAGCAAGGGGAAATTCCTGATGTCTCTGCCCATATATAAAAAGATAAAGGGAATGGGCAGCACAGCAGAACAAGATAAGCCTCCAGGGCCCAAATGAGTGCCAGACCCCAGGGAACTGACTTGTAGATCCCACAATGTCCAAACAAAAAGTAAAAAAGAGAGGCGGCACTCCAAGCAGATGTCAGAAAAAAGGTAGATTTATTCTCCCATCAGTGCAAAAACTAGTGCACTGTTTTTTCACTGATGGGAGAATAAATCTACCTTTTTACTGACATCTGCTTGGAGTGCCGCAACTCTTTTTTAATTTTCGACTGCCCATATATGGATAACGAAGTCAGGAGCAGTGCTGAAGTCCCCGCGCGTCCAGGGAAAGCTCCTGACGTCACTGTCCATATATTAACAGTGATGTCAGGGGCTTCGCCAGATTCAGAGACCCCGGGCTAATAGAGGAAGGAGGACTTTTGTCACAATTTTGGTACCAACCCTCTGGGAACACCCACAGGGCGGTCACATGGTCGCAAACCCCCATTTTCTATTGCTTTTACAGCGTAGAGAGCTTTGTCTGTATCCTATGCTATTTGATTTTGACTACTTTTTAGCTTTGGAACATGACATCAAAAGCCATGGACCATTTTGCTATGATGTGGCTGATCTCTCGCACATATGGAGAGTGATGCCAGATGGTGGAGGAAGAACCAAGGAGGAGAAGGAAGCTTTGGGTTCATTCCATTGTCTCCCAAAGTGCTTCCAAAGGGCACTTCCATACCTTGTATGAGGACCTGCAGCTGCATCCGTAAAATTTTTATTCCTTCTGTTGGATGTCAGTCGCAACATTTGATCAGCTGCTGGAGGAGCTGCATTCTGGACTAACATTCTGTAATTTGTAAGTGAAATTGCACTGTTGATAACCTCACAGAGTATAGTTTGTGTAATTAATCTATTTTTTAAACGTTTTTTCTTCAGATTCCTTACAACTGGAAATTTGTTTGTGTCCCTTCATTTTGAATTCCTATTGAGGACGTCGACCAATTCTGGGAGGAACTAGGTTCACCTCTGAGCTCATCTGGCATAAACTCAAAGACACCATGATGCCTCAACCCACAACAGAACAGTGGATGAGTATAGCGGATGGGTTCATGGACAACGCACAATTTCCTAATTGCATTGGGCCGCTGGATGGAAAACATATCCAGGTGAAGAAGCCGCCACACTCAGGCTCCCGATTCTACAATTACAAAAAGTATTTCTCGGTAATGCTGTTGGCCTTTGCTGGCAGTCAATACCGGTTTGTAATTGTAGACATTGGTTCTTATGGTAGCACTGCAGATGCTATCTTCAAGGCTTCCAGAATGGGTCAGCGGCTTCTAAACAACCAGCTAGCACTTCTTGAACCCCGTCTACTGCCCGGATCTTCAGGATTCCCAGCACCATTTGTGATAGTGGCAGATGAGGCCTTTGGACTCTCCACCCATGTTATGCGCCCCTTTCCTAGACGTGGTTTGGACAACCGGAGCGGCATTTACAATGATTGGCTTACCAGGGCTCGTCGTATATGGCCTTTTGTATTCTGGCAAATAAATGGAGGGTGTTCATGTCTACATGCCAAATGGATGCAGGCAATGTCAACCACGTAATCAAAGCCTGTGTCATCCTGCACAACTTCACCCTGATGTGCGATTCTGCAGGCGATTCCACATGCTGTACGGAAGTTGTCAGAGAAAGGGCGGTAGTGCAGGTGATGGGGGATCCTGCCACTGCACTGAACGCTGGTGACGCGGAAGACACACGTGGGATGACCTAATGAATCGCTATGCGCCATTGGTCATCGGTATACAGGTGTAGTATTTAAATCACACTCCATTACACTATCATCCCCTCCTGACGAAGGGTGCGAAATGCGCGTCGAGGTGCTTCTCTCCTGAGACCATCAGCAGCCATCATTTCAGCTACAGGTAATTGATATGCAACCATTCTCAGTACTTATGTATGGTAGTTAGTTTAACATCTTTAACAGACTTTACCTAGGTAGAGGGGAGGCAGATACTATTAGGACCCCGTACTATTTTGAAGACTATATGTTCTTCCCTGATGCTGTTATGTTACCTGATATATATTATATACTATTATAACAAATGGGCTATGGTGGCTATTTGATGATCTCGGAATTTGTTCAATTTTAAGTATGTTTTAATTCTGTATGTTTATGTATGGGTATCTTTGGGAGGGTTTCCTATTTGTAGAATAATAAAATTTATATTTTTGGACTAACATATGTCTAGAAGACTCTTTTTCTGTATACATGAATATGAGGCGTATATAGGTTTTCCTACGGTACTGGAACCGCGTACTACCCAAAAGGGCTTTTGAACTGTTGGAAAAAAATAATAATTATATATATATATATATATATATATATATATATATATATATATATATATATGTGTGTGTGTATATGTGTGCGTATTTAACTTTGGGGCCAGTATTATAATAAACATGTACTACTAGTCAAACATGAAATTAATGGTTAATTTTATCAGAGACACCGTGTCTATCAGGGCAACATGGCGTAAATTACATAAAATATTGTGCAAAGACTTGACCAACATGAACACAAGGCATTTATATAGGGGGAGAAACGGAGACACCGCATCTATCAGGGCCACATGGCATAAATTACTTCAAAAGTTGTGCAAAAATGTGATCAACATGGACACAAGGCATTTATATAGGTGGCAGTAACGGAGACACCGTGTCTATCAGGGCCACATGGCAGAAATTACATAAAGTTGCGCAAAAACTTGAACAGGGAGACAACGATGCAGGATATACTATGCTTGCACTTTACCAAATTTGGTTCTGACAGCAGGCGTCGCAATACTCCACTCATTTGAAAACATCACCTTTGCAATGGCCTCCCACACATTGTCTATGCGGTTGTCGGTTCTGGTAGGCATCCGACCTCGTGTCCCACAACCCCGGCCTCTCCTGCACCATCGTGATGAGCTTCTCCACATCAAGAGGCCGAGGCATGTTGTCCTACTGCGCACAAGACTGTCTGGGTGTTGCTCCTATAGCTGTCCACGAAGCGAAACACTTCCTGCTTTTTTTCAATACCCTTTGCAACTGTGCGAGAACAATGCACAACTCATGCGTGTTGCAAGCGTGCTGTGCGTTGTTTTCACGCACCCATAGACTGCGATGTGTAAATACGAACCAATATAGGAAATGCTGTGAGTTTTAGGCAAAGGACAAATGCTGCGTGAAAAATGCATGTGTGAATAGCTCCATTGGAATGAATGGGCCCCGTATGCTGTGAGTGATTTCAATGCACAGCACATGGACAAGTGATATGCTGAATGAGCCCTTAGAGATAAAGATGCAGTTCTCCAGAAATCAAGAGAATTTTTTTTTTAAGTATAATTAATCTAAAGGGATACTATTCCCTTATTACTACACTAAAACTCAGAAAAACCACAGGGAATTCTTTGCATGTCAAAAGAGATTCATGCAAAAATTATGTTTTCTTGGTTGTTCCCCACTAGGCTTCGTATTGTCTATGAAGATAAAACTTTGAATCGATCGAGGCAAGCCAATGGCTGGATATTATAATATGCGCAAAAAAAGATATTTTTCTTTTTGTATCCTGAGTAATAAGAGGGTAGAGTGGGGGTGCAGGGTTTTGCATGCTAGAAGGTGAGACTTGGCTTCATGGAATGTGTTGATCAACACAGGGGTTGAGGTCGGGGTGGAAGGGATTTAGCAGGAATATTTTTTTTTCCATTTTCTTTCTCTCTAAATGGGACATTTTGCTAATAATTATTGTGATAACAATTAATGACTAGGATTATATGATTAAATATATGAGAGGGTTGAGTGGCAGGGCCAAGAGATGTGCAATATTTCATGTATGTGTAGCTTTTTACATTTTTTTCATTCATAATAAAGCATTTTGTATGGTGAAAACTGTCCGGGCCTAATAGGCATACACAGACCTAACTTTGTTAATCCTCCGGCTGCAATGGAAACCATGGGCACCCCAGGTGTAAATTTCATTTTCTGAAATTAGGAAAGTCAAAAATGCGCCAAATTGAGGAGTGCATCTTTTAATAAATTTATTGCAATTCACTACAACAATCAGTTTTTTTTCGACTGGCATATGAAACACCAATAATAGTTCTATTACACTAATCCAGCTGATGTTTGCTTTACACATGGCTGGTGGGTGGAAAACCAATCCATGCAGCTCCCAGTAAACATATATTGAGGTGATGTTTGGAAATCGGAAGTGAGTACTACAGCTAGGTATAGATGATTATTATACAATATGCGTTTCAGCAATGTTTTAACATAGCACTATGAATCCTAAGGCTTCTCTGCAGCTGATATTGCAGTACTTGAGCATAAGGAAAACTACTGCTCCAAGCAGCTTTACAAAAATGGAAATTTTCAGACATGAACCAATTTATACGTCATACTGTTACTTATTAACTCTTAAATTCTACAAATATTCATAAAGAATGGTCAGTGAAAGTCAATGCAAAGATGACAAATGTTATGCTTAGGAATTGTGTATGGTTAGTATATATTTTATTATTATATTATTATATTTTACTTCCATATCATATATTCGTAGCACATTGTTGACCTGATCAGCCCAAATACCTTTTATTATTTTCGTTTAAATCAGTGAAACTGGACTAATGACACAATGGCAAAATTTGTACCCTACCTTCTTCCTGAGTAGAACCAGAAAGTAATGTGCAAAACTAGGAAACTGTGAAACTGCTTTCCCCCTCTACAGGCAGTAGTACCGCCCCTGAGGGATCTCCTCCCTATCTACCCTCTGTTACAGCCCAATCTGATACAACCTGCTCTGCTGTGTTCAACCTCCTCCCTTCCCTGCTGGTATCTCCAACTTAACTTTGACAAAAGAGTAGGACAGTTTTAAAGAAGACTATTTAGAAAGTTAAATAAATTAGAAAAAGGAGACACGGCGCCACAAAAGGACAAATAAAGATCTTATAGGATAATGAAAGGAGGATGGATGCGACAATTCCGCTCACCTCGGGTGGTGGACACCATAGGTGTCAGAAAGGCTTGACAAGCTGCAGCCAGGTCCACATCACAGCCAAACAAAGTTTGCTGTCGATCTGTAGTGCGATTGAAAGTGAAGAAAAACAGGACCACTGGCGCTGCTTGGATAAAGATATTACACGACCATCTTGGTAGGTAAGGTAGATAGAGGACCTCATTGTTAACAGGGCTACGCGTTTCGATGCCGAACTGACGTCTTCCTCAGGCCAATCCTTGACCTGAGGAAGACGTCAGTTCGGCGTCGAAACGCGTAGCCCTGTTAACCATAAAGTCCTCTATCTACCTTACCTACCAAGATGGTCGTGTAATATCTTTATCCAAGCAGCGCCGGTGGTCCCGTTTTTCTTCACTTTCAATCGCATATTTAGAAAGTTGCCAGATTTTGCGTTTGAGAAAGTAAAACAAAAATTCAGTGCAAAGTTTACATAACCTTTAACATTATGTAGAACAGTTCCAAGACAAACCAATATTCTTATAAATGTGCTCAACCCTCTAGATGAATATATTGTGCTATCACGGATAAAATGCTTCATTTCAAAATATCTGGAAAAAAAAAAGCTATAATAACACATTTCTGTGTTGTAATCATGATACATTATGCAGATACAGTATGAGAAGGCTAGCAAAATGTGTTAGACTGGAAAACAGCAGTAGAATAAATTATATTTTCTTTGAGGTACATGTAATAATATGTTTCACTAATGGAGGTTCAACTATTGTACAAACAATAAAAACAGCATAAATCAAATAAACTAATTTAATAACGAATTAAAAGAAGACTGCAATCCACAAATAGATGTAAATCTATTGTTTGAATTAAATAAATTAATGCGTTTTATGGAATTTGAGATGACAAAAGAAGCTCTTGCAATACATATACTGTATATACAATGTTGATGTTTACTCTCTACTTTGATCAAGTCTTAGTCATTATCCATCATCATTTGCTAAGTGATTAAAGTGGCACGGTTTGCATGAATCTAATGTTAATTATTATATAATGATGAAGAATTACACTTTGGAAGAAAGAAAAGATGTTTAATTGTACTTAAATGTGCTCGACAGTATAATGAGTCTTCATATTGGATTTCACACAGCTTTATAGAATCCACAGTATAACTGTTATAGACTTTCCTGATTAATAAAAAAAAATACATTCCAGTCATTTATTGTTATGCAAAGGCTAAATGAGCCTTTTTCTACTATTTTATTTAAATGTTATAGTATACCTTGAGTCTGATTGGCTGCTATGTGCGACCCTTCCATATTAGTTTTTAGTAGATGTAGACATTTGGTAGAGCTTCACTTACGCAAATTTGATCATAAAATTCAAACTATTTTCTGTTTTTATTGGTCTATGATTTTTTTTTTAGATCTTTACATAAACCACAAGTTTGTGACTTCTTTGCAGACATATGACATCCTTCCCATTGTAGCCTTTAGGTGCTTTTTAGAATAATCCAGCTTCTGTCCAGTTTATTGATTGTAGAAATTGCTGCCTGCAGGCAGTAGCTCTGATAATGGAAGTGAACAATGATGGTGTATCCAGCACTCAATAATAAAGTTAAATGGTTTATTGGGTCATGTTAAAAACAAAAGATTAAAACAAAAATCCCGGGACCATGCTTACGCGTTTCAGACCATTAAGGTCCTTAATCATAGCTTGTATAACTACACGTCCCACCATGCCTTGCCCAGGCATCACAAAGGTAGATGTGGCAAGATCACATCTACCATTGTACAATCATTCCAAACTGTGAGTAAGTTGCTTGGTAGACATAGATGTAGGTCTAATGCACAGAAAAAGGCAGAAGAGAGGCCGTAGACAGCGTCCAGTTCAGCAGCATGCAGACAAGTCACAGGCAATGTGCCAGAAGAGCAGCCTGGACAATAGCTGAATACATAGTGCTAGGCAGATTTGCAGTGATCCCTCAGTGCTGTCACGAAGCGGGTTAGTGGACCCACTAGGCCGTACCTCCGCAGCGGGGAGGCAGCTGGCCAAACAACAGGACACCCCAGAAATACAATGTCCCGCACAAGGGTACCTGAATAGTCCAGATGGTGGCCGCAGCTCTGGCACAGATGAGATGGGTGCAGCAGATGGCGCCAAACGTGGCGGATGACACAGGAGCCGCAAGTTGCGCCAGACATGGCGGATTCCTCCGGATGTGGCAGATAACACAGGACGTGGTGGATTCCTCCAGATGTGGCAGATGACACAGGACGTGGCGGATTCCTCCGGACGTGGCAGATGACACAGGACGTGGCAGATTCCTCCGGACGTGGCAGATGACACAGAAAGAAGCGGATTCCTCCGGACGTGGCAGATGACACAGGACGTGGCAGATTCCTCTGGACTTGGCAGATGACACAGGACGTGGCACCACTAGATACTAGGGCAAAGCACGGGAAACAGGAACGGGGAACAAGGTACGGGTAACAACAGGAACGGGAAACACTAAGGGACCATTTGCAAGACAGACTGGGAAAACTAACAACGCTCAGGCATCGAACTAGGGGGCTGGACCCCTCTTATAGCCCAGGGTACTCACGGGTCAAAGGTCGTTCAAGATGTCCGGTGCGCGCACTGCCCCTTTAAGAGCGGGGACGAGCGTGCGCGCGCACCCTGCGGGCTTCGGCGGAGGTGAGTGGATGCAAGCGCTGGCGTCTCCTAAGGAGGAGGCTGGGGCCAGCGCTTGCCGACTCGTGGCTGCGGCTGTCAGCGGGAGGCTGGAGCTGACAGCCCGCAGCCACGAACATTACAAGTGCATTATTGGATTATTGCTATGCAATGTATCAGGTATATTCTGTTTGAAATTTTATTATTCAGAAATCTACAAAAGACGGTAATGTGATCAGATTTGTCCACAGGTAAGAATTCACATGGAAAACTATGGTTTTACCTAGTCTCCCTTTATTATATAAAAGTTGTGTTGTGTGCTTAAAATTGCTGCTCTCTTCTATACACTAGGTCGGAATTAGGCTTCATGTTCTAATTTAAAATATGATTCCATTAAAGGCTATGTAAACCTTTGAGGGGCATTTTTTTTTAATTTTTTATAAACGGGTCAGTCAGTGTGAAAACCGATACAGGACTGAGTCTATAAGCTCAATACAAATAAATACTTTATTTAATTTCTTTCAGAATTAACAATGTATATAAAAATGTATCCACACTGATGAACAGATAAGATCGCCACACCAGGAAATATCATGTATCAACACTATACAGAGCTATTCATTGTCAGTACATATGATAGCTACTCAGATGTATGTACAGTGGTATAAATAAAAGATTAGTATATCAGTGACTAGCCTGTGGGCATACAGATGAAAACAGTATGATTCAAGTAACATGGAACTTACTCAACTCCGATTTAGAAATGGGCAATATGTTGCGACATATAAAGTGCTAAAGTGCAGAAGCTGATAGCGAACTCACCACAGTCCCCCCCCCCCCCATAGTAACATAAACACTACTAACCAGTCATATCTGATTCCCCGGCATTGCGTCCTACCCCCGAGGTCAGTCAGAGTGTTTGGTGTAACTCTTTAATTTGTTTTTATTAAAAAAAAATAACTTTTTTAGATACAGCTGCTCTGTATTCTCTATGCAGAGCAGCTGTATCATTCACTATGAGCTGAATTTGTCAGTCCCGTGGACCTTACTGGTTCAGTGTCAGCGGGTTCTGCGTGTCTCTGACACGCAGGATCCACCTGTAATCTATCCTATCTAAGTTATGAACTCAGATGTTATGGATTACAGGTGGATCCTGCGTGTCAGATACATGCAGGACCTGCTGTCACTAAACACGTCAGTCCCGTGGAACTGACAGGAGCAGGATTTAGTGTTACATATAGCTGCTCTGTATACAGGATACAGAGCCGCTGTATCTAAAAAAGTACAACAAATTTTTAATAAAAACTATTTAAAAAGTTACACCAAACACACTGACTGACCTGTTTATTAAAGGAAAAAAATTACAATCAAAGGTTTACATAGCCTTTAACCCCTTCCCGCACCTTGTCGTAAATGCACGTCCAGGTGAGCAGTAACTTCGTGCACCTGGGCGTGCAGTTATGTCCGCGCTTTAACAGTTAACCGCCGCGCGGCGCTACACCGCAGTGGCGGTTAACTGTGCAGGGCGTCTGCCCTGCATTCCCCTTTGCCGATCAGCGGTCTGTCGCAGCTGAAATCGGCAATTAACCCCTTCAATGCGGTGGTCGATTGCGATCACCACATCAAAGAGGTTTACAGCGGATTCGGCAGCCCCCCACATGTATTTGCGGGGGCTGGCGATCCTGCTCACCGCAACCAGAGGCTTGCTTCCTGTCAGTGTGAGGGTATGTTCACACGAGGGCGTCCGTTACGGCTGAAATTACGGTGATATTTCAGCCTGAAAACATCCCCGTAATTTCAGCCGTACCGGCATGTGCAGGCGCTTGAACGCCGCGTCAATTACGGCCGTAATTGGCGCTGCTATTCATTGGAGTGAATGAATAACGGCTCCAATTACGGCCAAAGAAGTGACAGGTCACTTCTTCTACGCGGGCGTCTATTTACGCGCCGTCATTTGACAGCGGCGCGTAAATATACGCCTCGTGTGAACAGACAAACGTCTGCCCATTGCTTTCAATGGGCAGATGTTTGTCAGCGCTATTGAGGCGCTATTTTCAGACGTAATTCGGGGCAAAAACGCCCGAATTACGTCCGTAAATAGGCCGTGTGAACATACCCTGACAGTTACATCACAATGACAGTTAGAACACATTACACTACGTGTGTAGTGTAATGTGTTCCAGCAGCGATCAGAGCTGCAAGTCTAAGTGTCCCCTAGTGGGACAAGTAAAAAAATTAAAAAAAGATAATAAAAATGTTTTTAAAAAGTGTAAAAATAAAAGTTAGAAGTGACATAAACAAAGAATGCTTTTTTTCCTATAATAAGTCTTTTATCATAGGAAAAAAATTAACACGTTAAAAAAAGTACACATATTTGGTATCACAGCGTTCGTAACGACCCCAACTATAAAACTGTAATATTATTTCTCCCGCACGGTGAACACCGCGAAAAAAGTAAATGAAAAACAGTGCCCGAATCACAATTTTTTGGTTACCAACCCTCCCAAAATATACAATAAAAAGTGATCAAAAAGTCGCATGTATGCCAAAATGGTACCAATACAAACTACATCCCGTCCCGCAAAAAACAAGCCCTTACAACGCTTTTTTGACTGAAAAATAAAAAAGTTATCGCTCTCAGAATATGGTGACACAAAAAATAATTTATTTTATAAATAAGTGATTTTATTGCACAAACGCTGCAAAACATAAAAAAATTACATACATATGGTTTTTCCGTAATCGTATCGACCCGCAGAATAAAGTAAAATGGTCATTTATAGCCCAGGGTGAAGGCCATATAAAAACGAATAAAAAACATTGTCAGAATTGATAGTTTTTGGTCACCTTGCTTGCCAAAAAATGAAATAAAACGTGATCAAAAAAATTTCTGCTACGCCTAAATGATACCAATGAAAACCTACAGATTGTCCCGCAAAGAATAAACCCTCACACAGCTCCGGTGGTGAAAAAATAAAAAAGTTCTGGCTCTCAGAATATGGTGATGCAAAATGTACAGAGTGTCCAAAAGCGGATAAGATCGGGCGCCATTTATCAGTGCGACACCAGCCACATATCTGCGGATTATTATTTATTTACTGCATTATTATACCCTCTTATTATACCCTGATGTACTCTGCACAAATTACATATACCCTGATGTTCTCCGCACAGATAACATATACCCCCACATTATAAACTGAAACACCAGTAAAACCCCAAACAGAACTACTACCAAGCTACATCTGCGCCACAAAAGCCAAATGCCACTCTCTCCCTTCTGAGCCCTACAGCGTGCCTAAACACCAGTTTACGTCCACAGATATGGCATCGCCATACCCGGGAGAACCCGGTTAATATTTTATGAGGTATTTGTCTTCAGTGGCACAAACTGGGCATAACATGTAGTGCACTAAAATGGCATATCAGTGGAAAATTTTAATTTTCACACTGCACCATCCGCTGCGCATTAACCCCTTCACGCACAATGACATAGCATGTCTTAGTGTGGGGGGTGATGTTTGGAGCGTCTCACGTGAAAAATAAAGAATTTAAAACGGCAAAATCGCTGGTTTTTTGGTCACCTTGGCTCTACCTAAAAAAATTTAATAAAAAGTGCTCAAAAAGTTGTATGTACCAAAAAATGGTACCAATAAAAACGACCGCTTATCCCTCAATAAATAAGCCCTCAAACCGCTCTATTGACTGAAAAATAAAACAGTTGTGGCTCTTGGAACGCGGGGAGGAAAAAACTAAAAAGGAAAAGAAAAAAATGGATCAGTCCAGAAAGGGTTAATTACTTTCTAATGAAAAACCATTTATGACCACATGTGGGGTATTGCCGTGTTCGGGAGAAATTGCTTTACAAATGTTGGGCAGCTTTTTCTCCTTTATCCTTTGTGAAATTGAAAAAATGCAACATTTTAGTGGAAGAAATGTTGATATTAATTTTCACGGCCTAATTCTAATAAATCCTGCAAAAGACTTGTGGGGTCTAAATGCTCACTATACCCCTAGATAGATTGTTTAAGTGGTGCAATTTCCACTTTTGGGGGGTTTCCACTGTTTTGGCCTCTCAGGGGCTTTGCAAATGCGACATGGCACCCAAAAACCATTTCAGCTAAATTTGAGCTCCAAAAGCCAAATAGCGCTCCTTCCCTTCCAAGCCTTGCTGTGGGTCCAAACAGCACTTTATTACCACATATGGCATATTTCCGTAATCGGGAGAAATTGTTTTACAAATGTTGGGGTGATTTTTCTCCTTTATTCTTTGTAAAAATTAAAAATGGCTACCTTTTTTCAGAAAAAAAGTCGATTTTTACCTTTACAGAATAGTTCCAATGAATTCAGCAAAACAACCGTGGGGTCAAAGTGCTAACTTTACCCCTAGAAAAATTCCTTGATGTGTGTAGTTTCCAAAATGGGGTCACTTTCTGGTGGTTTCCACTATTTTGTTCCCTCCAGTGCATTTCAAACGCGACACGGCACTGAAAACTATTCCAGCAAAATCAGAATTTCAAAATCGAAATGGTGCTCCTTCCCTTCTGAATCCTGCTGTGGGTCCAAACAGCAGTTTATTACCACATATGGGGTATTGCTATAATCAGGAGAAATTGCTTTACATATGTTGGGGTGTTTTTTCTCTTTTATTCCTTGAAAATATAAAACATTTCTACGTTTTTTCAGACAAAAAGTAGATTTTCATCTTCACAAACTAATTAAAATAAATTTAGCAAAAAAACTGTGGGTTCAAAATGCTAACTATACCCATATATAAATTCCCTGAGGGGTGTAGTTTCCAAAATGAGGTCACTTTTGGGGGTCTTTATTGTTTTGGCCCCACAAGACCTCTTCAAACCTGACATGGTACCTAAAATATATGCTAAAAAAAAGGAGGCCCCAAAATCCACTAGGGGCTCCTTTGCTTCTGAGGCCTGTATTTCAGTAAATTATCACACTAGGGCCACATGTGGGGTATTTCTAAAAACTGCAGAATCTGGGCAATAAATAACAAGTTACATTTCTCGGGTAAAACCGTCTGTGGTATAGAATTTTTTTATTACAAATGAATTTTGTAAAAAAAAAATTTTTAACTTTCACCTCTACTTTGCTTTAATTCCTGTGAAACGCCTAAAGGGTTAATACACTTTCTGAATGCTGTTTTGAATACTTTGAGGGGTGCAGTTTTCAAAATGGGGTGATTTATGGGGACTTTATAATATATAAGGCCCTCAAAGCCACTTCAGAACTGAACTGGTCCTTGTAAAAATCGCCTTTTGAAATTTTCTTGAAAATATGAGAAATCGCTGCTAAAGTTCTAAGTCTTGCAACGTCCTAGAAAAATAAAATAATGTTCAAAAAACAATGCCAAACTAAAGTAGACATATGGGAAATGTTAACTAGTAACTATTTTGTGTGGTATTTGTAAAGGATCTGCCAGGCACTGCTTCGGGGTTAACTCCCAGAATTAATCAGTCAACACCTGAGTGTACATCCCTGAGACAGACACCAGCTTCCTCCACTCAGGCTGGCAGGCTTAGGAGTGGGAGAGCCTATCGCAACCTGGCCAGACTCAGCTAGCTCCCGCCCTCGGTCTATTTAAGCCTGCTCTTCCTGTCCATCTGTGCTTGTGAATTTCTTTCCTTGAGGTTTCCTGGCCCAGCTACAGCTCCTGCTATTTTTGATCCTGCTCCATACAGACCACGGCTTACCGACTACTCTTCTGCTTTTCGCTTTGTACCTCGCACTCTCCTGGCTTGACTCGGCTCGTTCACTACTCTGTTGCTCACGGTGTTTCCGCGAGCAACTGCCCATTTCCCTTGCTTGTATTCCCTTGTTTGTTTGTCGTGTTTGTCATGCACTTACTGAGCGCAGGGACCGCCGCCCAGTTGTACCCCGTCGCCTAGGGCGGGTCGTTGCAAGTAGGCAGGGACAGAGTGGCGGGTAGATTAGGGCTCACTTGTCCGTTTCCCTACCCCCCCCCCACTATTACAAATTCACAAGCCCTATACCTAGTCTACCCTGGTCCCTGACACCATTATGGAACCCCGTGAAACCCTGGCTCAGCAAATGCAGGGTCTCTCCCTACAGGTCCAGGCCCTGGCTCAGAGGGTCAACCAGCCTGATGCTACCTTGGTAGTTCCCCTCACCGCACCCCTTGAACCCCACCTCAAGTTGCCCGACCGGTTCTCAGGTGACCGGAGGGCTTTTCTCTCCTTTCGTGAGAGTTGTAGGCTTTACTTTCGCTTAAAGCCTCACTCCTCAGGTTCTGAGAGCCAGCGGGTGGGTATAATTATGTCCCGGCTCCAGGAAGGGCCCCAAGAGTGGGCCTTCTCCTTGGCTCCTGGCGCCCCTGAACTTTCCTCCGTTGATCGTTTCTTTTCTGCCCTCGGACTTATTTATGACGAGACTGACAGAACTGCCTTTGCCGAGAGTCAGCTGGTGACCTTACGTCAGGGTAAGAGACCTGTTGAGGAGTATTGCTCTGACTTTAGGAAGTGGTGCGTAGCTTCTCGGTGGAATGACCCTGCCTTAAGGTGCCAGTTTAGGTTGGGTCTGTCGAATGCCCTGAAAGACCTGCTAGTTAGTTATCCCTCTTCTGACTCCTTAGACCAGGTTATGGCTTTAGTGGTACGACTTGACCGACGTCTCAGGGAACGACAACGTGAACGTTTATGTGTTTTTTCCTCCGACTCCCCCATGATGCCTCCCGAAGTCCCGTTGCTTCGTTTCTCCCCTAAAGACTCAGAAATACCTATGCAACTCGGGGCTTCCGTGTCCCCTCAACAACGTAGAGAATTCCGCAGGAAGAATGGTCTCTGCTTCTACTGTGGGGATGTCAAGCATCAAGTAAACAACTGTCCCAAGCGTAAGAATGCTGTCAGAGAGCTCCCGCGTCTAAGTGATCATCGGGGAGGTCACTTGGGCGCACAGGTATTTCCCGTAAATATGAAACGTACTAAGATATTGCTTCCCTTTCAGGTCTCTTTTGGTGGTAGGTCTGCTACCGGCAGTGCCTTCGTGGATTCAGGGTCCTCTACTAATATCATGTCTGTGGAATTTGCTATGTCTCTCGCTATGCCTCTGATTGATTTGCCTAAACCTGTTCCGGTAGTGGGTATCGACTCCACTCCTCTTGCTAATGGTTATTTTACACAGCATACCCCTGTTTTTGAACTCCTTGTTGGCTCCATGCATTTGGAGCAATGCTCTGTACTATTGATGCAGGGATTATCGTACGATTTGGTTCTAGGTCTTCCCTGGTTGCAGTTGCATAATCCTACGTTTGACTGGAATACTGGGGAGCTAACCAAATGGGGTAATGAATGTTGTACGTCATGTTTTTCTGTTAATTCTATTTCTCCCCCTAAGGAGGTGAATACGCTACCCGAGTTTGTTCAGGACTTCGCTGATGTTTTCTCTAAAGAGGCCTCCGAAGTATTACCGCCTCATAGAGAATACGATTGCGCTATCGAATTGGTACCAGGAGCTAAGCTTCCTAAGGGTAGGATATTTAACCTTTCTTGTCCCGAACGTGAAGCCATGAGGGAGTATATCCAGGAATCCCTGGCCAAGGGTTACATTCGTCCCTCTTCTTCTCCGGTAGGTGCTGGCTTCTTCTTCGTAGGGAAGAAGGATGGGGGTCTTAGGCCATGCATTGACTACCGTGGCCTGAATAAGGTCACGGTAAGGAACCAGTATCCCCTTCCTTTGATTCCTGATCTCTTTAATCAGGTTCAGGGGGCCCAATGGTTCTCTAAATTGGATCTACGGGGGGCGTATAACCTTATTCGCATCAAAGAGGGGGATGAGTGGAAGACTGCGTTTAACACGCCCGAAGGCCATTTCGAATACCTCGTCATGCCCTTTGGGTTGTGCAATGCCCCTGCGGTCTTCCAGAACTTCATAAATGAGATTTTGAGAAATTACCTGGGGATATTTCTTGTAGTGTACCTTGATGACATATTGGTGTTTTCCAGGGACTGGTCCTCCCACATAGAGCATGTCAGGAAAGTGCTCCAGGTCCTTCGAGAAAACAAACTGTTTGCCAAAATCGAAAAATGTGTATTTGGGGTACAGGAGATACCATTTTTAGGTCAAATCCTCACTCCTCATGAATTCCGCATGGACCCTGCCAAGGTTCAGGCTGTGGCTGAATGGGTCCAACCTGCCTCCCTGAAAGCGCTACAGTGTTTTTTGGGGTTCGCTAACTATTACAGGAGATTTATTGCTAACTTCTCGGTCGTCGCTAAGCCTCTTACGGACCTCACTCGCAAGGGTGCTGATGTCCTCCATTGGCCCCCTGAGGCCGTCCAGGCTTTTGAGACCCTCAAGAAGTGCTTTATCTCGGCCCCCGTGCTGGTTCAGCCCAACCAAAGGGAGCCATTTATTGTGGAGGTTGACGCGTCCGAGGTGGGAGTGGGGGCCGTCTTGTCCCAGGGTACCAGCTCCCTCACCCATCTCCGCCCCTGTGCTTACTTTTCTAGGAAGTTTTCGCCCACGGAGTGTAACTATGATATTGGCAACCGCGAACTTTTAGCCATTAAATGGGCATTTGAAGAGTGGCGCCACTTCCTGGAGGGGGCTAGGCACCAGGTAACGGTCCTTACCGACCACAAGAATCTGGTTTTCCTAGAATCTGCCCGGAGGCTAAACCCGAGACAAGCTCGATGGGCGTTGTTTTTTACCAGATTCAATTTTTTGGTTACCTATAGGGCCGGGTCTAAAAATATTAAGGCGGATGCACTGTCGCGTAGCTTCATGGCCAGCCCTCCTTCGGAGGAAGATCCTGTTTGTATTTTGCCTCCAGGTATAGTCATTTCCTCTATCGAGTCCGATTTAGTCTCTGAAATTGCTGCTGATCAAGGTTCAGCTCCTGGGAACCTTCCTGAGAACAAGCTGTTTGTTCCCCTGCAATTCCGGCTAAGGGTACTTAGGGAAAATCACGACTCCGCACTATCTGGCCATCCAGGCATCCTGGGTACCAAACACCTCATTACCAGAAATTATTGGTGGCCTGGTTTGCCTAAAGACGTTAAGGCCTACGTCGCCGCCTGTGAGGTTTGTGCCAGGTCCAAGACTCCCAGGTCCCGACCAGCGGGCTTACTGCGTTCGTTGCCCATTCCCCAGAGACCTTGGACACATATCTCCATGGATTTTATCACCGATTTGCCTCCATCCCAAGGCAAGTCGGTGGTGTGGGTGGTGGTAGACCGCTTCAGTAAAATGTGCCACTTTGTGCCCCTCAAGAAACTACCCAACGCCAAGACGTTGGCTACCTTGTTTATCAAACACATCCTGCGTCTCCATGGGGTCCCCGTCAATATTGTTTCTGACAGAGGGGTACAATTTGTTTCATTGTTTTGGAGAGCCTTCTGTAATAAGTTGGGGATTGATCTGTCCTTCTCCTCTGCTTTCCATCCTGAAACCAATGGCCAAACGGAGAGGACTAATCAGTCTCTAGAACAATACTTAAGATGTTTTGTCTCTGACTGTCAATTTGATTGGGTTTCTTTCATTCCCCTCGCCGAATTTTCCCTTAATAACCGGGTCAGTAACTCGTCAGGGGTCTCTCCCTTTTTCTGTAATTTTGGGTTTAATCCACACGGTTCTCCTCCGTTTCACCTGGTTGTTCCAACAATCCCGAGGTGGAGGTCGTTCATCGGGATCTGTGCACAGTCTGGGCCCAGGTTCAGAAGAACCTAGAGGCGTCCCAGAGCATACAGAAGGCTCAGGCCGATAGAAGACGTTCTGCTAACCCCCTGTTTGTGGTCGGGGATCTGGTGTGGTTGTCATCCAGGAACTTGCGTCTCAAGGTTCCGTCCAAAAAGTTTGCTCCCCGGTTTATTGGGCCGTATAAGGTCATTGAGGTCCTCAGTCCTGTCTCTTTCCGGCTGGAGTTACCCCCGTCTTTTCGTATACACAACGTGTTTCATGCCTCCCTCCTGAAACGCTGCTCCCCGTCCTTGGCCCCCTCGAGGAAACCTCCTGTTCCCGTCCTCACCCCTGAGGGGGTGGAATTTGAGGTGGCCAGGATCGTGGACAGCAAGATGGTCCAAGGCTCCCTCCAGTACCTGGTCCATTGGAGAGGATACGGGCCCGAGGAGAGGACTTGGGTACCCGCCCGGGATGTTCACGCTGGGGTATTGGTCAGGAGGTTCCACCTGCGTTTCCCCAGTAAGCCAGGTCCACTTAGAAAGGGTCCGGTGGCCCCTCATAAAAGGGGGGGTACTGTAAAGGATCTGCCAGGCACTGCTTCGGGGTTAACTCCCAGAATTAATCAGTCAACACCTGAGTGTACATCCCTGAGACAGACACCAGCTTCCTCCACTCAGGCTGGCAGGCTTAGGAGTGGGAGAGCCTATCGCAACCTGGCCAGACTCAGCTAGCTCCCGCCCTCGGTCTATTTAAGCCTGCTCTTCCTGTCCATCTGTGCTTGTGAATTTCTTTCCTTGAGGTTTCCTGGCCCAGCTACAGCTCCTGCTATTTTTGATCCTGCTCCATACAGACCACGGCTTACCGACTACTCTTCTGCTTTTCGCTTTGTACCTCGCACTCTCCTGGCTTGACTCGGCTCGTTCACTACTCTGTTGCTCACGGTGTTTCCGCGAGCAACTGCCCATTTCCCTTGCTTGTATTCCCTTGTTTGTTTGTCGTGTTTGTCATGCACTTACTGAGCGCAGGGACCGCCGCCCAGTTGTACCCCGTCGCCTAGGGCGGGTCGTTGCAAGTAGGCAGGGACAGAGTGGCGGGTAGATTAGGGCTCACTTGTCCGTTTCCCTACCCCCCCCCACTATTACAGTATTACTATCTGTTTTACAAGCAGATACATTTAAATTTAGAAAAATGCTAATTTTTGCAAATTTTCTCCAAATCTTGGTGTTTTTTACAAATAAATATTGAATTTATCAACCAAATTTTTTCACTAACATAAAGTACAATATGTCACGAGAAAACAATCTCAGAATCGCTTGGATAGGTAAAAGCATTCCAGAGTTATTACCACATAAAGTGACACATGTCAGATTTGAAATATGGGCTTCGTCCCGAAGGCCAAAACAGGCTCAGTCATGAAGGGGTTAAGACTAATTGCATTTTACACATTTACTGTAATTGTAAAAATAAATAAAAGACTTTTAAAGTCAGATTGTTAAGATTCTTACAGTTAAGACCTCCACTGATCCCAAGAATAAGTCAGTTCTAACCCTTAATAAGTGACTGCAAATGAGTGGTTACTCTCCAGTGCCTTCACATTATCCTTTGTGTATAGATGAATTGCTATTTAACCCCTTAAGGGAACACCATGTTTTGGCCTTACGGACCAAGCCAATTTTTTAAAATCTGACGTGTTACTTTAAGTGGTAATAAATTTGTAATGCTTTTATTTTTTCAAGTGATTCTAAAACCTGTTTTCTCGTGACACATTGTACTTTAAGTTAGTGGTAAAATTTGGTCAACTCAGTGTTTATTTGTGAAAAACACCAAAATAAAGAGAAAATGTGCAGAAATGTTCATTTTTATCAATTTAAATGTATCTGCTTGTAAGACAGATAGTAATACCAGACACAGGGCCGACTCCAGGTTTATGTGGGCCCTTGGGTGACACAGACTAAGTGGGCCCCTTTGCGGGGGAACTCACAGCAGCAGTAAAATGCCAAAAATCGCCCTGTTCATGCCCCCATATAGAAGTTAGGCCCCCAGTTTGTACCCCCATAAATTTAGTGCCCTCTGTAGATGGTGCCACACAGCCCCCCTCCCAGGTAGTGCCACACATCCCCCTCCTTCCAGTAATGCCCCCATATCTGCCCCATACCGTATAATGCCCCCCATAGCTGCACCATTCAGTATAATGCCCCCCATAGCTGCCCCATACCGTATAATGCCCCCCATAGCTGCCCCATACCGTATAATGCCCCCCATAGCTGCCCCATACCGTATAATGCCCCCCATAGCTGCCCCATACCGTATAATGCCCCCCATAGCTGCACCATACACTATAATGCCCCCCATAGCTGCCCCATACCGTATAATGCCCCCCATAGCTGCCCCATACAGTATAATGCTCCCATAGCTGCAGAATACAGTATAATGCTCCCCATAGCTGCACCATACACTATAATGCCCCTCAAAGCTGCCTCATACCGTATAAAGCCCCCCATAGCTGCACCATACAGTATAATGCACCCCATAGCTGCACCATACAGTATAATGCCCCCATAGCTGCGCCATACAGTATAAAGCCCCCATAGCTGCACCATACAGTATAATGCCCCCATAGCTGCACCATACAGTTTAATGCCCCCATAGCTGCCCCATACAGTATAATGCCCCCCATAGCTGTCCCATATAGTATACTGCCCCATACAGTATAATGTCCCCCATAGCTGCCCCATACAGTATAATGCCCCCATAGATGCCCCATACAGTATAATGCCCCCATACAGTATAATGCCCTCCACAGCTGTCCCATACAGTATAGTGCCCCCTAAGCAGCTACAATAGGACCCCCCTCCCATACCTAGTATAATGCCCCCATATGTACCTAATAGAAAAATAGTAACATAATTACTTACCTATTCCCGTTCCCACGATGTGTGGAGGATCCTTCTCCTCCTCTGCACTGGAGTGACTCGTCGCAGATCGGCACGATGTAGTGATGTCAGTACATCACGCCTGCCTTTGCCGAGCGGCTCACGGCACAGTGAATGCTGGAGCGAGGCTCCAGCATTCGACTCAACTGAATCTGCGTCCTGCGGACACAGGCTCAGTTGGAGGCGGGACCAGCGCAGTCAGGCTGGGACACTGCTCTGGTCCTTGCATCACTGTCCATATTCACTGTCCATATATGGACAGCAATGTCAGGGGCTTTCCCAGAGACGGAGTCCTGGAGCAGAGCCGCTAGCGCTCTGCCTGGGACTCCTCCCCTTCTTACATCACTGTCCATATATGGACAGTGAGTGATGCCTTAAAGACGGCAGCGTCAGCACCCAGCGGCCGACTTGCCCCCCCCCCAAGTGCATTGGACCCTGGCACTTGCCCGGGTTTGCCGGGTGCTGACGTCGGCCCTGACCAGACAAAATAGTTACTTTATGTTGGCATTGTTTTTTGAACGTTCTTTTATTTTTCTAGGACGTTACAAGGCTCAGGACTTTAGCAACAATTTCTCACATTTTCAAGAAAATTTCAAAAGCCTTTTTTTAGGTACCAGTTCAGTTCTGAAGTGGCTTTGAGGGACCTATATATTAGAAACCCCTATAAATCACCCTATTTTAAAAACTGAACGCCTCAAAGTATTCAAAACAGCATTTAGAAAGTATCTTAAGCCCTAAGGCAGTTCCCAGGAATTAGCAGTCTGGAAGTGAAATTTAGGAAAAAAAATTTGCAGAAAATCTGATTTCATTAATTTTTTCCTGTAACACAGAAGGAGCACCTAGTGGATTTTGGGGCCTCCTTCTTATTAGAATATATTTTAGGCACCATTTCAAGATTGAAGAGGTCTTGTGGTGCCAAAACAGTGGAACCAACCCTAAAAATACATAATTTAGCAAACTACACACTTCAAGGAATTTATCAAGGGGTATAATGAGCATTTAGACCCTACATGTTTTTTGCTGAATTTAGAGGAATTAGGTTGTGAAAATAAAAATCTATACTTTTTCCAATAAAACATTGACATTTTCAATTTTTACAAGGCATAAAGGAGAAAAAGTACCCCAACATTTGAAAAGCAATGTCTCTCAATTATGGCAATACCCCATATGTGGTACTTAACTGCTGTTTGGACACATGGCAGGGCTCAGGAGGGAAGGAGCACCATTTGGCTTTTGGAGTTCAAGTTTTGCTGGAATGGTTTTTGGGTGCCATATCGCATTTGCAAAGTAACTGAGGGATCAAAACAGTGGACACCCACCAAAAGTGACCCCACTTGGGAAACCACACCCCTCAAGGAATTTATCGAGGCGTAAAGTGAGCATTTTGACCCGACAGTTTTTTTGCTGAATTTAGTGGAATTAGGCCGTAAAAATGAAAATCGAAGTTTTTTCTAATAAAATGTAGTTTTAGCTCATATTTTTCCATCTTCACAATAGATAAAGGAGAAAAAGTACCCCAACATTGGTAAAGCAAATTCTTCTGAGCACGGCAATACCCCACATGTGGTAATAATCTGCTATTTGAACACACGGCAGGGATTAGACTGGAAGGAGCACCATTTGGATTTTGGATCTAAACATTTTTTTGCAAAGCCCCTGCTGGACCAAATCAGTGGAAACCCCCTAAATGTGACACCCCCCAAAACTACACCCCTGAAGGAAGTTATCGAGGGGTATCGTGAGCATTTTTATCCCACAGTTTTTTTTGCTGAATTTAGTGGAATTAGGCAGTCAAAATTAATATCTCCTTTTTTTCCACGAAAATGTTTAATTTTTTAATTTTCACAAGGGATAAAGGAGAAAAAGCACCCAAATATTTGTAAAGCAATTTCTCCTGAGTACGGCAATTGCCCACATGTTGTCATAAACTGCTGTTTGGACACACGGCAGGGCTCAGAAAGGCAGGAGAGCTACTTGGCATGCAGATTTTCCTGGATAGGTTTTTGGACACCATGTTGCATTTGCAAAACCCCTGAGGTACCAGAGCACAGTGGAAGCCCCCAAGAAGTGACCCCATTTTAGAAACTACACCCCTCATGGCAATTAACATTTGCCTGGACATATAACAGGGCTCAGAAGTGAAAAGCACCATGCGCATTTGAGGCCTATTATGGTAATTTTCACAGCATTGTCCTCTAATTGCAGGGCTCTGAGGTCAAATAGTGAAACAAACCCCCAAGTAGTGACCAATATTTTGGAAACGACATCATTAAGGCATTTTATGGGGTGTAGTGAGCATTTTGACCCCACAAGTGTTGTTTCATTAGAAATTAATGCACATTTATTGCAAAATGAAAAATGCAATTTTCCACTGATATGCCATTTTAGTGCACAATATAAATTCCGTTTGTGCCACTGCAGACAAATATCTCATAAACTGTTAAGTCGGTTCTCCCGGGTACGGTAATAACATATATGTGGACGTAAACTGCTGTTTGGGCACACTGTAGGGTTCAGAAGGGAGGGAGCACCATATGGCTTTTGGAGCATGGATTTTGCTTGGTAGTAGATCTGTTTGGGGTTTTTCTGGTATTTCAATTTCTAATGCTTATGTAAGCTGTGCTGGGTACATCAAGGCATAGTAATAGGGTACAATGATGTGATAAATAAATAATAATCCGCAGATGTGTGGCCAGTGTCGCACTCATAAACTGTGCCGGATCTTATCCCCCTTTTGAGAACGCGCTGCACATTTTGTGTCGCCATATTCTGAGATGCAGAACATTTTTTTTCATCGCCGGAGCTCTGTAAGGGCTTATGTGTTGTGTGACAATCTGTAGTTTTTACTGGTACCATTTTGGGGTACATGCAATTTTTTTGATCACTTTTTTTTCAATTTTTTAACAAGCAAGGTTACCAAAAATCATCAATCTTTTTTGACAGTGTTCACCGGGAGCTATAAATGACATTTTTACTTTATTCTGCGGGTTGATATGATTACGGCGATACCATGTGTAATATAGTTTTTCTATGTTTTGCAGCGTTTGCACAATAAAATCACGCACAATAAAATCACTTTTTAAAAAAATATATATTTTTTTTTTGTGTCATCATACTCTGAGAGCCATAACTTTTTTATTTTTTAGTCAAAAACGCTGTGTAAGGGCTTGTTTGTAGGGGACTGCTTTTAGTTTTTATTGGAGGACTACTTGTAGTTTTTATTGGTATTGGGGTACATGCGGCTTTTTGATCACTTTTTATTCTGCTTTGGGAGGGATGTTGACCAAAAATTGTGATTCTGGCATAGTTTTTCCATTTTTTATTTTTTTTATTTTAAGTGTTCACCATACAGGAAAAAAAACATTATAGCTTTATAGTGTGGGTTGTTACAAACGCGGTGATATAAAATATGTGTACTTTAACGTTTTTATTTTTTTTCTTATAATAAAAGATTAATTATAGGAAAAGGGCAGTTTTTGTTTTTTTAACATAACTTTTATTTTCATACTTTTGTACATTTTTATGAACTTTTTTTAACAATTTTTTTTTGTCCCACTAAGGGATTTGAAGGCCTGCACCTCTGATCTTTGTTCTAATACATTGCACCACCCAGGGCCGGCCTTCGGGGTGTACGAGCTGTGCCTTTGCACAGGGTGCATCACTCCAGCAGGTGGAAGAGGACGCTGCACTGGCTTCCTTTCCCTGCTTGTTTTAGAAGCACCCGGGCCTGGCGATTCAGCAGTCGCCTTTCCGCCCGGGCGCTTCTTCACTCAATGGCTTCGCTACCGCTTTAGCAGCCATGGCAGCTATTATCGGCGACACTGGGCATGAGGGCATCCGCACAGGGCCACCACATAGGTATCTCCCTGCTCTGCTATCTAGTAGTGCCACTGTAGCTTCCTGTAGAAGCGGAATCCATAAATGGACACAGATGACAGGGGCTTCTCCTGGATTGGAATCCCGAGTCACAACGTCGGCAACGCTGTGGTCGGGGATTCCGCTTCAGGAGTTGCCCCTATGTCACTGTCCATATATGGACAGAGACATCAAGCAGAGCGCTCCAGGAGCGAAATCCCCGGCCACACGGCGATTCCGCTCCTTCAGGGAGCTACAGTGGCGCTATCTACAGGAAAGGGGGGAGTGCTACCTACAAGGAGGCTGTGTGGCACTACCTACAAGGGGTTGTGGGCTGTTTGGCACTACCTACAAGGGGGCTGTGGGCTGTGTGGCACTACCTATAAGGGGGCTGTGGGCTGTGTGGCACTACCTACAAGTGGGCTGTATGGCACTACCTACAAGGCAGCTGTGGGCTGTATGGCACTACCAACAAGAGGGCTGTGGGCTGTGTGTCACTACCAACAATGGCTCTGTGTGGTACTGCCTGCCAGGGGGCTGTGTGGCACTGCCTGCCAGGGGGCTGTGTGGTACTACCTACCAGGGGCTGTGTGGCACTACCTACCATGGGGCTGTGTGGCACTTCCTAACAGGGGGAAGTGGCACTACCTACAGGGGGCTGTGTGGCACTACCTACAGGGAGCTGTGTGGCACTATCTACAAGGGGGCTATGTGGCGCTATCTACAAGGGGGCTGTGTGGCGCTATCTACAAGGGGGCTTTGTGCCACTATCTACAAGGGGGATGTGTGGCGCTATATACAAGGGGGCTGTGTGGCGCTATCTACAAAAAATTCCAGGACCTGACTATGACTGGTTATTACCCCCTTTTCATGCCAGCTCAGACTATACTGACTATATTGCTCTATAACCACATATAGTTGCAGATTGTATGCACTAGTAAATCTTGACTTGCTAAACGGGATGCTTGTTGCAGTTATATATAACTTTGGTATTCTCTCTATACTCCTTGACTTTATTATTGACACACTGTTAATACTATATCAGATGGCAGAGGCGTAGCTAGGTTCTCCAGCACCCGGGGCAAAGATTCAGTTTGGCGCCCCCCCCCCCCCCAACCTCTTTCCCGACATCTCCTTCCCCCTCGACATGTTTGTTTTCCCTACCAATCAATGACATGTCATTTATTTTCCAAGTTTTTTTTTATGTAACTCAAGCATAAAAACATTTGTACATTTTACACAACCAGAACCCAGCTCATTACATATATACAGCACAAGAACAAAGCTCATTACATATATACAGCATCAGAACAAAGCTCATTACATATATACAGCACCAGAACAAAGCTCATTACATATATACAACACCAGAACAAAGCTCAGTACATAAATACAGCATCAGAACCAGGCTCAATACATATATACATCCCCAGAACCAAGCTCAGTACATATATACAGCTCCAGTACAAAGTTCTGTACATATATACAGCACCAGAACAAAGCTCATTACATATATACAGCACCAGAACAAAGATCATTACATATATACAGCACCAGAACAAAGCTTAAATACATAAATACAGCTCCAGAACCAAGCTCAGTACGTAAATACAGCCCGAGAACCAAGCTCAGTACATATATATATATATAGTACCAGAACCAAGCTCAGTACATATATAGAGCACCAGAACCCAGCTTATTACATATATACAACACCAGCACAAATACAGCTGAATTTAGTGCAACCCCTGCCATATAGGTTTGCACTAAATTGTTTCCAGCTCCCAGCATGGCCCAAACAATGGTAAGGATATGCTGGAAGTTGCTGTTTCAAAAAAAATAAAAAATTATATCATAATCATACCACCCAACATCTCGCTGCAGATTATACAGTGACTACAGTACTGATTAGAGGCAGAATAAACATTTACATTAAAGAGACTCTATCACCACATTATAAGTGCCCTATCTCCTACATAAGGAGATGGGCGCTGTAATGTAGGTGACAGTAGTGCTTTTTATTTAGAAAAACAATCTGTTTTTACCACGTTATTAGCGATTTTAGCTTTATGCTAATTAGTTTCTTAGTGCCTAACTAGGCGTCTTTTTACTTTAGACCAAGTGGGCGTTGTACAGAGGAGTGTATGACGCTGACCAATCAGCGTCATACACTTCTCGCCATTCATTTCCTCAGCGCAGAGATCCTGCTAGATCAGTATGTGCTGTCTTATACTGACACATTAACGTTACTGAAGTGTCTTGACAGTGAATAGACATTCCTTCCAGCCAGGACGGGATGTCTAGTCACAATCCTGACACTTCAGTAACGTTTGTGTGGGACTTACAGCAGAGCAAGCATAATCTTACTGTAATCTGTCATTTACAGCGTGATCTCGCGAGATTATGCTTGCTCTGCTATAAGTTCCGCACAAACGTTACCGAAGTGTCAGGATTGTGAATAGACATTTCGTCCTGGCTGGAAGGAATGTCTATTAATTGTCAAGACACTTCAGTAAAGTTAATGTGTCAGTATAAGACAGCACAGCGTGAACAACGCAGTGTCACTATGCGCGGAGTAAATGAATGGAGAGAAGTGTATGACTCTGATTGGTCACTGATTGAAAAAACACGCCCAGTTGGGCATTAAGAAACTAATTAGCATAAAGCTAAAATCGCTCATAACGTGGTAAAAATAGATAGTTTTTCTAAATAAAAAATACTGCTGTCATCTACATTACAGCGCCCATCTCCTTATGTAGGAGATAGGGCACTTATAATGTGGTAACAGAGCCTCTTTAAGTGACTCACCGGTAACGTCTCAGATTCTAGTTATTTTTCTACATCCGGTCCAGACCTCTAAGACTTCTCCCGAGGGGGGCGAGGGGGGGGGTCGCGAGGGGGGGTCGCGGCAGCCGCAAAAACAATGTGCCTGGCAAACACAAGAGTTTCTAAAATCATAAACTAATATTATTTATTTTATGATCTTAGAAACGCTAGTGTTCCCAGGCACTAAATTGTTTACACTGTACTCACCACTGTCCTCGCTGTCCTGTGTTTTCCTGTCCTCTGCAGTGCTCTGCTCCGGTGTGTCTGCTCCCTCTCTCCAGGCAGACTGCTGCATCATGGACTGTGCGCAGCTGGCGCCCCCCTCTAAGTTGCGCCCGGGGCACATGCCCCGCCTGCCCCCCCCCTCCCCTAGCTACGCCCCTGCCAGTTGGAGTACATTGTGTGGACCAATTTAGAGTTATCTACTCTTTTTGTGTTTTTTGTTTAAGGGTATGTTCACACGGCAGCGTCCGTTACGGCTGAAATTACGGTGCTGTTTTCAGGAGAAAACAGCACCGTAATTTCAGCCATAATGGCATGTGCAGGCGAATTTAGCTGCGTCCATTACGGACGTAATTGGAGCTGTTTTTCCATGGAGTCCATGGAAAACGGCTCCATTTACGTCTGAAGAAGTGACATGCACTTCTTTGACGCGGGCGTCTTTTTTACGTGCCGCCTTTTGACAGCGGCGCGTAAAAAAAATGACCGTCGGCACAGAACATCGTAAGACCCATTCAAATTAATGGGCAGATGTTTGCCGACGCTTTTGAGCCGCATAACGCCCGAATTACGTCCGTAAATAGTGTGTGTGAACTCAGCCTTATAGTATCATTCTATTAATTTCAGTAATTACTGACACCATATTGTAGGATATACATTTCCGTTTTTTTCTTAAATCTGATTTCTTTATTACTAGTAGCCATTTCAATGTTTGCTCTGTACCAATGTCATATCACAGTGACTCTTTCCGTGTCTTCCTCTCCCATAAATGCATTTTGTACTATAAAATGATCCATACATTGTAAAACAGATCTAGCTATAGATAAACTTCTGTATACCAGTATGTGAACTTCGATTTATCTCCACCTAAGCCTAGGGGAGATTAATATTGAATGTATATATGTATATATTTGTGGATTTTAACATACTTTGTTTTATTTCTGTGTATATTAATTTTGTAGTGTATGAAGATGGTCGAATGTATAGACCGAAACGTTGAACCTATTTTTGGATTACTGCTTTTCGCTATATGTGAAATAAAATATCACTTATTGCATGATACCTTGGAGTGCTGAGTTCCATTATTTATATGTTGGCGTGGAAGCCTACTCACGCACCCTTGAAACATGGAGTGCGGCGGGATCAAGAAATGACCAATCACAGTGATCATGGGCAGCGCCACGCCGTCCCCTGCCACATCATAGTGACTATCGACTGTCTGTGACAGCCGATATCACTGTTCCGTCAGTATGTCTTTTGACATGGTGACAAAACAAAACCATGACGTTACTGTACTTCACCTTGAGGCAGTGCAAACCATGACGTTCAGTTGCGTCAAGGGGTTAAGCAAGCAAGGTTGTCACATAGGTTAAACTTTGTGACATTCCAAATTGATTAAATTCATACTTTGATCATATACTATGATGCGTTTAGGTTATGCATTACAATAAAGGGGTCTGTAAATTAGCAACATTAAAATGCAATGTAAACGTTGGAAATGGGAAATTGCAGTGTTGTGGGCTACAATTTGTTCAGCACACAGTGTCCCTATGGCTTCATATGTACTCCATGTGCCACTATATGATGCTTCCATACGGCACCATATTATTGTGATATTTTCTCATAGAAACTTCTGGAATACGGCACAATTTCAGATTTCAAATGAGAAAAATCTCTATATGCCTCAATATGAAAGTGAAGCAGTATGTCCCATTAGGCTATGGGTGCAATATTACGACCTGTACTTTAATCTTGTGCCATGTGGCCCTTTGGGTCATACCCACAGACAGTGAAACCCTAGTAAAAAGCTTTTAAACTTTTACATGTCTGAAATAAGGGATGTAACGTTGATATTACAATAATATGTATACGGTTGGTAAAATGACAATATTTATTTTATTTTAAAGTGAAGAAATAAATGCAGTGCAATTGTAGAGTTAATGTTGATGAGCATTTTAATAACAGTGTGTACATATAAAAAAGTAATTTTACTTTATGAACTAAAATTGTATTTTAATGAGAGAAACACTGATGCTAACCTTGATAGTGTGTTCCCTTGGTAGATGGCTGGCAGATATTCTTATATTTCCATGCACCATATGTCCTCTTCAATGCTAAACACACCTGCATTGAAATTTCATCCAACACATTGTCAGTATCCTGAAACATATATAATGGATGTCCCATAATATAACACTGCATTCATTCAGTCTTTGGAGTAGGTGAGAGGGAGACTAGAGTAAAGTTGTGGGATATTTACTGACTGGTAATTGCAGATGACTATTAATATAGGTTTGGGAATGTCCTACCCAAGGTCAGTCTTCTCACAGATCTTTTATAGTAACAGCTGCAAGTAATATACTTCCTTGCTTCAACTAATAATGTCATACTTGTCAATGCAAAAGATTTGTGTGCAAGGGATTATTTACTCATTTTTCAGCTACATGAAAATACGTGAATTAGTGTATTTTTCAGTTTATTTAAAAAGGACCTCATGCAGGGAAACCACAAGTCTCCGGCTGCCCTTACACCCCCTACATATATGCCACCAGCTCTTGGCTGAAGATATGGCTGTATTGCCCACTTCCTGTGGCATCTGTTGGTTAACAAAGGGAAAAAGCCTGCATAATAAAGTATTTGTTAAAGGGCAGAATGAATTATTACAATGGGGAACTGTTTTTACCAGATATTTCATTATATTATTATAGTAATTGAAGACCACATCCATATTTGTATCTGAAATGTAGGTAGAATATTTTGGGATATAAGAGGTACATCAGTGTAAAATAAATCATTCCACCATTGCTTTGAGAGTACACCTTTAGGTTGCCTGTACAGCCATTTTACATTATGATCTTGTTCATGAATACCAGCATGTGTTCATATCTGGAAGGTCGTACATAGAATTTTGTCAAAGGGAAAAAGGGATCATGACATATACAGATATGCCTGCAATTACAGGCCATATTCATTGCCCTCATAACATTGCCATCCACTGTGAGTGTATTTATAACAGATCCCCATAACAAGTACCATTTTATATGAATTTAAGCAATAAAAAGTAATCTGAAAAAGTGCATATAGTCGTTAATGTTTGTTGAACAAGTCATTGCAATTGGCTGACAGAAGTTGAAATACTGTATAGCTAATAAGGGAAAGAGAAAATCCTAGACCACACATTGGTTATGCATTGATCTATTGCGACTAAGCAAAATGTATAAATATGAACATGAGGTTCTGAAAAAAACATTTTGCGCAAACTGTATAAGCCCACTTGCCACTTCATGGCGACCCCTTTTATGTGGGTTACTATGCTATTAACTGCAGAATCACATGTCAACCAGTGTCCCACAACACAGCACCTGCAGATGGAGCACCCCAGGGGCCCTATAGCACCCATGCTGCCAGGCTAAGCCACCTTGGCTATGGGACGCGCCCCCCCCCCCCCCCACATGTGCAGCACCTCAGAAACAAAGTCCAACACACAACACCATAAACAAGTGATCAGACCAAAGAAGCTCACCTTTCCATGTTGTCTTAGTAGACAAACTGAGAGCAAATAGATAGAAACCCTTCTGCAGTCTCCTATTTAAATACACCTGGGCCAATTGGGTGAGGGAAATACAAGGAAAGATACTAAGGAAAAACAAAAAAACAAGGAAGCAACAATTTATATCCAACAAGGGAGAGATAAAAGCCTGAATCGCACATCCACTTGTTATACATTGATCTATTGCTGCTAAGCAAAATTTATAATTATGAACATGAGACTCTTCGCAAACATTTTGATCAAACTGCATTAGCCCCAATGCTCTTTTAAGTGGGTCCCTACTCTATAAGGTGAAGTATTGCATGTTAACAAACACCACCACATCACAGCACCTGCACGGTAGGTAACCCAGGGGTTGCTGCTCATGTATTTAGCTCACAGAAGATTTTTAGATTGGATACAATGGGGGAAATTTCTCAGCTACGAGAAGTGGTAGATCCGTACAAGTTTTAAGCCTCTGGACGTAAACAAGAATGCTCTAATTAACTGAATTTTTTAATCTGGAATCTTAACTCTAAAAAAAACTAGTAATTGTTAGAAGTTCCAAAAGTAAAAAGCCAAGCTAAATAAATACATTTTAGATTAAAGTGTATCTCCAGTGTAAAATTAGATTGCAATGTGCAGTACCTTTGTAGAACCTTTTCCTTCAAAGCTTCACTATCCATTGACAATGTCAGGGGCTTTCAACTATTGAGACCCCAGCCAGAGCATCGTTAGAGCTCTGATCATGGACTCCAGGACTGGAGAAGCCCCTAACTTTACTGTCCGTATATGGACAGTGACGTCAGGGGCTCCTCCACTCCCGAAATCCACAGCCAGAGCGCTTTTGATGCTCTGGCCGGGGACTCCTTAGTTTAAAACCCCTGAGATCACTGTCAGTAGACAGTGACGTCAGTGGCTCCTCCAGTCCCGGAGTCCCCGACAAGAATGCTTCCAATACTCTGGCGGAGGACTCCTCAGTTTAAAGCCCCTGACATAACTGTCCATAAATGTACAGTGACATCAGGGGCTTCTCCAGGCCCGGAGTCCACGATCAGAGCATCGTCAGCACTCTGTCTAGGAACTCCGGAACTGGAGAAGCTTCTGATATTACTGTCTATATATGGGCAGTAACGTCAGGTGCTCCTCCAAGAGCGGAATCCCTGGCCAGAGCGTTGCCAGTGCTCTTTCTAGGGATTCCGGCATTTTAAAGCACCTGACGTCACTGTCCATATATAGACAGTGATGTCAGGCGCTCACCGAAGTGCAGAATCCCTGGAAAGAGCGTTGCCGACACTCCGGTTTTTTAAACTCCTAAAGTTACTGTATATATATGGACAGTGACGTCAAGTGGTTTTCAAAGACAGGAGTTCCCGGCCAGGGACTCCATAGTTGAAAGCCCCTGACATCACAGTCCATATATGGACAATAACGTCAGGGGCTTACCAAGGCTCAGCGCCTAACTGGTTCCTGACTGCTCACTGTATTTACCCAGCGGGCAGTTGAGGTCCTTAAAACCTGCACCATAGATCTCCGACGTGGGTTTTAGATGGCTGCCCGAGAAGATATAAACATGAGGTATTTATTTGCATAAAAATAGAAAACAGTTTTAATTCTTGTACTTGGTGCAGTTACTATTCTTTACAGAATGGGAGAGAATGAAGGGGTCATTGACTCCTGAACCACTTTAGTGAAATGTTACTGTACATTACTCTGCTATTTTCTATGGAATAAGCATTTTGTGACTGAATAATTTGTTAAAACCACCTGAATAAGGATTTTTAAATGTTATTTAACTTCTGACCGCCATCTAGACAATGTATGGTAGGCATTTTCAGATGCTATTTTTCAATTCATAGATTTACTGCCATTGCTATACACTATTGAAATAACAAGGCCGGTTATATTTTTACAGTTTTTAGTTTATTCACTTCTAATTTGCTCTAGTAACAACATGAAGGTCATACTGCATACAATAGATGCATTCAAGTGAAAGAAAGATTAATGGCTACTGCAGTCAGTGACTATTTCTATTGACAGTCTTACCATAGTAAAATTCTTCATAGCAATACACACATAAAATGAGTTTTTAATCATTACATAGATGAAATGAATCATTACAATTTATTGGAAGTAAAAGTCTACGAAATTAGATGATTCACCCTATTGTATTGTTTCTACATACAGTACAAAAGGCCACATTGCTATATACAAAAGCTCGGCAGTGTTTGTCACTCTTTAAACAGATGACAACATTTTTTAAAAAGTGTTTAGTTGTAAAATAAAGAGTATATATACGATTTGTAATATAATACTTGTCTTCTATTGTACATCATTTTCAGTTCTCTTCACCCTTTGGGTATGTTCACACGGCGGGGGTCCGTAACGGCTGAAATTACGGGGATGTTTCAGCCTGAAAAATCCCCGTAATTTCAGCCGTACCGGCATGTGCAGGCGCTTGAACGCCGCGTCAATTACGGCCGTAGTTAGCGCTGCTAATCATTGGAGTCAATGAATAGCGGCTCCAAATACGGCCAAAGAAGTGACAGGTCACTTCTTCTACGCGGGCGTCTATTTACGCGCCGTCATTTGACAGCGGCGCGTAAATATACGCCTCGTGTGAACAGACAAACGTCTGCCCATTGCTTTCAATGGGCAGATGTTTGTCAGCGCTATTGAGGCGCTATTTTCAGACGTAATTCGGGGCAAAAACGCCCGAATTACGTCCGTAAATAGGCCGTGTGAACATACCCTTTGTGATCAGCCTATTTTGGCACTTAATGATCAAGCGATTGTTTTTCAGTTTTTTCCTTACGGCATTGAAAGAGCCAAAACTTTTTCCCATCAATGTAACTGTATAAGGGCTTGTTTTTTGTGTTCCCTGTGTGGTGTAAATAATGTGTACCATTTATTCTATGGGTCAGTACAAATACAACCTTATCAAATATATATGGGATTTTTATGTGTTGCTACTTATATACAATTAAACCTCTTAAAAACAAAAATAATTGTTTTTGCATCGCCACATTCCGTCAGTCATAACATTTTTATTTTTTCATCGATGTCGCCTTATGTGGGCTTGATTTTTGCAGGTTGAGATTTCTTTTTCATTGATACCAAATTGGGGTACCTGGGACCTATTGATTAAGTTTTATTATTTTTTGGGTAAAAAAAAAAGTTGTTTTTTACAGGGTTTTTTTTACAGTGTGCTTTAAATAACCCATTAACTTTATTGTTCAGGTCGTTATAATCGCGGTAATATCATATATGTGTACACTTTTACAAAATAAAACCACTTTTTATAGAGGAAAAAAAAATAATATTTTTAATATGCACTTTTGTCCACGAAACTTTCTTAGCTGTATGTAATTTTTTTTAGTCCCACTAAGGGACTTCACAAAGGGTTCTTCTAATCGCTCATATAATGTTTTGGTACTAATAATATAACATTATATTATAATAATATACTATAATACTTAGTTTTACAAAGCATTACTGCCTGTCAGTGTAACTATGACAAGCAGACTATTAGGCCATGCCTCTGTTATGCCTACAGTTGCCATAGCAACAAGTCTGTAGCCCGTAATCACATTCTCTGGCCACTAATGAGTAACAGAGGATGTCCTCTCCCTCTGTAAACCACTTAGATGCCGCGGTCGACATCTAAGAGGTTAAACGGCTGGGATCAGAGGTTCCTCTGATCCTGGCCATTAGAGCAGGAGCTCCGTTGTCATCAAAGAAAAGAACACCCGCTTCTCCTGGTACAACTCTTATTCTAATGCGCCACAAAACATGTATTCCTTAGAATAAGGCCCCTTAGTGACCAACATAAAAAGGCATATTGGCAGTCACTTAGGGCTTAATGCAGCCAGCAAGGTATACAATTTTTATAAAAATTCATGCCATTGTGTAAAGGATCTGCCAGGCACAACTTCTGTGTATACGCCCATAGGTAATCAGTCTGCACCTGAGTTTATGTCTCTGAGACTGACTCCATCTTCCACCACTCAGGATGGCAGGCTTAGGAGCGGGAGAGCCTATCGCAGCCTGGCCAGACGGAGCTAGCTCCGCCCTCTGTCTATTTATACCTGCCTTTCCTGTTCCTCCTTTGCTTGTGATTCTTCTCGTGTGGTTTCCTGGCCCAGCTACAGCTTCTACTATTTGATCCTGCTCCATACTGACCCTGGCTTACTGACTACTCTCCTGCTCTGCGTTTGGTACCTCGTTCCCTCCTGGTTTGACTCTGCTCGTTCACCACTCTTGTTGCTCACGGTGTTGCAAGTGTACCAATAAACTAATTATGTACATGAGATGTATTACCACTAGCACTGCCGACATTTTTAATAATTTTTTCAACTGCACTTGACACTTTATTTAACCATTGTTCTGTGCTTATCTTTGAATCTATGGGATATTTGATTAATTCCATCTTAATATGAATATTTTCCTTAATTATCACAATCATATAATTCCATGTCATGCTGTATTTAAACCTGTTACACACATTGTTTGCTATGCTTGAGAAAGGCCCATGTGGGCTGAAACGTTGCACTGACGTATGGGTGATTAAACCTTTTTCCACTGAATTGGAGTCTTGTGTAGTGCTGCATATATATATATATATATATATATATATATATATATATATATATATATATATATTTATATATATATATATATATATATATATATATATATATATATATATATATATATATATACAGAAGCATAGAACACAGCAACGGCACCAGGACTTCAGAGTAGATGAAAGCAAAAAGTGGATTTTATTCACCTCAATACAGCAACGTTTCGGTTCAACAGGAACCTTTCTCAAGCCATAATGAACTAACAGAGTGTCAAATATTTATAGGAGGAGCATACATAAATCAGCAATAAAACAATTACATGTATATTTCCATCAAAACATAAAGAAGAAAATATCTCAATCTTGTGACAATGCATTCAAAAAGTGCACAAACTTCCTCTACTATAGATCATATAGGAGCTATACAGTATACATAACAGGTGCACTAGTAATCATATAAAACACTGTAAACCAAGGCAATTGGAAATGATTGGAAGCAGGCAGAAGCTAATTATAATTAGGCATAATTGAGCAAAGATGTACTTACTGTACAACGTTCAGTCTTGCAGGAAGTAGGAAAATGCGCCCGACACACTCGTGTGTGTCTACTGCGCATGTCTCAAGATGGCGCCCATACCGGATATTAAATCCGGTGGAACGCATCAGGAGTCACATCGCCACCGCGCATGCGCCACGATGGAGCTTGCGTTCCACCCCTACTGCGCACGCGCTGGCCGGGATATGTTACAAAAATAGAGCAGAGGGATAATTCACTATATCATCAAATAGATGTTTAAACACACTCTCCATGATGTAGTGGATCACAAGAGCGATCCCCCCGAGAATTATATAGGTTTTAAACCAAATTCTCAAACATCGGGAGGTTAGATCCAAAGTCATACAGACAGATTATTGTAAATGTAGTATAGCACCCCCTAGTGGTAAAAATGTAGATATATGTCATGATAACTCATCTAACTTGTCTATAGACATCAATAGGGCAGAGTAGAGATATTATACATAAAAGAAAAATGAATATTCCAAAAAGGATATCAAACATTCATATTTGTATGCATGGCAAAAAAATGCAATTCCCAAAATAAGGCTGCATATGCAAATGTCAATGCTAACTAACGGCCCATGCTAGAAAGAAGACCATAATGGACATCCATAAACATAACCAAAGAGGAAGTGCTAACATCCACAACAAAGGAACTGCTTTGGTCTAAATACACATTTTTGGATAAATGCTATTTTTTAATCAGTTATCTCATAAGGGCTTAATGAATATAAATTCTCTCCAGGCGTGACATGAACGTTTTTTGAACATGAAGACTTCTGCCGCTTTCCAATACCATTCCAAAATTGCTTGACATGTGGTTTTGTGTCTAAAACAAACGAAAAAAATGTGACAAGAGAAAAAGGAAAATATGTTAATATACATAATATGTGAAATATAAAAACAGAATAAAAGATCTGTATGTTCAAAAAAAGTCAAAATAAGACCTCAGTTGAAACACACATCATAAACACAAATTACACCTTCGAGAACGTCAACCAGTCCTATCTCAATGGATCTTTTAAAGAGACTAGTTGTCCCATCCCTATCTCAGATATGTGGGCCACAGGGATATTCGATATTCAACCCCTTAGGAGACATAGTTTCCAATTTAAAAATCCACTCGAGCTCTTTTCTTTTGAGTATCAGACCCCTATCCCCACCACGTCTCAACTGAGGCACCGAATCAATCACTCTAAATCTCAATTGTGATAAGCTATGTTTTTTCTCAACAAAGTGTCTTGACACCGGTAGATCTTGCCTCTTGGTATTAATATTTGATTTATGATTTCTCATCCTGAGACGTACCTCTGTAGTGGTCTCACCCACATAGTGAAGACCACATGGGCAACTCAACAGATAAATGACATAAGAGGATTGACACGTGAAAAAACCTTTTATGTTAATTGGCTGGCCAGTTTGTGGGTGATTGAAGACGCCCCCTTTAATCATATTGTCACAGATGTTACAACTAAGACATGGGAAACACCCATGTTTCGGAGGTGCCAAAAACATCTGATTTTTCCGATGTGACCCAATATCGGCCTTCACCAAACTATTTTTAATAGTTTTCCCTCTCCTATACGCCATCATGGGCCTCTCCTGGAATTCAGTAACCTTTGGAAAGGCTCTCCCTAACATCTTCCAGTCTCTCCTCAGAATCTCACCAATCTGCGGGCTTAGTGAGGAGAAAGTGGAGATAAATGGTAGTCGGGCATTCTTATCCCTAGCCACCTGACCAACGAGGAGATCCTGTCTATCCAACAGTTCAACCTTCCGTCTATTAAAATCCAAGACATAGTCCGGATAGCCCCGATCAGAAAACTTTTTACACATTTGGTCGAGTCTTGAGGATACTCTGTCCTCCTGACAAACTATCCTCTTCACTCTGATCAGCTGACTATAAGGAAGTGATTTCAGCATTGTGTATGGATGGCCGCTGGTAAAGTGCAAAAGATTGTTTCTGTCCGTTTTCTTAGAGAACAGATCAGACACCAATCTGTTATTGACAATAGAGATACAAGTATCCAAAAATTCGATAGAACTTGTGGAGCATGACATAGTAAATAGAATTGTGGAATTCAAGCCGTTAAGAAATGTGACAAATTCCTGTAGTTGACCCGCTGAGCTGGTCCAGATGAGGAAGACATCGTCTATGTATCTCCACCACCGCAGAACATGACTGAAGTGGTGGGACACATAGACAAGGTCCTCCTCAATCCGCCGCATAAAAATGTTGGCATAAGTGGGGGCCACATTGGACCCCATTGCCGTTCCTCTTTTCTGCAAATAAAATGTATCGCCCACCAAGAAATAATTTTTTTCTAGAATAAATTTCAGTAATGATCGTATAAACTCTATTTTATCCTCAGCAAAGCCAGACCTTTCCAAATAGAAAAGCGAGGCATCAATACCCTCCTGATGAGCAATTGAGGTGTACAGACTCCCCACATCAAGGGTAACAAGAACCGACCGATCAGGAATCACAAGATCTTGAATCCTGACCAGGAAGTCCGAAGTGTCCCTGATGTGGGAGTCTGCACCAATGGCGAACTGCCTAAGAATTTTATCTAAGAATATTGCCGCTGGGACAAATAGGGAATCACACCCTGAAACAATGGGACGTCCAGGGGGCCGGGTGGAATCCTTGTGGATTTTAGGCAGAAGATAAAGAACAGGAGTCACAGGGAATTTCACCTTCAAAAAATCATGTAAATTTCTGTCAATAATTTTACTCTTAAATGCATTGCCGGTCAAGGTATCCAATTCACGTGAATACGTGAATTTAGGATCGCCCAATAGAACAGCATAAACATCAGTATCATTTAGTTGTCTAGTCATTTCTTCCAGATAAAGGGAGGTGTCCATAACAACTATGGCACCCCCCTTATCTGCCGGCTTGATTGTAAGATCCCTATTATCCATTAATTCTTTGAGTGCCATATGTTCTATGCGTGTCAAATTTCTCTGACTAAATTGGCCACTCTGCACTTTCCTCAATATATCAATCTGTTCTTTAACAAATGAAATATATGTTTCAACAGCATGAATATTTTGAGGAGGTTGGAATCTACTCTTATTGTAGAGCCCATAATCTCTGAGATGAAACATTTCACTAGCTGAATTAATAGATATATCATTACCAGATTGAGACTGTTCAGCAAAATACACCTTAAGTCTCAATGATCTAAAAAAACTTGAGATTCTGAGGAGAGACTGGAAGATGTTAGGGAGAGCCTTTCCAAAGGTTACTGAATTCCAGGAGAGGCCCATGATGGCGTATAGGAGAGGAAAAACTATTAAAAATAGTTTGGTGAAGGCCGATATTGGGTCACATCGGAAAAATCAGATGTTTTTGGCACCTCCGAAACATGGGTGTTTCCCATGTCTTAGTTGTAACATCTGTGACAATATGATTAAAGGGGGCGTCTTCAATCACCCACAAACTGGCCAGCCAATTAACATAAAAGGTTTTTTCACGTGTCAATCCTCTTATGTCATTTATCTGTTGAGTTGCCCATGTGGTCTTCACTATGTGGGTGAGACCACTACAGAGGTACGTCTCAGGATGAGAAATCATAAATCAAATATTAATACCAAGAGGCAAGATCTACCGGTGTCAAGACACTTTGTTGAGAAAAAACATAGCTTATCACAATTGAGATTTAGAGTGATTGATTCGGTGCCTCAGTTGAGACGTGGTGGGGATAGGGGTCTGATACTCAAAAGAAAAGAGCTCGAGTGGATTTTTAAATTGGAAACTATGTCTCCTAAGGGGTTGAATATCGAATATCCCTGTGGCCCACATATCTGAGATAGGGATGGGACAACTAGTCTCTTTAAAAGATCCATTGAGATAGGACTGGTTGACGTTCTCGAAGGTGTAATTTGTGTTTATGATGTGTGTTTCAACTGAGGTCTTATTTTGACTTTTTTTGAACATACAGATCTTTTATTCTGTTTTTATATTTCACATATTATGTATATTAACATATTTTCCTTTTTCTCTTGTCACATTTTTTTCGTTTGTTTTAGACACAAAACCACATGTCAAGCAATTTTGGAATGGTATTGGAAAGCGGCAGAAGTCTTCATGTTCAAAAAACGTTCATGTCACGCCTGGAGAGAATTTATATTCATTAAGCCCTTATGAGATAACTGATTAAAAAATAGCATTTATCCAAAAATGTGTATTTAGACCAAAGCAGTTCCTTTGTTGTGGATGTTAGCACTTCCTCTTTGGTTATGTTTATGGATGTCCATTATGGTCTTCTTTCTAGCATGGGCCGTTAGTTAGCATTGACATTTGCATATGCAGCCTTATTTTGGGAATTGCATTAAGTGTACCATGTGACCGCAACCAGGAAGTGCCGGCTTGGCACAGAAGATTTCTTTAGGAAGCGTGCTGTATGGCAACGGGGGCCCGTGGGCCCCCCAGGCTTAGGGGCCTGGTCGCAAGTGCGACCGCTGCGACCCCTATAGCTACGCCACTGTATATGATATATATAAGCCTACTATGTTAGGCTTTGATACAGGACCCCAGCAGTCAGTAATCTCATACGTTATAAGATTACTGTCTGCTGGGGCCCTGTATCTAAGCCTAACATGTGGTAGGCTTAGATACAAGGCCCATCAGACAGGATCACACATGATGGATCACACATGATGGGCCCCATATCTAAGCCTACCACATGGTATTCTTAGATACATGGCCCATGTCTGATCCTGTCTGATGGGGCCTGTATCTAAGCTTACCACATAGTAGGCTTAGATACAGGGCCCCAGCAGACTGTAATCTTATATGGTATAAGATTACTGTCTGCTGGGGCCCTGTATCTAAGCCTACCTTGTGGTAGGCATAGATACATGGTCTAACAGACAGTACCACACATGGGCCCCGTATCTAAGCCTACCACATGTGTTACTAATGGGATTTTTTTGTGTGTGTTTTTACAGGTTCGGTCATTGGACTATGTCGGATTTGAGGACTACTTAGATGACGGCTTTTTTTATTTTCAATAAAATGGTTAATGAAGGTTGTGTGGGGGTTTTCATTTCAATAAAATATTTTATCTATGTCTTTGTATTTTCTTTTAAACTTTATTACTACCGCTTTAGTAACGGCTACTGGCTGATTGGTAGTGTCCATTACTAAGGCGGGGCTGAGGCTAACACTAACCCCCATTAATACCCTGATACCCACCGGCACCAGGGATACTGGGAAGAGCCGGGTACGATCCAGTACCTGACCATTTGTAGTGATGGTCGGGTACTGGGGCGGCCATAGGCTGATATTATTAGGCTGGGAAAGGCCAAAAACAGTGGCTTTTCCCACACTGGTAATGATAGCCCGCTGCTGTGTTGTAGCTGACAGGGTATCGGGGTAATAACGGGGGTAAGTGTTAGCCTCTGCACCAGCTAACATTAAGCCCGGCCTTAGTAATGGACACTGTCAATCGCCCAGCAGCTATTTATAAGGCGGTAGTAATAAAGTTGAAAAAAAGTACAAGGACGTAAAAAAAATTTTTTATTGAAATAAACAAAAAAACACACAATACTCATTAACCATTTTATTGAGAACAAAAAAAACGTCATCGAAGTAGTCTTCAAATCCGACGTAGGCCAACAACCAAACCAGTAATGAAAAACAAACACAAAAAAAAATTAGTAATATCAAAACAATTATTATTCTTACCTTTCCTGGGTCCAGCGTTGGAGCGCAATATCAGTGAGCTGAGTCCTATATCTAATCCTAGCATGTGTGATACTGACTCTACTGAGCCACTGTATCTAATCCTATCCATAGCTATAGGGTCAGAGTGCTACAGATATGCTGCCTCATATATATATATATATATATATATATATATATATGTATATATATATATATATATATATATATATATATATATATATATACACACATATACATACACGCACACACAATTTTTTTTGGGTGTTGGACATATGTTGATACAAGGATAATTACTGAATTACTGCTGGGGCCCTGTATCTAAGTCTGTCATGTGTGATACTGTCTGCTGGGCCATGTATCTAAACCCATCATGTATAATACTGTCTGCTGGGGCCATGTATCTAAGCCTATCATGTATGAATGATACTGTCTGCTGAGACACGGTGGGTATGTGGGACTACCTATAGGGGACTGCATGGCACTGTCTACCAGGGCGATGTATGGCAGGAGGACTGTGTGTGGAACCATACAGGTTGTTGTGATACTATATACAGAGGGCATTGTGGGGGGCACTCTCTACAGGTATCTTTGATTAGAGCTCCGAGACATAAATTCGCTTGGGGCCCAAAAAAATGCCAAATTTGCCCCTGAGGGTTAGTACAAGGATACTTATTGCTGGGGCCCTGTATCTAAGGCTACATTCACACGAGCGTGACAGATTTCCGCATGTAAAAAACGCACGTAAATCTGTCAGCGCACGTTGCATTTTGCATCACTGTGCTTTGCGTGTGGCATGTGTTTTTCACGCACTTGCAAGCACTTTTTTTTTTTTTATGTAATTGATGCGTGAACCACAGACAGCACCGGGATATCGTCCGCGTGCTGTCCGTGGTTTTCCCGCACCCATTGACTTCAATGGGCGACTAGGTGCGTGAAAACGCACCAATATAGGACATGCAGTGAGTGAATAGCCCCATTGAAATCAATGGGTCCGTGTGCTGTGCGCTGTTTCAACGCACAGCACACGGACGAGAATGACGCTCGTCTGAATGAGCCCTAAGTCTATTATGTGTGATACTTTCTGCTGGGGCCATGTATCTAAGCCTATCATGTGTGATACTGTCTGCTGAGAAAATTAATCCAATTCTATCCAGCACTGTAGCTATAGGAGCCTTAGTCTTATAAATATGCTATGTCCAATATATATGTAAAAAAAAAATTATTTTTTTTTTGGGGGAAGGGTAAATATGTGTCTCGGGGGTTGTGCCCCTGATCTTTTGAGACCCTAGGAACGCCCCTGGTCCCAATATTTTCCTAATACTTTTGTCCAAATACACACATATACAGTGCATTCGGAAAGTCTTTAGACCCTTTCACTTTTTTCACATTTTGTTACGTAGGAGCATTGGGCTAAAATAAAAAAAAGATTTTCCCCAACGTTTTGCACTCAATACCACATAAAGACAAAGTAAAAGCAGAATATTAGAAACTTTTGGAAGTTTATTAAAAATGAAAAACTTTAATTTCACATGGACATAAGTATTCAGACCCTTTGCTATGACACTTTAAATGTATCTCTTCATCTTTGAAACGTATCTACACCTTGATTGGAATCCACCTGTGGCAAATTTATTTGATTGGACATGATTTGGAAAGACACATCCCAGTCTATATAAGGTCTCACAGCTGACAATGCATATCACAGCAAAAACCAAGCCATGAGGGGGAAAGAACTGCCTGTAGAGCTCAGAGACAAGATTGTCTGGAGGCACAGATCTGAAGAAGGGTACAAAAAAAGTTCTGCTGCACTGAAAGTTCCCCAGATCACAGTGGCCTTCATAATTCTTTAATGGAAGAAGTTTGGAACAACCAGATTCTTCCTAGAGCTGGCCACCCCACCAAACTAAGTAATCAGGGGAGAAGGGTCCTGGTAAGAGAGTTGACCAAGAACCAATGGTGACTCTGGCTGAGCTCCAAAGATCCTGTGTGCAAATGGGAGAAAATTCCAGAAGGACAACCATCACTGTAGCACTCCACCAATCTGGGCTTTATGGCAGAGTGGCCGGAAAGAAGCCTCTCCTTAGTAAAAGATACATGAAAGCCCGCCTGGAGTTTGCAGAAAAGCACCTAATGGACTCTCAGAGTGTGAGAAACAAGATTATGTGGTCTGATGAACCAAAGATTTAACTTTTTTACCTCAATTCTAAGCATCATGCCGGGAGGAAACCAGACACTGCTCATCACCTGCACAATACCAGCCCTACCATGAAGCATGGTGGTGGCAGCAACATGCTTATGGGGTGTTTTTAAGTGGCTGGGTCAGGGAGATTGTTTAGGGTTGAGGGAAAGATGAATGGAGCAAAGTTCAGAGATATCCTTTATGAAAACCTGATAAAGAGTGCTCTGGACCTCAAACTGGGCTGAAGGTTCACCTTCCAACAAGACAATGACCCTAAATACACTGGCAAGACAACAGGAGTGGCTTAGGGACAACTCTGTGAATGTCCTTGAGTGGCCCAGCCAGAGCCCTGACTTGAACCCAATCGAACATCTCATGAGAGACGTAAAAATGGCAGTCCACCGACGGTCCCGATGTATAGCAGATGATCCCCAAATCCATGTGTGTAAACCTTGTTGCATCATACCCAAGAAGAATGAAGGCTGTTATCACTGCCAAAGGTTCTTCAATTAAGTGTTTGGGCGTCCACTTGGCAAATGAAGTTTAATGTAGATAAATGTAAAGTTATGCACCTGGGTACGAACAACCTGCATGCATCATATGTCCTAGGGGGAGCTACACTGGGGGAGTCACTTGTTGAGAAGGATCTAGGTGTACTTGTAAATCATAAACTAAATAACAGCATGCAGTGTCAATCAGCTGCTCCAAAGGCCAGCAAAATATTGTCGTGTATCAAAAGAGGCATGGACTCGCGGGACAGGGATGTAATATTACCACTTTACAAAGCATTAGTGAGGCCTCATCTAGAATATGCAATTCAGTTCTGGGCTCCAGTTCATAGAAAGGATGCCCTGGAGTTGGAAAAAATACAAAGAAGAGCAACGAAGTTAATAAGGGCATGGAGAATCTAAGTTATGAGGAAAGATTAAAAGAATTAAACCTATTTAGCCTTGAGAAAAGACGACTAAGGGGGGACATGATTAACTTATATGAATGGCACATACAAAAAATATGGTGAAATCCTGTTCCATGTAAAACCCCCTCAAAAAACAAGAGGGCACTCCCTCCGTCTGGAAAAAGAAAGGTTCAACCTGCAGAGGCGACAAGCCTTCTTTACTGTGAGAACGGTGAATTTATGGAATAGCCTACCGCAGGAGCTGGTCACAGCAGGGACAGTAGATGGCTTCAAAAAAGGCTTAGATAATTTCCTAGAACAAAAAAATATTAGCTCCTATGTGTAGAAATATTTTACTTCCCCTTTCCCATCCCTTGGTGGAACTTGACGGACATGTGTCTTTTTTCAACCGTACAAACTATGTAACTATGTAACTGAGCAAAGGGTCTGAATACTGATGTCAATGCAATATACCTGTTTCTCCTTTTCTATTAATTAGCAAAGATTACTAACGTTCTCTATTCGCTTTATCATTATGAGGTATTGAGTGCAGAATGATGGGGAAAAACTTGATTTTTATTTTATTTTAGCACAAGGCCTCAACATAAAAAAAATGTGAACAAATTGAAAGGGTCTGAAGACTTTCCGAATGCATTATATATATATATATTAGAATATCATCAAAAAATTTATTTATTTCAGTAATTCAATTCAAAAAGTGAAACTCGTATATTATATCGATTCATTGCATACAGAGTGATCTATTTCCATCATTTTTGTCTTTTAATGTTGATCATTATGGAAACCCCAAATTTAGTGTCTCAGAAAATTGGAATATTATATAAGCCCAATTTAAATAATTATTTTTAATACCTAAATGTAGGCCTACTGAAAAAGTATGTACAGTATATGCTCTCAATACTTGGTCGGGGCTTCTATTGCATGAATTACTGCATCAATGCGGCGTGGCATGGAGGTGATAAGCCTGTGGCACTGCTGAGGTGTTATGGAAGACCAGGTTGCTTTGGTACCGACCTTCAGCTCGTCTGCATTGTTGTGTCTGATGTCTCTCATCTTCCTCATGACAGTACCCCATAGATTCTCTATAGGGTTTAGGTCAGGCCAGTTTGCTGGCCAATCAAGCACAGTGATACTGCGGTTATTAAACCAGGTATTGGTACTTTTCGCAGTGTGGGCAGGTACCAAGTCCTGCTGGAAAATGAAATCAGCATCTTCATAAAGCTTGTCAGTGTCACGGTTCGAGGTGTGAACCCACTGGGCCGTACCACGTAGCGGGATGGCAGCTGGCCAAACCGGTAAGTACACAGTTCGATAGTTCAGCGAGAGTACCTGAGGCAATCGTAGGCAGTGGCGAGACGGGCACATCCAGGACCAGGCAGCGGGAAATCGTCCGGTGAGGCGTAGCAGGGCAGCGTAGGCTGTAGCACAGCACGGCAGGTACCACAGCATGGCAATAGCACTAGGTAGCACGGAAACAGGATACGGAATACGGGATACAGAAGCAAGGTACACTGGGAGGCTGGAAGACACTGGGAGACCATAAGCAAGACGAACAATGGGAAAACTAACAACGCTCTGGAAAAGGGCAAGAGGGCAGAGCCCTTTTTATAGCCCAGGGCATCCTGGGCCAGATTGCAGGTTTACTGCAAAAATGCGCGCACTGGCCCTTTAAGGCCGTGCACGCGCGGGCACGGGCCCCCGCCGGAGACACACAGAATCCGGAAGTAAGTGCCGGCGCATGCCTGGGGGACGACGCTGCAGGGAGGTAAGCTGTCCATGGCCACGGCCATCGGGGTTAACGACCGAACGACGGGCCGTGGCCATAGACATTACAGTCAGCAGAGGGAAGCATGAAGTGCTCTAAAATTTCCTGGAAGATGGCTGTGTTGAACAACCTAAACAAACCTCACACCAAACAAATGGCGTATACTGGGGTCCCTTAATATAAGTAGACAACCTAAAAGCTAACAAAAAAGGGACATAACCCTTAAAGAAATAGTATACTAAATAATATACAAGAGTATAAAAAATCTTTAATAAATATGATCAACAATAATATAATATGGAATAAAAAGGATACACCATTCACAGAGATATATACAACAGGGTCAGATGGAACAGACCATGGACAAACAGAGTCAACCATCCAAGGATAACCAGACCACGCTCAAATAACCCACAGGAAAAAAGAGTAAACCGTGGGCATGTAGTAATCAAACCCACATATAATGCAGTGCTGCCTATCTAGTTTAACAATGTACAAAAATAGACTATGAAAGTCCTAAAGGCATGAAGGCTCAAATGGCCGGAAAGATAAGGCTAAAATAGCTAGACACAATAGGAAGATCATGCAAATACTCAAGGCCAACACATACCCTGGGACATGGTGAGGAGTGATGCAGGAGATCACAAACGGATGGATGGGTGAACGCCTCGACGCGCGTTTCGCCCTGTAGACCGGCTTCGTCAGGAGGCTCAAGATGGCTTTGTTGACTCTGGACTTGATATAACACAGTGGACCAATATTAGCAGATGACATGGTTCCCAAACCATCACTGACTGTGTTAACTTCACACTGGACAGCAAGCAGCTTGGATTGATGCCTTTCCAAATAAAATGCAAAACTTGCTTTCATCTGAAGACAGGAATTTGGACCACTGAGCAACAGTGTTGGTCCACTTTGTTATATCAAGTCCAGAGTCAAGGCAGTTGTCCACCAGGAAATTTTAGAGCACTTCATGCTTCCCTCTGCTGACAAGCTTTATGGAGATGCCAATTTCATTTTCCAGCAGGACTTGGTACCTGCCAACACTGCCAAAAGTACCAATACCTGGTTTAATAACCACAGTATCACAATTTTGCATGTTTGGTATGCATTGCTTTACACGCCAATATCTTTTCAACGGCTGTGCATACCTCAACTAATATTACCATGTTTCTTCAGGACATACAGTGAAGGAAATAAGTATTTGATCCCTTGCTGATTTTGTAAGTTTGCCCACTGTCAAAGACATGAAGAGTCTAGAATTTTTAGGCTAGGTTAATTTTACCAGTGAGAGATAGATTATAGAAAAAAAATAAAAAAATAACATTATATATATTTATTTGCATTGTGCACAGAGCAATAAGTATTTGATCTCCTACCAACCATTAAGAGTTCAGCCTCCTCCAGACCAGTTACACGCTCCAAATCAACTTGGTGCCTGCATTAAAGACAGCTGTCTTAAATGGTCACCTGTATAAAAGACTCCTGTCCACAGACTCAATTAATCAGTCTGACTCTAACCTCTACAACAAAGAGCTTTCTAAGGATGTCAGGGACAAGATCATAGACCTGCACAAGGCTGGTATGGGCTACAAAACCATAAGTAAGACGCTGGCTGAGAAGGAGACAACTGTTGGTGCAATAGTAAGAAAATAGAAGACATACGAAATGACTGTCAATCGACATCGATCTGGGGCTCCATGCAAAATCTCACCTCGTGGGGTATCCTTGGTCCTTAGGAAGGTGAGACCTCAGCCGAAAACTACACGGGGGTAACTTGTTAATGATCTCAAGGCAGCTGGGACCACAGTCACCAAGAAAACCATTGGTAACACATTACGCCATAATGGATTAAAATCCTGCAGTGCCCGCAAGGTCCCCCTGCTCAAGAAGGCACATGTACAGGCCCATCTGAAGTTTGCAAATGAACATCTGGATGATTCTGAGAGTGATTGGGAGAAGGTGCTGTGCTCAGATGAGACTAAAATTGAGCTCTTTGGCATTAACTCAACTCGCCGTGTTTGGAGGAAGAGAAATGCTGCCTATGACCCAAAGAACACCGTCCCCACTGTCAAGCATGGAGGTGGAAACATTATGGTTTGGCTGTGTTTCTCTGCTAAGGGCACAGGACTACTTCCCCGCATCAATGGGAGAATGGATGGAGACATGTGCCGTCAAATCCTGAGTGACAAACTCCTTCCCTCCACCAGGACATTAAAAATGGCTCGTGGCTGGGTCTTCCAGCACGACAATGACCCGAAACATACAGCCAAGGCAACAAAGGAGTGGCTCAAAAAGAAGCACATTAAGGTCATCTCTCACTGGTAAAATTAACCTAGCCTAAAAATTCTAGACTGTTCATGTCTTTGACATTAGGCAAACTTACAAAATCAGCAAGGGATCAAATACTTATTTCCTTCACTGTATAAGACTTGAAATTAGTAGCCATATTTTTTAAATAAACTGAATATGCTTTCCGTTAAAAGCAGACAAATAGTGTAAAATATAAAAAAAAAATTATTGTTTTGTCTAAAGCAGAATTTTATATATATATATATATATATATATATATATATATATATATATATATATATATATATATATATAAAGACATCCGCAAACTGAGAGAAATGGGGGGTCAATCGTGCCAATGACTGAGGCAGAGGAGGCTGTACAGTATGTATCTGCAACAGACAGCGCCTGCGACATTTGAAGCCCCATTGGAGAGCCTCTCCGGAATTCCTGTCCAGGACTGGGGCATGTAGTCAGAGCCAAGACAGGTCCAGTAGGACAGGATTGACGGTTTTAGGCAAAACAAGAAAGAAAATAAGTTCAGTATGAAGGGCTTCAACTTGGAGCTTCAGCGGCTTGGTTTCAGATACAATCGGGTCGGGCAGAGGAAGTCCATTCACCGAAGCAACAACCAAAGACATCTCCAGAAGGACTGTGGGTAACTGGAGAAGATTTACTAGGTCTTTCTGGATGAAGTTTGCTGCGGACCCAGAGTCCAGATAGCAGAGACCTGGTGCGTCCTCTCGCCGGACACTATGGTCATGGGGATGGACAGTCTTGAAGAGAATTTTTTGTCCACCTAGGGTTGTCTCGCCAACCAATCCAAGGCATTGGAATCCTTTTGGCTTCTGAGGACACAAACGCACAACATGGCCTCTGGGGCCGCAATACAGACAAAGTCCCGAAGTGTGTTTGCGTTTTTTCTCCTGGTCTGAAAATTTGAGCCGGTCCACCTGCATAGGCTTCTCTGGTGGAACAACTGGTGAGGGCAACAGGGATTGCTGGAAAGTAGGAGCCAGCCTAGGGAAGCTTCTCTCCCGACAAAACTCTTGGGATCGCTCCCGGATCCTCATGTCAATCCGGGTGGCAAGAAGAATGCGGTCAGCCAGGGTAGGTGGCAGATCACAAGCGGCAAGTTCCTCTTTAATTTCGGAAGACAGACCCTGCCAGAATGTAGCCACCAAGGCCTCGTTGTTCCAGGACATCTCTGCCGCCAGTGTACAAAACTGAATGG